>NC_066580.1:110483688-110850355 GCF_024323335.1 Lathyrus oleraceus
TGTAGTAAAAGCGGTGCTCCCTGTTTTTCATTTATTTTTGCAGTTTAAAACGAAAATAAAAAAATGGCAATGTTTATTTTCATTTTTCTTTCCTTTTGATTGGCTTCGTTTCGACTTTCGTATTCTCCGGATCTCATTGATAACAATCCTGTTACACCCTCGTATGACTTCGACCATCCGATCTATCATGCCAAAGAAGAAGGCGAAGACGATTGTGAACTGCTGGAGGAATTAGCCAAGTTGTTGAAACAGGAGGAGAAGGTGATTCAACCGCACGAGGAGCGAGTTGAGCTTGTTAACCTGGGTACCGAGGAGGTATGAAAGGAAGTAAAGGTTGGGGCCGCCTTGGAGGCGAGTGTCAAGAGTGGAGGTGGTGTCATTCAGTCTCAAGAACGCAGGTGCCACGTATCAAAGAGTTATGGCGACTTTGTTTCATGATATGATTCATCATGAAATTGAATGCTATGTTGATGACATGATGGCAAAGTCCCAAACAGAAGAGGGGCATTTGGTGGATTTGGCCAAATTGTTTGATCGGTTGAGACAGTTCAGACTGAGGTTGAATCCGAATAAGTGCACTTTCGGAGTGCGGTCCGGTAAGTTGCTGGGGTTTATTGTAAGCGAAAGAGGAATCGAGGTTGATCCTGCTAAAGAAAAAGCAATACGAGAAAGGCCTGAACCGAGAACAGAAAAAAGAGGTTTGTGGTCTCTTAGGTAGATTGAATTGCATTTCACGGTTCATATCTCATCTAACAGTCACGTGTGAACCCATATTCAAGCTGTCGAGAAAAGATCGAACGGTCAGGGGAAATAATGATTGCCAAGGGGCATTGAAAAATAAAAGAATAAGTTGCAGGAGCCTCCGATTCTGATGCCTCCCTGTGGAGGATGACCATTAATTTTGTACTTGACGGTCCTCGAGGGGTCTATGGGGTGTGTACTGGGACGACATGACGAGTCTGGTCGAAAAGAGCATGCAATTTACCTTAGTAAAAAGTTTATCGACTGTGAAACAAAATATTCACTGCTCGAGAAAACTTGCTGTACTTTAGCATAGGATGCTCGCCGACTGAGACAGTATATGTTGGTTCATACCACTTTGTGGATTTCCAAGATGGATCCGATCAGGTATGTGTTTGAGAAGCCAGCATTGACCGGACGGGTTGCGAGAGGGCAAGTGATTTTGATTGAATATGATATTTAGTACACCTCTCAGAAAGCAATAATGGGGAGTGTATTGTCTGATTACCTCGCCCAGCAACCCATTGAGGATTATCAACCGATGATGTTTGAGTTCCCTGATGAGGACATCGAGGTTCTCAAATTGAAAGATTGTGAGGAACCGATCCGGAGGAGGGGCCTGACCCTGAATCCGAACGGATTCTGATGTTTGACGGGGTCGTTAACGTGAATGGAAGCGGGGTTGGTGTTGCTTTGGTTACGCCAAAGGGGAGCCCACGGTCCTTTTGTTGCCCGGATAACATTTGAATGCACCAACAATGGTGGCTGGGTATGGAGCTTGTAGCCTGGGTACCGAACCTCGACGCGTACATCTACTGGGGAAAAACCTTTCTCGCTGTGTATAGGACGGAAGTCGTGCTACCAGTCGAGGTCCAGACTCCGTCGGTGAGAGTCCTGATAGACGTGAAATTAAAAAAGAGGCTGGCGGCCATTTGTCACGGACAGTTATACCAACAGCGAATGAAACGGGATTTTGACCAAAAAGTGCGACCTCGTGCGTAACACGTAGGAGAGGTGGTGTTGAAAAGGATCCTTCCTCCTCAGAACGATCGTAGGGGCAAGTGGACACCCAATCATGAATGTCCATTCGTGGTCAAGAAGGTTTTCTCTGGCGAAGCCTTGTTGTTGACGACCATGGATGGCGAGGATTTTCCATCCCCTGTGAATGCGGACGCAGTTAAAAAATACTTCGTATAAGAGACCCGCTGGACGAAAAGAATAAAATAGTCCAGGCAAAAATGGGCATCCCGGCGAACAAAAAAAAAAGGGAAAAGGTTCGGGCAAAAATTAGGGATAAAAAGGAAAAATGTACACCCGACAAGTCGAAAACCCCACAAGGGCGACTTGGGCAAAAAAGGGTATCCCGGTGGACTGAAAACCCGAAAGGGCGGTCCAGGAAAAAGAGGGATTGAAACGAACAACTGCGTCCAGCATGATCGTTGGTATTTTGGTTAAGACACGTGGATAATCCCCGGTAGGGATCGATCGGAAGCGTTTTGTTCAGAAGGCAGAAAGCACGGAGAGTCTTGAGGACATATGGGGTGTAACCGAGTTGGAACTCGATGAGATCACGGGTTCACATTGCCATTAGGATAGATTTTCCTTTTGTGCGCAATTACCTCTTTTCAGGGATTGCTTCCTGTGTATTGCTCAGTTACGAGCCACACCTTTTTCAATCAATAAAATGCATATTCAGTCAAATAATTTTGTTTTTGTTTTCATAACCGCTTTGATTGCAAAAACATCCGTTTATTTTGATAAAGAATATTTGCATTTTGAGACATGGAGATCCCTTCCAATGCATGTTTATAAGATTGAAAGCCTGAAATCTTATTTGGAAGGATGAGTGACCTAGGTGTTGAAATCTTGGCACGCCTGGGGCACGTTTTTATCTAACGATCTCTTTTGCAGGTGCTGTTAGATATTTTCACTCACTTGCAGGTTGTGATGTGAAGCTTTTTGACAAAGGATCCCCGTGGAGTCCAATCAGGGATAAGGGATTGAAGAATGGTGAAAAGACGGCGAGAAACGTGCGACGATCCTGGAGTATTAATCAAGAAGACTCTTCAAAGTCTGAAGAATTGGAAAGTTGATACCAATTTGAGGGGTTCGATCTCCGTAGAGTACGAAGAAGTCAAGAATACAAGGTGATCAATCAGAAAAGTCCAGACGGGTCTGGGAGCTCTCAAAAGTGGAAAGTTGACACGGTGGTTAGATAGTGAATGCCGATGTTCGACGAGTCGACAAGTGTTCCGTATCAGATATGCCGTATCTCCCCAGCAGGTTCGAGGTCGGTGTTTCTTCAACAACCAGGCCTGAGGTTGTTTCCCTAGCAGGGTGGAGGTTGTTATTTCCCCAGCAAGTCGAAGATTGTTGTTTTCCCCGCAGAGTGCGTCGGTAGTCGTTTCCCAGCGAAGTCCCCAAGCGGATCGGGATCAGTGGAGTTCATCCCTGTTGAGGGTTGTCCTTTCCCCGACGGCAGTGCTATTCCCCAACAGGGTGGAGGTTGGAGTGTTATCGAGTTCCTCAGCAGAGTGCCTCGAGCTTCCCAGTAGAGTCCCTTGAGGGGGATACTTTTTTAGGCATTCATCATTTAGATAAGCATAGCATGTTGCATAGCTAGTTGCGTAGCATTTCCATGGTTGTGGAGCATTACGCTGTAAAAAATTCATGCATCAGCATTGCAAGCATGAACTAGTCTCAAGCCATGGTTACCGTCTGAGGATTGGTTTCGCTGGAAGTTGGAAGATGTTACTCCGAGGAGTTTAGCATCGTGACGTTGGGTCAATGGTATTCCCCAGTAGTGCGATACTGGAGGAGATTTCTGTCGTGCGAGATAGAAGTTAGAAGATGTTACTCCGAGGAGTTTATCATCATGACGTTGGGTCAACGGTATTCCCCAGTAGTGCGATACTGGAGGAGATTTCTGTCGTGCGAGATGGAAGTTGGAAGATGTTACTTTGAGGAGTTCGGCATCATGACGTTGGAGCAATAATGTTCCCCAGTAGTGCGATATTGGAGGAAAATTTTCCGTCGGGCGGAGATGGAAATGAAGATCAGAGAATGTTACGCGATCAGCGCAAAAATACATTTCAAATGGAGAAAGGGAAGTGTTGCGGCATTTTCTGGAGAACGGGGTTCAAATGGAGATTGGAGTCGAAGATTGTATCCGGGATGAGGTCCTTAGGATTGTCTTCTGTTCGTGTGTCACCTTAGACTTTGGCTGAGGTCAACAGAGGTCGTTACAAGTGTCTTCTGAGGAAGAAATGCACATGTTACCTTCCTGTTGTGAAGGTGTACCCTCTGGTATGTCGTCATCAGAGTGGTGTTTTGGTGTTATTTCCGACGTTGCCAGCGGAATTATCACAAGAAAATGGAGAGCGGGGTCCAAATGGAGAAAGGAAGACACGGGGTATTTTCTGGAGAGCGGGGTTCACAACGGCGATCGCGAGTTATCGTCAGGCGACTGGGGTTCAAATGGAGAATGGGGTTCAAATGCGGTGATCCGGGATCATCCGCGCGAAAGAAAATATTTGTTCGGGGTTCAAGAAAAGCAAAAAAAAAATCAATCAGAAAGTTTTGGGGTTCAAGAAAAGCAAAATATAATAATAATCCCCAGCGAAGCGCAAATTGTTCGTCTGTTCTTGGTATTCAATCACTCTTCACCCTGATCATCTGAAAGCCGAGGCTGTTCATATCGACAGGTTCACAGTGGATTGAATAGGGGCAGCTGTAATACCTCAAAATTTGCCCTCCTCTTCTTGGGGCTAGTTTAACATATTGCATTTCATTTTTAGGGCATTAGTCATTGCATATTGCATATCATGTGGAAATAAGAAAAGATCCTCCTCCAAAGATCCTCCTCCGAGGCTATTCGTTTCTGAGCCATTTCCTCAGGTGGTAGAGGCTCAAAGTCCACAGTGTATTTTCAGGTCATCTGGGGCCCATAAAAGCCAACTGCAAGTCAACTGAGGGCTAGGAGGGGGAGAAATGGTTTGAAACACTTCATTTATGTCCCAAAGAGGCTCATTCATCATGACAAGTGTCTACATTGAAGATTTTGAAGCCAGATCAAAAGTTTCCAAAAATGGAAAGTGACCTATAATTTCAAGTTTCCAAAAATAGCAAGTTTTTGGACCATCTTCAACTTAACTTTCCAACATCAAAGAAGCTTCAAATGAAATTTTGTCCAACATGAAAGTTGAAGATCTTTCTCTCCTATTTCCAAAAAGTCCAAGATCATGAGCATCTGATGAATGGTTAAGGAGATATGAGCAAATGATTGCCAAGTGTGCATGGAACTTCCAAGAGCCATAACTTTTGATTTAAAACTCCAAATTGAGTGCCTCTTTTTGCATTATGCTTCTTATGATTCATATTTTCCAAAACCCTCATTGCATTGCATGAAATTTATTCACATGATCATTTGGCCATGCATGTGCTTTTTGGAGGGAAAATCATGAATTTAAAATTGGTTGATGCTACAAGTTTTTTAGCCATTCCATCATGTTCATAAGCTCATTTTAAGTGAAAATACACCATGCATGCTACTGTTCACGTTCATAATGGCCATGCATAGGGTGAAATTCCCAATTGTGCATAACACCCCATATTTCATTAATCTTTCATTAGCCATGCTTAAACTCAATTTGAACATGATTAAGGAGGAGTATATAAGGCTAATCATAACAGAATTGGATCATGAACACAAATTCTAGATCTAGATCTCATTTTCCCTCCAAATTTCTCTCTCATGGGAATTCAAATTTTCTCCACACAACCACACATTTTCTTGATAGATCCATCATCCTCATGGAATTTGGAGCATGAATCAGTCATTTTTTGTGGAAATTGGTGAAGAATTGTGCATACTCCATACATGAACATGAAGATGGAAACTGACTTTTGAGCTAGATCCAAGCATCTCCAAGCCTCAATTCACGCATCAAGCTTCATAACATCACCTCAGGAGTGGATCTGAATACTTGCAAGACCTCAAATCCACTGTTTCATTGAACTGCTCTTCAAGAGGTTAGGTTTTCGAATCTCTTAATTCACCTTTTTATGTGCATAGACTTGTAGATCTTTGCTCGCTGAAAATTCTGAAATAAAATTCATGAAAATTGGTTGAGATTTGACTAAGTTATGATGAATTGAAATTTTGGATGTCAAAGATGTTTTGATTCGATTTGCACTGGTTATGAGGATTTAATTTGAATTGATGTTGGATTCGTGATGTGCATTGCATAAGCTTTTGATTGATGTAATTTTTGTGCATTTCTGGAGAAATTTTTGAACACGTTACTGTAGCAACCACCGTCTTCATGAAGAAGACGGTGGAAACCACCATGCCTGGCCGTGCGTGAATAGTGTCGTCTGCAACTGGTTCAGCGCTAGGGCTTATCCCTGTGTGCACCACATATGCATCCATTTGTCCATTTGATTGGATACGGTTTGATTGACCAAATCCACTTGTGCATTGACCGCTGACATGGACGCCACATCATAAATGAAGTGATGCGTTTTGATCATTCCCTCGCTTCGATTCCCACTGGATACACTTTGGTGATTTTATTTACTTCAGCGCTTCATTTTTCTGTGCACCTAGTTCGATTCCGGCCGGTGCCACTTTTTCAAATTTAATTCACCTTTTCTCATTTCCCTCCATTTCATCATATATTTCCTTCATTAATTCATACATTTTCATGTCAACTTAGAAAATTCATAACAATTTGAAAACACATCCAAATCACCTCCAATTTTTTGCTATATGATCATCTTGATGTCCTTTATTTTTTGATATGAATTTCATGATTTTATCATTTCTGGAATTTTGATTGTGGACTGTTGATTGAACATATATGCAAAATGTGACATGCTTCATTCATTCTATTGTGAAATGCTCATACATTGGCCAATTGATTTGAAATTTGGTGTGATGATTCCTAACATGCTGATTGATGTTTGAGGCTTGGTTGTGTATATTTCTCATTTTCATCTTTGTTTTATGCACATGATTGTATGGTGTGACAATGTGTGTCACACAATTTGATGTCATACTTGTGCATTTTCATTTCTAGGTCAACTTAGCTCTTCTGTTTCCAATCTTTTGCATGATGATTGTGTTTGACATGTTGTATGTACATAAAAATTTTCATAATTGTTTGATTCATTTCTGTTTTAATATGGAATTTTCATTCTTGATGATCAATTGTGTGTTTTGTAATTGCCTTTGCCTTCTCTTACTCACTACATGACTTTGCTTGATGTTTTTGACTTGGTCCTTTTTAGGACATGTTCTTACTTGATTAAATGTGATTCATGTTGAGTATTAGCTTCTGTTTTGACTTTTTGCTTTGCCTTTGACCCTAGGCTTTGCCCTAGGGGTTTGTACTCACAATTTGAGCTTTGCCTTTCAGGTTCAAGCAATAAGTTCTAATGGATGATGTGATCTCCTTGCTTGAGATACAATTTGCTTTGTTTAACTAATGTCGATTGTGTTGTAGGTTTTTTGGTGGTGGATTCACTTGAATGAGTGCCTTTTCTGACTTGCATGTTGTGTATATTGGAAACCACTGTTGTTTGTCTGTTGATTGTTTGTCTGAATGTGAATATTGACTTGTTTGACTTTCTTACAGGTACTTTAGCCGCTTTAACTCATTGCTTGAGTTGCTTTGCCTTGCTTGTGGTTGGCATACCACCTAGGTAATCTCTTTAACTCCATGTAGTCTGGAAGACCTGCTATCTTTGGCAGGCACCTGTCTGAAGCCCTCCTTAAGAGGCAATGTTTGTGATTCTTTATATTTGTGCCATGTACTTCAAAGACCTCCTAAGTGAAGAGGCATTGGCAGATAGAAGGGATGTGCAACCCATCCCCTGTTATTCAGTTGAGTCTTTCATCTTGCTCGCACTACGTGCTGGTGCATTTTGAATAAACACCCAAAATCTTGTATATAGAGTCAGTCACTGTGGAGTAGGGTCCCACATTCTGGACCCCCACACCTTCATTGATTTGAAGCTCACCCAGGCCCGGGTTAAGAGCTATGAGGTCTAACCCTCATCTCCCATTTCATCTGCTCACCCTGACGGTCAATGTCAGTGGTTAAGAGCCTCAGACACCTTTCCAGTTGGCTTGTTTGTCGAGGTTGATATGACCCCTCGACTAAAGCCTAGCCTTGTATGAGCCACTTGTTTGCATATAGCGTGTGATACTTGTTCACCTGTGCTTGTGTTTGCTTATTTGCTGTTTAGGCTAGCTTGCTTCCTGTGCGAGCTAGGATCTGTTTAGAGACCTCAACATAGGATTCGTTTGCATGACAACTTCTAGGCTCGAGTCGTAGTCTCCATTTTAGTTGTTACCTCCCTAGTCTCTGGTTAGGATAAAGTTTCTCCCCTGTTAAGGGGAACTACGTCGCCCTGATCCTCATACCAGATGAGGTACGTAGGCAGGAGATCATGCGAGATCTCTCCGGGCGCCCTTTTTTTTTTGCATGTGTTTTGCTTGACAGCTATCAGGCTCGAGTTCCCGACTCCCTGTTAGTCTGTGTGTTCACTCTTTTTCTTTTTCAACCCTTCTGCTTTGTGTGTGTGTTTGGAGTCTGATGTAAGCCCAGCGATTGGCATTCGGTTTCCCGTTTGTGGTTGGTTGTTTGGAGTCTGATGTAAGCCCAGCGATTGGCATTTGGTTTCCAGTTTGTTGTTTGTGGAGTCAGATGTAAGACCATTGATTGGCTATCTGTTTCCTGTTTCTTTTGTGGAGTTGGATGTAAGACCAACAATTGGCATTCCGTTTCCAGTTGTGTGTTTGCTTTGATGTCTCAGTGTCTTTGTGTGTGTTTTGTTTCGGCGTGCGTTAGCCGAACTACGGTAGCTCTGATTCTCATTCCAGATGAGATACGTAGGCATAGGATGCGATATCCTAGCGAGCCCGTTCCCCTCTTCTTCCATCTGTGTTTTATTCCAGTGTGTGTGCATTCTTTTGAGCAGTTATTCAGCAACCTTATTCTATTCGTTTTGAGCGTGGATCCCGTCGAGTACGACGGACGTGAGGGGGTGCTAATACCTTCCCCTTGCGTAACCGACTCCCGTGCCTTGCATCTCCGATCGTGAGACCATTTCCTTTCCAGGTTTACTTCGAGCGTTTCCTTTCCCTCCTTTGGGATAAATAACGCACGGTGGCGGCTCTGCTTGTTTTTTTTCCCGCCGGTTGTTTTTCGCGGATGCGTCAGTGCCTTTTTGTTCTGTTGATATTCTTGATCATATTCACATATTCTTTCTTCAAGTCATATGTGAAAATGTTTCACTCTACTCTCACACACTTAACCCTTCAGGTTATATTTCTTTTTGTGTGTGTTTATCTCACCTGTGTTTTATGTGTAACACATTCTCCTTCTCTCTCTATATATACACCCATTTTTGTGAACTGCTATCAAAACCTTGTGAACTCAATTATGTATTCTTCAACCCCCATTGATTATATCTTATCTATTTTGAATGACTTCAATATTTTTCTTATATAGATGCTGAGAATAGATCCATTGAGGAATGAAACTACCCATGGTACAAGTAGTCGTTGAAGGTCTTTAGCTAGAGCACGTAAAGTGAATTGTAAACTCAACTAGCATAAAGACGTTGGGATCAGCATGGTAGAGTTCAGAACAGTTGAAGAGATAAGATCTTGGCAATGTTACATTTTTCTTGATTAGACATAAAGTATTATACCATTGTCATGATATCTTCTTTAGATAACTTATGACCGAAGACTTCTTGTAGACGTTTGTTGAAGCTTGATTTAAGTCATTGTTATCTTTATACTTAACTTCCTTAATTGAAGGCTTTTGGTAGAATTAGTGAAAGTGTGATCGGAAGTTAAAGTATGTCTTCAGAACCTAGTTGGAATAAGACTTCAGAGTCTTGACTTCATAGGTTCTGAGCTTTCTTTATCAGAGTCATGATCAAAACTAATTTGAATGAACACTTTCGGAGTTGTTGACTTCATATAGACAATATTCCTTTAAACTAAAATCTTCAGAACTGCTGATGGAACTTGTTTAGAAGTTGCAGAATCATTCCTTATGACAAAGTTTGCTTGCTTCAAACGACTCCATTCGTCAGAACCTTGCTAAACTTTGAATTTCAAGTAAGCTTAGGCTCATCATCTGAAAGACTTAAGTTGAATCTTCATAGTCTCAAGGCTTGGTTCCGATCCTTCGGATTCATAACATATTTGCTTCTCTATAATGATTCTTCTAAGTGATTAACTTGACTTATATCAAGGTTAATGTATTTTGATCCTGCACACTTGAACAATCATTAGTAAATCCTATTGTTCTTTAAATACCTTGTTATTCTCAAAACCTTTTAAGGGTATGAACAAATCTTGTTCCAACAATCTCCCTTTTTTTTATGATGACAAACAAATGTATTTAATAACAATGGTTGATGATTTATTTAACACAATCTAACATCAGAGTCTGAGGTTTGTAAGTTCCCCCTAAGTTAGATAGTCCATTAAGGTGATGTTTGTAAGCTCCCTCTAAGTCTGATAGTTCATTAAGACAAGGTTTATAATCTCCCTTAAATCCTTATATATGTTAATTGAATCTCCTAATTTTAACCAACAAATAAAGTTTAGCTTTGAGGTTTGTAAGCTCCCCCTTAGTTTGACAGTTCATTAAGGTAAGTTTTCCCTAAGTCCTGTATTTGTTAATTAAATTGATCATTTAAGCCCAGTAAGATAAATTACTCAAAAATATAAATAACTTAGAGGTTATAACTCAAAATCTATTTTGGCAGAAACTGTTTTGTTCAGGTTCTGATGCTTTTAGAAATGCATCAATCTCTTCTTAAATACTCCATGCATTTTCTCCCCCTTTTTGTCATTATCAAAAAGATTTTAAAAGAAATAAAAAAAACTGAGAAAAATAAAATGAAATTTAAAACAACTTAAATGCATATAATTTTGAAAGAGTTTAAAACACTATAAAATTTGAAACAATTAAAAACCAATTCAAAGGATTAATTTTTTTTCAAAAGAAGAAGACAATTTATAGCCTTTTCAAGAATCTGAATGAAAAGATAATTAACTAAAGAAATTATTTACTTCTTATGGTAAATCACTATCATTTCAGTTTATAAGAGGTAATTATGATCTAGTATGGCATACTTGATTAGTGATTGGCTTTGAGAATTTCAATAATCAGAAACTTAAACCATGCAAGGATGATTGATCTTCCATACTTCTATTATAAAAGTAAAGAATCATTTCAATTTATAACTCAAACCACATTACACATCTTATTCAATCTAACTAAAAATGAACTCGTCAACAGAGAAATCTTCTACCTCCCATGTTTCAGAAGTAACCCATGTTCAAGAGGAAGAGACCTCTAATAAAGACACCTGAACAAAAGAACAAATCTTATGAGGAGAATTCTTCCAATAGTCTTTTCAAATTTTGAACCCAAAGATGACCATAAAAAGAAGATAAAACCTAGGAGAAGGAGAATTTCTGCCAAAATAGTATATTTTGATTCAGATGCTGAAGATGATTGGGTTGTGAGATGGGTTAACTTTCATCAAACTCAAGGTTTTAAAGATGATTAAAAATATCTTGTAATTAAATACTGTAATCAATCTTTTAGACCAATGAAATTTTCATCAATTTCTTTAGCATATCATAATTTATTCATAACTACTTCTTATAGAGGAAACTGATAAAGAAGTATCAGAGTTAAAACAAAACAGAGAAGACTAAGCGAACAAATTCTTTTGACATAATGACTTTCAATATATTCATTGATTAGAGATGATTTACTAGTAATACAAACCAAAATCAAGAATAATATAATAAACATTACATCTAACTAATCCAACCAAAAAGAAATGAAAGCACAAAAGACAAACTTAAGGACATGTTGCCTGCCGAAATGAAATAGAAGGCAGATCCTAGAGCTGAACATTAGAAGAATTTGCATTATCCTAATGCCAGTTGTTGACTTATTTCCTTAGATATTGAATTAATTTTCATTCATATATAAAATATGAAGAGGATAAATCTTCAATATCTGCGTTGAGAAGAAACAGGAGATCTATTTCATCATATTCCATTAAATCTATGTTCTCAAGTTGACGTCAGAAGATGATTCCAAACTACCCTTTTTTGAGAAAGAAGAGTAGATATCTTCGATAGATAAGAAATATCCTTAAGAATATACTGAATTTGTTTTGAAACTTGAACATCTAGGGTAACTCCATCAACTTCACAGTTAGTTGCATAAGCAGAAGTGGCCAAGGTGATGATGAAATGTACATTAGAAGCTCCAGAGAAGATGGAAAGCTTATGATCATAAGCCTTAGTCCAGAATTCCTTGATCAAACTTGAGCATGAAAGACCAAAGATCCTTTTGGAGTATCCATCCCAAACTTGTTTAGAAACATAACTTTAAAGATCATTTCCTGAGGCACTCATATCTTCAAAGTTAACAACCTTTTCATTGATGACATCGAGTTGGTTTCTCAGGCCAAGGTTAGATCTAGAAGTCATCTTAGGTTGAGATAAAGGATTCAAGAGGAAGGTTTTGAGAAACATAGACAAATGATTTTTTGAGATGAGATACAAAACGAGAAGAATGAGGCTAGTTTAAATAGAAAAAGACCACCAAATTCCAAGAAATAAAAACCAAAGTATAAATGAAAGAACCAAAAGAAAATATTTTGAAAAGACAAAAGCTAAAGATCTTTTGAAAAGAACAACAAGAAACTTAAGCAAGTTCCAAGGAGAAAAGAACATGAGTTGACAAAGGAGAGGGAGAAAATGATTTAAGGAGATACGCATCATTACTCCATAGATTCTGCACGTACATTTGTAGAGCATGCATGTTAAATTTTCAAACCCGTGAATTTTTAAGTGAGACATATGTAAAAAAGATTATTCACTTAAGTGCTATTTGAGATTTCACATTCCTTTGTTGAGTATCAGAATCTGATACTTTTCAGAAGCCACACGTTATAAGAGTTTGTTCTAGTTTTTGATGAGGCTACTTACTCACCAGCATCAGTCTTTGATACTCTTTATTCAGAAGAAAGATTTTAAAAGATCAGAACCACCTTTTAACAAAGGTTTAATCCTTTAAAGAGCTATGGGTATCAACAAATAAATGACTTAAAATATTGCCCATTTTTTATAAGCTCTTTTTAAACTAATCAATGTTTGGTTCTGAATAGAGATCATGAATAAAAATATACTCAAATAGCCATAATATTTATCCAAAGGGTATAAATATTCTTTTCATAGGTTTGAATATCCTCACACGAATAAGTTGTCCAAACTGGTTATGCACAAATAGATCATATACATAAACCAATTACAAATAATCTATCATGCACATAAGCTATCTAAAGAATGAAGATGATTGACATACCTTATGTAAATTCTGAACATCCTTTTCATATTATTCCCGAAAAGAATCAGTCTTTAAGATAATCTATTGTTGAAGCAGATTCATGTTCAGCAGGGACTTGAAGTTTAGCTGACTGGAGACAATAACCCTTTTTTCCTTCTTCTCCCTTGAGTTAGGATCTGGAACATATGCTTTCCTTTTGTTGTAGGTTGTAGATGTCCACCATCCAGGCTCTAGAACAAATGTTTCCCCTTTTACCTTTGTTTCTGAATTTTTTAGAAACTTGGATCCATATGACTTTGGTTTAGGTTTCCTTGTAACCTTTGACTTGGAGGTCTTAGCTTTTGAATTTCTTTCACCTTTTTACCTAAGGATCTTAGTGTCTGATTTCTTCAGAAACTACTGATTTTGAAGTTTTAGGTTTTATTCCAATCTAAACCTTTGAATTCTCTATCATTGATTCTGATGTATTTAGAATCTTACTCCCTCCGTTTTTTATTATAAGTCGTTTTTGACTTTTCACACGTATTAAGAAATGTAATAATTATGGTATGAAAAAGAGAAATTATGAAGGATTTTACAAAATTATCCTTCATTAATGGTATTGGAAAGACAAATTGACATAATTGAAAGGAGAGGGAATAATAAATATTTAAGAGTATAATAGAAAAAATAACATTAATGATTCATTGATATTACAAAATGACTTATATTGTGGTACAAAATATTTTTCCAAAACGACTTATAATAAAAAATGGAGGTAGTACTATACTCAGTAGCAGATACACCAAGGTCTTTAATCCTCTTATCATCATAGCTTGAAGAAGAGGATTCTTTTTATTTTGAGCAACAAGACTACATTCTCATTTTCATCAGATTCTGAGCCAAACTCTGACTCAGTTTCAGAATCTAAGAGTGTATGAGCCATTAGTGAAAGAATGGATTTTTCAGTATCACAGTCTAAATCTTCCTTTTAAACAAGAGAAACTGTTTGTAAGATATTTTACTACCGTCTTTGAGTCAAACTACAAAAGTTCATAATCTTGCTCTTCCTCAACAAGCAGATCAAGATTAAACCTTGATTCCTGCAACAAGCATATTTGTCCCACGTGTCAGTCTTAAAGATTAAAAATTCTATCATACTCATAAAACAAATGACTTAGAGTAGAAACAAGTTTCTTGATCCAAATTTTTTTTAAAGAACCCCATCCCATTTTTGTTATTCAAAAGCTCCTTCAAAGTCATATGCTTATGTGTAGGCACTCAGCATAATGTTAGCATGACTTTCTTCAGCTCATCTTTCTTTATCTTCTATAGTTTCCATTCTTTTTCTAATGAAGGAAACTTCATTGAAAGCTGAAGCACTGACTGAATAGTTTTTCTCACTGGATCTTTTATGTTTCACTATTAAGTGAAAAAGCACAACCAAGTTCTGATACTAATTGAAGGTGAGAAAAATATACACAATAAGGGGGACTAAATTATGTATATGAAAGTTTACTTCTTTTTCTTAAACCTGTTTCAGAACCTAAGATGTGAAGCTCAAATTCTGATCCAAGTAAGAGGTTGAATCAGATCAGAGTCTGACTTCATAGTTTTTTGCATAACAAAATGTAAAAGCAAAAGCAAATAATGAGACACACAATATATCCTGATTCCTCTCAACCCAAAAGTAGTCTAGTCCCCTTGTAGCACAAGAGCTTTTTACTATAATAAACAAATTACAATTTTCTCAATCAATCTAGAAAGAGAGTTATGCTTAAGCCCTCAATTAAAAGACTTTCTTGCCTAAACAACCCGTTTAGGACTTCCTGCTTAATCCAACAAAAAGATACTTCTTTCTCAATTATACTAGATCGAGACTTCCTGCTTTGCCCTCATGCATGAGACTTCAATGCTCAGTCACATTGATCCATACTTCCCTGCTTTGCCCTCAAGAATGAGACTTCAATGCTCAATCATCAGAAAGAGACTTACTCTGAGCATATACGCTAGAGTCTTTAGATTCTCTTAACAAAAGAGTTTGATATTAACCTTGAGTTTATATGTGTGATTCTTAGTTAAGAAGATACACAAAGGTTTTACACTCTTGAGCAAAATAGAAATTGATTGCGTAGAAGAATGAAGTCTTCATTATTCTTCTCTTCTTGCACATATTTTCTTCTTTGTTGTGACTTTATGTTCTATTGATCTTCTTGATCATATTCACATATTATTTCTTCAAGTCATATGTCAATATGTTTCACTCTACTCTCACACACTTAACCATTCTGGTTATATTTCTTTTTGTGTGTGTTTATCTCACTTGTGTTTCATGTGTAACACACACTCTCTCTCTCTCTCTCTCTCTCTCTTAACCCATTTTTGTGAATTGGTATCATAACCTTATGAACTCAGTCACGTATTCTTAAACCTCCATGGATTCTATCTTATCTATTTTAAAGGTCTTCAATCTTTTTCTTATATAGATTATGAGAATAAATTCGTTGAAGATTGAAACTATCCATGGTACAAGTAGCCGTTGAAGGTCTTTAGCTAGAGCACGTAATTGAACTATAAACTGACCTAGCATAAAGACGTTGAGAGGAGTAGAGTATAGTTTAGAACTGTTGAAAAGATAAGATCCTGACAACATTACTTTTTACTTTATTAGACATTAAGTAGTGTAACTTTGTCACAATATCTTCTTTAGATAACTTATGAATGAAGACTTCTTGTAGACGTTTGTTGAAGCTTGATCTGAGTCATTATTATATTTATGCTTAACTTCTTGAATAAGAGGCCTTTAATATAATTAGTTAAAGCGTGATCAGAAGTTAAAGTATGTCTTCAGAACCTGGTTGGAATGAGACTTCAGAGTCTTGAGTTCACAGGTTCTAAGCTTGCCTTTATCAGAGTCCTGATCAGAATGAACACTTTCCGAGTTGTTGACTTGATATAGACAATATTCCTTTGAAGCAGAATCTTCAGAACTGCTGATGAAACTTGTCCAGAAGTTGCATAATCATTCCTTATGGCAAAGTATGTTTGCTTCAAACGACTTCAGTACTCAGAACCTTGTTGGACTTTGGATTTCAAGTAAGCTTTGGTTCATCATCTGAAAGACTTGAGTTGACTCTTTAGAGTTTGAAGGCTTGGTTCTGATCCTTCAGATTCATAACAAATTTTCTTCTCTATAATGATTCTTCTAAGTGATTAACTTGAGTTATATCAAGGTTAATATCTTTTGATCCTACACACTTGAACAATCATTAGTAAACCCTATTTTTCTTTAAATACTTTATTATCATCAAAACCTTTTGAGGGTATGAACAAATCTTGTTCCAACAATGTCCCCCTTTTTGATGATGACAAACAAATATATTTAAGAACAATGGTTGATGATTTAATTAACATAGTCTAACATCAGAGTTTGAGGTTTGTAAGCTCCCCCTAAGTTAGACAGTCCATTAAGGTGAGATTTGTAAGCTCCCCCTAAGTCTGGTAGTTTATTAAGACGAGTTTTGTATGATCCTTTAGCTCCTTATATATGTTAATTGAATCTTATAATATTAATCAACAAACTGACTTTACGTTTGAGGTTTGTAAGCCCCCCCTTCGTCTGACAGTTCATTATGGTAAGGTTTGTAAGCTTTCCACAAGTCCTGTATTTATTAATTAAATTTATCATTTAAGCCCAGTAAGATAAATTACTCAAAAATATAAATAACTTAGAGCTTATAACTCATAATCTATTTTGGCAGAAACTACTTTGTTCAGGTTCTGATGCTTTTTGATATGCATCAATCTTTTCTTAAATACTCCATGAATTTTCTCCCACTTTTGTCATTATCAAAAATATTTTAAAAGAAAGAGAAAAAAATAAAACTGAGAAAAATAAAATCCTTTAAACGCACAAAATTTTGAAAGAGTTTAAAACACTGAAAAGTTTGAAACAATTAAAAACCAATTCAAAGGATTATTTTTTTTCCAAAAGAAGAAGATAATTTAAATCCTTTTCATGAATATGAATGAAAAGACAGGTAACCAAAGAAATTATTTACTTCTTATGGTAAATCACCATCATTTCAATTTCTTAGAAGTAATTATGGTCCAATATGTCATGCTTGATTAGTGATTGACTTTGAGAATTTCAAAGATCAGAAACGTAAACCACATAAGGATAATTGATCTTCCATAATTCTATTACAAAAGCAAAGAATCATTTCAATTTACAAATCAAACCACATTAGACATCTTACTTAATCTAACTTAAAATTAACTCGTCAATAGAGAAATCTTCTACCTCCCATATCTCAGAAGCAACCCAGGTTCAAGAGGAAGAGACCTCTAAGAAGACACATGAACAGAAGAACAAATCTTCTGAGGCGAATTCTTCCAACAATCTTATTTAAAATTTGAAGCCAAAGATGACCATAAAAAAGAAGAGAAAACCTAGGAGAAGGATAAATTTTTCCAAAATAGTCTATTTTAATTCATATGCTGAAGACGAATGGGTTGTGAGATGAGTTAACTTTCATCAAGCTTAAGGTTTTAAAGATGATTAAAAATATATTGTAATTAAGTACTATAATCAATCTTTTTGATCAATTAAATTTTCACAAATTTCTTTAGCATATCATTATTTATTTATAATTATTTCTTATAGAGGAAACTGATAAAGAAGTATCAAAGTCAAAACAAAACAGAGAAGACTAAACGAACAAATTCTTTTGACAAAATGACTTTCAATATATTCATTGATTGAAGATGCTTTACAAGTCATACAAACCAAAATCAAGAATAATAAACATTACATCTAAATAATCCAACCAAAAAGAAAAGAAAAGCACAAAAGAGAAACTTAAGGACATGTTGCCTGCCGAAATGAAATAGAAGGAAGATCTTAAAGTTGAACATTAGAAGAATTTGAATTATCCTAATGCCAGTTGTTGACTTCTTTCCCTAGATATTGAATTAAATTTCATTCATTTTAAAAGATGAAGAGGATAAATCTTCAATATCTGCGTTGAGAAGAAACAGGAGATCTATTTCATCATATTCCATTAAATCTAAGTTCTCAAGTGGTTTGATGTCAGAAGATGATTCCAAACTACCCTTTTTCGAGAACAAAGATTAGATATCTTCGATAGATCATAAATGTCCTTAAGAATATGCTGAATTTGTTTTGAAACATGAACATCTAGGGTAACTCCATCAACTTCACAGTTAGTTGCATAAGCAGAAGCCGCTGAGGTGATGATGAAATGTACATTAGAAGCTCTAGAGAAGATGGAAAGCTTATCATCAGAAGCTTTAATCCATAATTCCTTGATCAAACTTAAGCATGTATGACCAAAGATCCTTTGAGTAGCCATCCCAAACTTGTTTAGAAACACAACAAGTTGACAACCCTTTCATTGATGACATCGAGTTGGTTTCTCAGGCCAAGGTTAAATCTAGAAGTCATCCCAGGTTGAGACAAAGGATTCAGGAGGAAGGTTTTGAAAAACACAGACAAATGAGTTTCTGAGATGAGATACAAAACGAGAAGAAGAAGGTCAGTTTAAATAGAAAAAGACCAACAAAATCCAAGAAATAAAAACCAAAGGATAAAAGAAAGAACCAAAAGAAAATCTTTTGAAAAGACAAAAGCTAAAGATCTTTTGAAAAGAACAACAAGCGACTTAAGCAAGCTCCAGGGATAAAAGGACATGAGTTGACAAAGGAGAGGGAGAAATGATTTAATGAGATATGCATCATTACTCCATAGATTCTGCACATACAACAATAGAGCATGCATGATAAATTTTCAAACCCGTGAATTTTTAAGTGAGACAGATGTCAAAAAGATTATTCACTTAAGTGCTATTTGAGATTTTTTATTCCTTTGTCGAGTCTCAGATTCTGATACTTTTCAGAAGCCACACGTCATCAAAGACTGTTCTAGTTTTTGATGAGGCTACTTCTGATCAGCATCAACCTTTGATACTATTTATTCTGAAGAAAGCTTTTAAAAGATCAGAACCACCTTTTAAGAAAGGTTTAAGCCTTTAAATAGCTATGGGTATCCGTAAAGAAATGAGTTAAAAGGTTGCCCATTTTTTATAAACTCTTTTTAAACTAATCAATGCTTGATTCTAAATACAGATCATGAACAAAGATATATTCAAATAGCCATAATATTTAGTCAAAGGGTATAAATATTCTTTTCATAGGTTTGAAAATCCTTACACGAGTAAGTTGTCCAAACTGGTTATACATTAATAGATCATATACATAGACCAATTACAAATAACTATCATGCATATAAGTTGTCTAAAGAATGAAAATGATTGGCATACCTTGTGCAGATTCTCAACATCCTTTGAAGCATTTGAAGTCTCTTACTAAGTGTTTCAGAATTTGAAGTCTCTTGCTTGTGTATTTGAGCATAACAGTCTCTTGCTTGTTTGTCTGAACATTAGAAGTCTCTTACTTGTGTGCTTGAGCATAAAAGTCTCTTACTTTGTGTTTGAGCATTGAAAATCTCTTGATTATGTGCTTGAGACAATTTTAATCTTGTTTGACTATAATGGAAATCTCTTGTAAGTACAAGGGGACTAGACTTTTATCAAGTTGTGAGAAGAACTAGGATAACTCTGTGTGTTATTCTTCTTTCTTGAATTTCATATTTGCTGCCTACCTCTGACTGAATTAGATTCTATAACCCGTGTTTAGAATCTGACTCAAGAGTTTTAAAAGAAAGAAAAAGTCAATACAATTTAACCCTCCTTTGTATTTTTCTCACATTCAGAGAGTGGGACAAAGTTTTCTAAAACACTAGAAGCATTAGAGTGTAAAAGGAGGCAAAGGTATATATGATTAATTTACATGCCTATAGTTCAATATTTAAAGGAATGTAATGAATGAATTTCCTTATCTTATTCTTCGATATTTTTTCCTGACATCCCCCACCTTGACTTGACACTCCCACATATTTTAATAATAACGAAAATACCCTTGTCAAAATTTAACTAAAAAAGACCAAACAAAAAAATCTGGTAGTGCAATTGAAACATCCGATATAAATTAAAAAATCTGGTAGTGCAATTGAAAAGTCTAGTATGCACCAAATGTTTTGGTTACTGACTGTGAATTGTCGTTGATGAATATTTTGGAAGTTATGTTTCCAAATTCAACACATTTGTTATGTTTGTTCCATATTTCAAAAAATGTTAGTATGAAGTGTAAGGAGTTTGTCGAATCACATAGACATGAGCATGTTATAGATGTGTGGAACAACATGATATATTCGAATACAGAGACTGTTTTTTTGGTACACCTAAAGCATTTTGAAGTTGCACGTGTTGATATCCCAAAATTTGTTAAGTATGTGCACGAAACTTTGTTGAAATCATATAAAGAAATATTTGTTACAGATTGGACTAATAGAGTCCCTCATATAGGGAGCACACCATTAAACAGGTGCATCGATGTGAATATAGTTACATTACTAATTATCAAATAATTACATCTTGTTCTGTTTATATTTTTTAGGATTGAGTCTGCTCAACGGAGACAAAAAAGTATGTTGACAAGTAGCATGTGAGATTTATGTAGAAGTTGGGATGCTTTTAATACCATGTTGAAGCGAAAATTATGTTCAATTAGAGTATTATTTTAAAAAAGTGTTGCCAACATTGAACATCGGTATAACACTCCATTTTATTCCAGATTGCAAGGTTTCGTTTTAAGATGATGTATACAATACATTAGAAAGGAGTTGGAAATGATAAAATTTATTGGTTGTGACAAAAGAACATGTGGTTGCTTCATTAGAACATCAAATAGTTTACCTTGTGCGTGTGAACTTGCAGGTTATCAAATACAAGAAGGGTCTATTTTGTTAGAATCGATACATGTGTTTTGGAGAAAATTATTCATCGAAGAGCATGAGGCCATTGAAGAAGAAAGTGGGACACGATTGGATTTAGAAGAAGAGTGTGAAGAGCTGAAGAAGTATTTCGGTACACTGAATATTGTAGGCCAAAGGGCGATGAAGAAAAAAGTTTGGGAACTAACACATCTTTCCACAACTTCCATGCATCCACCACCAGTGAAGTACAAGCCAAAGAAGGAAAAATAAGAAGAGTACAAATGGTGAAAAGAGTGGTGTGAATTGTGATCCTTCATAGTGGGAGTATGTTGAGAGCTCACATGGAAGTCATAGTACGAATAGATCATGTATAAAACCAACTGAAAGTCAACCGTATAACGTGTCTTCAAAACTAAAATATTTGTCCTAATTTCCTGTTTTCTTACATCATTACATTGATGGCATTGTTGATGTGGAAGACAATGAAATTGTGGTTTTTAGGCTATTGCAGCTTTACTTGGATGGGACAAAGAGTCTTAGCCTTTGGTTCAGATGTAGTTAGATACTGAAGTTTATCAACACCATCAATTGTATTCCAATTTGTTCTATGACACGGTACCGAAAGTTAGGAGTGCGTTGCAAGTAGCTAGCTTAAGTGTGCAGGGTCGTGATAAATGGATGATGATTCCTGATATGGGTTACCATATTGCTTCAAGTAGACACACAATGATTGTAGTTACTTTTGATAACAACGATCATTGGGTTCATGTGAAAAAACCCAATTATCCTTTGCCTCCCGTCACAGACTGATAGAGACAAAACTATAGTGAAGTTGTAAGAGCATGTAAATCAACCTATGCATGATGTATTAGACACTAGATAGAAGAAGTTAGGAAGTTGATATAATTTGTTTTGTAATAATATTATAACACTTTTGCATTTTATAAATATATTTTTTCTGGTATAGTCGGTTAAAAATGTCAAAAGAATATGTTTTCATTAATTTCATTACTGCATATCTGATTTTTCAAAATATCTAGAAAATTTGATGAGTATCAGATTTTTCAAAAAAATCTAGTAGGTTTTATATGTTATCGATTCTTTCCAAATATCCGATAATTTTGTCCCAGATTTCGCGAAATGTCCAATACACTTACAAAAAATTCAAAAATCTTTCACCTAAACAATAAAATTTACAAAAAAGATTGGTATCTACATCAAAAATCTAATATTCACCTAAACTTTAAAAACAAAACAAAAATTTTAAGTAAGAGCATATGCGTAATCGCAAGCCCTTGTGGTGGTAGCAGGTCAAAATTTAAAGGTGGCAGGTTAAAATCTCCTATACATCCGGCACACATATTTCTCAAGCCAACACATATAAATTTTGTATTTTTTGTTAAGCTATATAAACACTAATCATTTGTATAGACGATATGGGACTAGCATTTTACCAATCCAAAATACCAACATGTAGATATAAACCTTTCATGATTTTTCACCTAAAGTGAAGCATGGGCTTGTGATTATGCTTGACAGGACACAGAAGGCTGGGTGCTAATTAATTCTTAGTTTTACTAAAAGATGTTCTAAGGCATCCTAAATTAATTCTTACTTTTACTAAAATATGTTCTAAGGCCTTTGAGATATTTGCTTAGTTCACCTTATTTGTAGTTGTGGTTCAACTTAAAGAGACCATATTGTATGTAACATCAGAAAAAAAAACTTCATTTCTTATAGAACTAGCCAATTGCAGTACAAACTTATCCGCACCACCATTTTCATAGATACTCCCCAGATTCAATTCAAAATATCAGATGCATTGAAAATTTTGTTGTGAATATCATTATATTATGAAGAGTTGATGAAGTGTTTGATAAATATCCAGAATTGCTGTTTAGAGTTAAAAAACATAAAACATTAATTGCTGGGCGGGCTGGAGAGATTTTGAGGCGATGTTGACTTCAATATATTAGGTAAAAAAATTACAAATAATAAATTATCCAATATTGCCAATTCATTAGACATATTAGTTCAGTTGCACGTCCAAACAACCCAGCCAGGAGACACCTCCTTGCCAATCGTCTCTGAGTTTCCCGATCCCCGCCGCTCTCAACCAGTGTCACCCTTGGTAAGTCGTTGACCACCATTCTCCATTCTTTTCTCTTCTCTATAGATTTGCCTCAGTTGCATCAATCTTATTATCTCTTGAGGTTTGCACACAAAGTGTTTGATAAATGTTCCGACCATGTTTTTCTATCAACATTAGAGAAAGAAGAATCATCAATAATACTATTGATTCTCCTCTAATAGTTTCCCCTTCCAAACGGCTTATTTGTTTTAGGGAATAATATTATGATAATTTGCTTCCTTTAGAATGAGCTCGCCCGGAGAAAATGATGAGATTGAGAGCTTAGAGAATACTTTTTGGTCTGTTTTTTCAGATTGCGATTTACAAAAGCTTAGAAGAAACCCAGCCCTGTTTCAACTCTTGATTATTATTATTTAGTAAACAAAACTATTTGATTAAAAATGTGTAAATTACTTTTTTTTTAATCTGTTCTATAGTATCCCAGTTTTAAGGTGACAAGGCAGTGATAAGTTTAATCATAGATTCATAGTATAAAAGATCATAAAACTATTGAATATACATTGGCAGTTAGTCGTCATAGATGCATTGTTTAGAGACCAAATGTAAGTGATTTAGTCCCAAGTCGACTGTAAGCGGGGGCGGGAATGGCATCAATCAGGCGGTGTCAGAGTCTGGTTAGGATTTTTAAGGGAGCAGGAGTGAAATCCTAGTGTGTTGGATGGTTGTATCGAAAGTTTTTCTTACGGTTTAGTCAAAAGGCTTGTTCCGTTGGCTGTTATGACAGTGCAAGTATGAAATGTGAGAGAGGAAGATTGTTGTGATCAAGTGTGAGTGGTTAGACCCGCATCTACAAAGAATGAGCTAAATGTTGGATATATAAGAAGGGTGACCACTGCTGGTGTATGAATGAGGAAAGTAGAGGAAATGATTAACAGACCATAACACAATAGTGTAGGCAGATATTCGTAATCATTGCACAATTAATACATAACAATATTCCTCAATGGGCATATTTAGAATTTTTACTCAGATTTTTACATATATGAGTATCCCCTACCAAGGAATAAGGATTCAGTGATATTACAACCTAGTTCGTTTGCTCTTAGGGTGTATTTGGATTGACTTATTTGAACTTATCTACTAGCATAAACACTACTGAACTGATTGGGAGAGCTAAGGAAAGACTTACGGCATGTCTATAAATTGTTTTCATAAATACTTCTGAGTATCTTGTGAAAACAAAACAGCCTATAGCTTATATAAAAAGAGTTGGATTTTGTTTAATATTTGTTATAGAAATAGGCATAGCTTATACATAAGAATTTGTGTAGTAAGTGTTTAATCAAATTGTTTATTCAAAAAATACCTTAATATGTTTTGGCAGAATCAACTATTTTTGTAGTCCCGGGCAAAATGGCTATCCCCATGTATATGTTTATTTTTTTCCGTGGAATACAGTATATGCTAGCTATGTTTTTGTCAACCATGTTCCTTCACTAAATGATTTATGTTTATATGCTTGCACATCACTTAAGCCATTGTTCTATCCTCAGATTCAACATTAGAGTTAATCAGAGTTATTAATCCTGAATAGCATAGCGGAGCGGCCGACCCCCAAAATGGGATAGCGGGATAATTTTTTTGATTAATTATATGAATAATCTACTTATATATTTAATATAAATTAAATAACGTTTTGGACTAATTATATGAATAATCTAGATATATTAATCCCAGAATCAATATATTTAAAAAGAATGAAAACAAAAAACAATGATATGAAAGAAAAAGCAACGAATAGAAAAACAATGAATATAGAAGACCAGAATAGAGAACAAAATAGAAAAGCAGAAAACGGAAGTAGAGAAGAAGGAGAATAGAAGAATAGAGAGAAGCTTGAAGTAGTTAAGGCGGAGGAGGAGTTAGGGCATAAGAAGTAGTGCGCGAAAAACACGAGAAGCAACAGACAAAACGGACAAAAGAAACGCGACGGAGAAAGGTGAAAACACGAATGAGAGAGGAGAAAACACGAACGACTATAATAAAATTTTCAATTTAAATTTTTTTAAAAGTGTTTAAAAGGTCTTTTTCACACTCCAAAAAGCCCTAAAAGCAGAAAACCGCTCTGGGCCGGAAAGCGCTCCGCTCCCGCAACCCGCTATCCCAACTTTCTCGGCCGCTATTTAAAACTGGGATGCGTGCCGCTCCTCTGTAGCGGAGGGTTGCCGCACCGGGAGAGAATCCCTGGATAGCGCCTGAAGCGGCTGCTATTAATAACTGTGGAGCTAACAGCATCGCCCTTTCTACTCTGCTAATATAAAAGTTTCTTAAAAAAAGTCTTAATATCCAATTGTGAACTTCATCCAACTAAAAATCCTGTTCAATCTGCATTAGAGAATCCCTCCACCTGGCAAGTAGTGACATGAAAAACTGAAATTTAGTTGTGCGATGACATGAAAAACTGACTACACTCACTATGAAAGCAATACCAGGTTGCATTACTAAGATAATTCAGGTTTCTCACAAATTCCCTTTGACACATTTTTTAGTGTGAAATATGAGATTGCAATGTGTAATTCTGGGTGATGACATATTTATACTAACTACACTTATCGAGATTGCAATATATGGCCGCATTCTATGCCTTCGTTAGCGTGCTAAAGAGGAATAGCGTAGTGGTGGTAGGGTTGGGCACGAGACTTTTGGCCTGCGAGCCGCGGTCTTCAAAAGCAGGTGTAGCGGCCTCTATTTATAGCAAAATTGCGGCCCAAAACCTCTTGTGTCTGCTATTGGAATTTTAGGAATAAATCCCTCAAATTCATTTTGTTAAACTGTTATATTTTCTTTTAAGGATGTAAATTTCAATCCGAACCCGTCATGTTCTTCCCTGGGACATTAATCCGATTGTATGCAACACTGTTTGAGATTAACAACATGATGACCCATACACTCAATACCTTATGGTTTTGGGTGGAGATCGGGCAGTGACCCAATCGCTTGGTATTCCCGAATCATCAGTCCGTTGTTGCTCTTGGCGCCCCTTGGACTTCCTAACACAAAATATCTTTGTTAGGATGGTCTTCCCAGAGTCCTGGTCTCTTGGTAGTCCTGGAGCATTAATCCGTTGTTGCTCCCGGCGCCCCTTTGACTTCCCAACACAAAATATCTTTGTTTTCATGGTCTTCCCTGTGACATATTACATTTAGACACTGATGTGCAACCGGAACCCCTTTTCAGACAGTTATTTCACATTTTTATTCGTCATTCAAATGTACAAAACTTAACACATTTCTATGAATTCAAGATTAATCTTAAGCAATATTGCAAGTGATACTAAACCAGCAAGTTGAAGATAACAATTTATTCTAGAGAAAAGTAATGTTATATTTCTGTCTTCTTAATCACTAGAAACAATGTGGCGAGACCAAAGACCATTCACTGACTTGTGGAACTGATATCACCTCCCACACTCTTTTTCCTTATCTTTCACTACAGTTTTTTTTTTGTTTTTTTTATTGTTGTTCAACTTGCTTCCAATGATTCAGTGGATTTCATATTTGATTTACTTTTTGTTTATTTTTCTATTTGTGGCCAATGTTGATAACACTGTTTTCTATCTAAATTCTGAATTTGCCTTATTAAAAAAAAATCTTTTTCTGAACATTTTAAATATTGTGATTATGATTATTGGTGGCTAATTCTGAATAAGATAGTATAATATAATACCCTAATATCAATCAATTAATCCTCAATATTCACTTTCATTGATTAGATTAAGAACATCATCCATGTTCACCAATAACCAGAGGCAGCTAGAGCGAACAGGAAGATACGGAACCTCCAGATTGCAATACCTTCAGGTGCCTTTTCCTCTTCTTTTTGTGTCATATGTGTTGTGATGATTTCCTTTCGTGTGGGGAGAATCTAAGATGGCTACCGTTTGTTTCAGGAGCTGGTGAACCAGTTTCAGAACGCATCTGAGAATGGTATGCTGTTTCCAACTTTCCATGAATTAACAATGTGAATTAAACAATCTTTCAATACCTTTGTTTGTAGGATTGTTTATTTTTGACATCTCCCTGTTTGCTGGTGTTTCCTGTGCTGTGCAGAAACAAAAGAGAAGATTTTGGCAAATTTAGCCAACTTCGCATATGATCCTTACAATTATAACTTCTTGCGCCAGGTATTATGACCCATGAATTTTCTTTGTTGGAAGACAAATTACATAAGATGAACTAAGACGCCCTTGCGTAATTGCAGCTCAATGTTTTGGAACTTTTCCTTGACTGCATAACTGAACCCAATGAAAAGCTTATAGAATTTGGTGTTGGAGGGATCTGCAATTGTTGTGTTGGTAATTCTGGCTGCTTTACCTTTCATAATATTGTGGTTTCTACTCGGTAAATTATCTTTCTAGTTGACAAAAAAGTTTAAAGAAAAATTGCAGATCCAGTCAATGCTGCAATTATAACAGGAGCTGGTGGGATTCCCCTTATCATTCAATGTTTATCAAGCCCAGTTAGGAACACTGTAAGGATTAGAAACTGTTGGTTATCGTTGTTTCATTTTGTTATGTCTTGATTGTGTTTGAATTTCAAGTTGAATGTAGACCCTTGAGGCCGTAGGCCAAAGGATATAACCAAACCATGAATATAATTGCTTGTCTACACTGTTTTACTCCTCAAATTCAAGTTATATACTAACAGACCCTTTAGATTGTTTGTCTACTTCATCACTAACACATTTCCTTAATGTATATGTATATGAAAAGTGTGTTTGATTGTTCATATGAAATTCAATCATTTGAGACATGCTTTTGTATTTTCCAATTTTGATTTCTTAGAAACTTGTGTTATTATGTACTCTTATAGTATAACTAAATTTACACCACTAATAACTTATTCTCAAAATTGCTTTTGGTAGTTACAGAGCATATAATGTTTCTTTCATTGATGCATACATTCAAGTTTTAAACTTCCATAAAAGATCACCTAACAATTTGATAAACAACCATTATATTTTGCCTGATCAGGTAAATTATGCACTCGGGGCACTTTATTACATCTGTAATGAATCTAACAAGGAAGAGGTTTTAAAGCCTGAAGTTGTTGATGTCATCAAGAGGTATGCAGCAGCTGAAGAAGTAAGTGTGAGCTTCAGTAATCTGGCTAAAGCTTTTCTGGACAAACATCTATCCGGGAACTAGTAAGATAGACAGCCCATCATTCTATTCTCAATTATGAAACTATATTTCTTGTGAGGAATGTGGCCAATGCATGCAATCAAAGAAAATTTTCACTTCCCTACTCTTCTCTATAAGGCTACCATTTTACTCGCAACTTAAATTACACACTGTTAGAATATAAAAAACATCAAAGAATATCTTTATATCATCTTAGGACATCTTGGTTTATCGCTTAAGATCAGTTTCCAATCTTTGTATAGTTATTTATTCCAAATATGAGTTATATAAATACTTCTTAGCGATTCATTTGCAGAAAATTGCAAGAGAAATATAAAATGACATACTAAAAATAAGATGAAAATAGCAAATAACAATTTAAAGAATACCAATATTTAATAATTCTTTAACATATTATAATTTTTTTTATCATTTAGATAAATAATTAAAATGTTTCAATTTAACAATTAATTAATTCATTAAAAATAAAATGAATATGACGAATAACATCTTATCATATTTTAAAATGAATAAAAATGCGTTAAAAGAATTATGTGTAAAATGAAGTTATTCTTGTAACTCTGTTAGCCATCTATTTTGTTTTTTATTTTTCAACACAAAATATAAGGATTTGTATTTTTCTAAAATCCTATACGCATCAAAATTTAAAGATTATGTCGTAACTTTAATAAAGTTATATATTTTCTTAAGTTTAATTTAAAGGTGGGAAGGTTTGTAAAATAAAGTCAAGAAAAGTGGCCTGTTAACCGATCGTTGTTTCTAAGTTCTTCTACGAATATTTTAATCTTAACGTATTATTTTATAAAAAATACTAACGAGTAATTTAAAGATTTTCTCTTAGTTGTATGAGAAAGTTAAAAGAAAAACAAGAAAAAGATAATTACACTTTTTATAGAAGACACATCAGGAGCACCTACTAACAAAGTCAATGACAAGTTTGAAGGAGGATTTCAAAGCACAATAAGATGATCTAAGTTGATAACATTCATATTTGCAATAGTATTTGCACACATATTTTCTTTGCATGTGTGATGTAAAGATTCACTTTCTGCATGAAATCTCTATTAATATCGAAATCATTTTCGTAATGGTCAAATAGAGACATTGCTTTATGAAAGCATTTAATTTGTCACCCCATTAATATTCTCCATTTAGAATAATTTTACAATTATATTTGGATTGATTTCGAAAATTCTAGAAATTTATAAGCTTTTATCGAAAATTTTCAAACTCTATAGAAAATTTTAGAAACTTACAGTATTTTTATGCAAAATTTGTCGAAGTTTTTATTTTTTCTTAGAAATTTTAACAATTTTCGATATGGGGTTATCGAAAATTTTCAACTGTATCGAAATTTTTGGAAATTTAAAGTTTTTTTATCAAAATTTGCAGAAGTTTTTATTTTTTCTCAGAAATTTTAACAGTTTCCGATATGGGTTTAAGATTTTCTAGAGAAATATTGGATTTTTTGAAATTTTTCGATATTTTTTTGAAATTATCGGTATTTTTAACGTATTTTTAAAATTTTCCGATATTTATTATCATAAATTTTCAGTATAAATGCGATAATTTCCAGAAATACAAAAAAAATGCTTATAAAAAATTTCGATTGTACTATCGAAAATTCCGTTTTTTATATTTTAGTAAGAGTAAATTTTTTGGAAGAAAAATAAATTTTGGTTGGTAAATAATATCAATGACATTTTTGGAAATTTGAAAATATAGGGGGTTAAGTATAAGTGGGGGGTGACAAGTTAAATCGTCCCTTTATGACCAATAGGACCGCAAGTAACAAATTAGAAAACACATTATTTTATTAGGATTTCTTAATGCAACATTTATGTTTCTTAGTCACCACGCGAAATTATTTAAATACTCCTTGTTTTCGGAGATACATCTCCGAAGGCACCAAATTCTAAATGGATGTTGAAATATTTCGGAGATGCATCTCCGTAATAATTTAAAAGATACTATACATCACACTTAGAAGTCATTATACACGCGAATTGGACCGAAGATGCATCTTCGTGAATATTTCGGATATACATCTTTGTAACGTATCAGAACAAAAAAATTCATGTTATGTTATGTTTACATGTATTTAGATGCAAATTTAAACCATACCATACAATCGAAAATAAAAAATAGACGTACATAAATCCAGATGATCCAAAAATACTATATATATATATATATATATATATATATATATATATATATATATATATATATATATATATATATATATATATATATATATATATATATATATATATATATATATATGACCAAAAAGTATAAAAAGTACCATACAATCGAGACCAATAAAGTAGCATGATGTCAAAATAAAATATATATCATAATACTACTATAATATACTAACGGTATCTCTGACTACCTCAACTCTACCTCATATGTCTCCTCTACCTCCTCGACCATCAATCCCACGTCCTCTGGCGATGTCTCCGATATATGATTGCGCCCCGTGCCTCCGTCATGACGACATCTAAGACCTGCGTCACATCATATTCATCAAGGAAGATACCTCTGTCAATGTCTGCTTTCACAATCTTCATAATACGACGACATCTAGATAAGACATCATTAACATGATCTAATTGTGCCTGCTCCTCCTCTAGTATCTCCTGCTGAGCTAACCTAGGTGGGTCTCCTGGAGTAGCATACACCATGTACAAATGTGACACCCTAAATAACCATCTGATATAGCCTTCGACGTAGCTCCAGCCGTTTACGACTATGATACTCCATGCCTCCTCTGGTACCAGATGACTCTCAAAATTATCAAACATGTCATTTATCTGTCTACGTGTCAAGGCAGGAGGAGCAGAAACAACAAGGTGTATGAGAATGATCTGAGTGTATCCGAGTTGTTGTATGACGGGCCCGGGCAGATAAAGAGCAGTGAGACGTGATCTGTAGGCCAACCATCCAGAGTATATCACTATCTCGTCAAATGGCCGCGTCTGACGGTGATCAACATAGTTGTTGAAGTGCCTGTCCTTAGCAACCAAACGGTCAAGATACACTCTGAAAGGTTCATTCACCTAGTTCCTTCTGAGCGGGGAAAAGAAGTGGCACGCGACATATCCTTAGTGTATGTCTCAACACTCGCCCAATCGGAGATGCGCGGGAAGTGCTGGAGGATCCAAGCCTGAAATGAAAAGTTTGGATCACATGAATTACCAGTAATGGTTTTGCATGAAGATGAAATGAAAATGACAAAGAAACATTAAAAGACCAATAATTATTACTGTCAATAATGTCACATTGCATGTGACCTACTTCGTCTTTCACATACAACCCTCTATCAACTTTGAGTATAGGTAGACCAAACAAGCGCCCCCCGGTTATACTCATGGATCCGCTCGAAATTCAGGAAATACAGTATGTAGACGACATATGTATAATTGACACTCTTATCCATAAAAATTGAAGTTCCAACTAAATATAACAAATATGCTCTAATAGCATGTGCTATGTAGAGCTCCATCTGCTCTAAGGATCTCAGTCTCATATATCTTCTTCAGGTATTCAAACCTAGCATGAGCACCCCTAGTCCTATCCAACTCGTCCTTCTCCTTCTCTGGGTTAGCCCTCAGATGGTCTACTATCATCTCGAGTTCCTCGTCTTTGGTAATCCTCCCATGATCTAGAAGTCTCCCCCTGATCAGAAGATGTAGCAAACATGATACATCATCGAGTGTGATAAACATCTCACCAAGCAGGATATAAAATGACGAGGTCTCTGAGTGCCATCTCTCCACGAATGCATTAAGAATCTCGTGGTTGATTGTACTATAACCGGTCATGCACAAGTCCTTCAGGCCAGATAAGGATAAAATTGTCTTAAACTAATCCTTATCCGGCTGCGGCAAGCTAGCAATCTTCCGCTTGTGGTTAATAAACTTTTCTGGATCATGCTCTTGAAAAAAAAAATAATCAATGTCAGAAATATGTCAATTAAAATTAACGTAAAAAATAATGCATCCAACTAATGTTACCTCTCTATCCCATATATGTCTGGCAGTATGGTATAGATATAGAGGCAGTAATGACAAATCAATTGGGCCTCCTCCAAATGCCTCTGGCTCAGAATCCGCAACAATCTCATGATCCGGAGGTGGCACTGGATCATCAACATCACCAATAAGAGGTGGGACTGGATCATCAACATCAATAGTAGGAGGTGGGACTGAATCAATAGCATTTATAGTTGGAGGTGGCACTAGTGAAACCTAATGACTGCGGGGGTATGGAAGGAGTGATGCGTCAGATGGTGAATCGCATCTCCTACGGGAAGAAGAAGATGAAGTGGCATGATGAGAATCATAATCCCCATAAGTAGATGGCTCTACCTGGCCAGAGGGACCAGGAGCCTCCGGAACCTACTGACTCTTCTCCCGCCACACTGATGTGTGCTGAGAAAGCCTCTCGTGCCTCAGTCTATCCTGTCTATCAGCCAATATGCTTGTAAGTTAAAGTAAAGCAAACCACTAGTGCAGACAAACAACACACAAGCAAGAATTGTTTTTTTAAAATACTGCAGGAAATTTCGGAGACGCATCTCCGAAATCTGGGAAACTAAAACACTAAAAAATTCCGGAGATGCATCTCCGGAATTTCCTGCAACTCAGAAGTTGCGTCAATGGCGTCAATGTACCTCATGCAATCTAAAAAAAAACTTGTTTTGATCATCATTTTCAGCCAACAAACACCTAATACATTATGTCTAAACTATCTTAAATGTTATTTTTACGCATTTCTAACTTTAATCATTAATTTCTACTCATTTACACAAAAACTCAAAAATGAATCGAAAACTCAAAAAACTTATATGAAATTGATGTTTTAGATGTTGTATCTGATGTTAGAAATGATGATTGAAGTTTCGTTAAGCCTTGATGATTGAGTTTTGAGTTGGTGTAGAGAAAAATTTGAGAGAGTTTAAAGAATGGTTTTGAGGAAAATGAAAAATGAGGAAGGAGAAGGGTCTGACGCGATTTAACCTCCAAAATATTTCGGAGACGCATCTCCGGAATATTGTAACATTAACTGACCTTTTGGTGCGTCCGGAGATGCATCTTTGAAATCTATGGGCATTTATGTATTTTTCTACGTGGTGCGTAAGAAGCACATGCGGTGCATTAAGAAATCCTCTATTTTTTTAATCCAGTTTGCCAATGGTTAGTGCAATCTCTTAGTTGCTCTCTATTTTGATGTGAGGAGATTGAAAAGAGTATTGAAAATAAAATAGAGTAAAATATTGGATATTGACTCTAAAATAAAAGAATACAATGCAACTTATTAATACAACTTGTGAGATAACTGGACTCATAAGTAACTAACATTCTAACCACCTTTTAACTGATTTAACTATCTTAATTAACTAAGTCAAATTTTATCACAACATGCTCCGTATAATCCAACTTAGAAAACAACAATAATGCTCATTTAATCAAACTGTATGATTCCCAATTTCTTCCTAAGGGACAAAAATATATCAATCTTTAATCCTTTGGTTAGAATATCAGCAAGTTGAGATTCACTTGTGTAATGCTTCACTTCAAGCTTTCCTTGATTCACTTGCTCCCTCAAGAAATAAAAATTAGCCTAAATGTGCTTGCTTCTGCCATGTAGAATTGGGTTCCGTGTTAGGTTGATGGCTGATTTGTTGTCAAGTTGTATAACAAATGACTTTCTAACTTGGACATGTAACTCAATAAGCATTTATTTGATCCAAATGGCTTGACAAGCTGCATAGGATCCTAAAATATATTCTGCCTCACACGAGGACAGTGCCACAACTGGATGTTTCCTAGAACACCATGAAATTGGAGCACCAAACACCTAAAAAAAGTAACCAGTTGTGCTCTTCCGGTCTGATTTATATCCACACCAATTTGCATATGAATAACAAGTAATCACTACATTATTGACATCTAAACTCCTAGGAAAAAGAATTCCACAATTGAGTGTTCCCTTCAAGTATCTAAAGATTCTCCTTGAAACCTTCATATGAGAGACTCTAAGATCATCCATGTATCTGCTCACTAGGCCAACTGAGAATCCTATATCAGGCCTGCTATTAGCCACATATCTCAATGAGCCTACTGTTTGTTTGAACAAAATTGCATCAACCTTGTCCTCATCACCATTCTTCTTAAGTTTTAGGTTTGATTTAATAGGATAGACTGCAAGATTTGACTCAAGCATCTTGAACCTCCTGAGAACCCCCATAGCATACTTTCTGTGGTGCATCACCATGCCTCTATCAGTCCTTATAAATTTCATGCTTAAGAAATAAGACAGATTTCGCAAGTCTGACATCTCAAATTCTTTCATCATTAACTGCTTGAATTTCACCAAGTTGTTGATGTTATTTCTAGTTACTAGCAAATCATCAACATAAAAACATATAAGTGTTATGTTTCTTTCCATTGCTTACACACACACACACACACACACACACACACACACACGCCATATTTAGTCTTACACTTTGTGAAGCCTAATTCCACATGATAAGAGTCAATTTTCTTATTCCATGCCATGGGCGTCTATTTGAGGCCATATAGAACCTTATGTAGTATGTATACTTTTCTTTCCTCTCCTTGTATCACAAAACCATATGGTCGAGTAACATTGGGTATTTCATCTAATGGTCCATTTAAGAAAAATGATTTCATCAAGAAGAAATGTTGACCAACCTTGCTTGTATGTTAAGGTTACTACTAATATGACAGTTTCTAGTCTGGTCACTAGAGCATAAAGTTTAGAGTAGTCAAGGCTTTTTCTTTGAAGGAAACCTCTTGCTACCAACCTATCCTTATGGCTAGAATTGGATCCATTAGGATTGTGCTTCAGTTTATACACCCATTTGACCTCAATTGCTTTGGTATTATCTGAAAATTTAACCAGTTCTCAAGTGTTATTCCTTTAAATTTCTTCTAACTCTTCAATCATTGCAACCTTCCATTTTTTGTTTCTTAAGGCTTCATTGTTGTTTATGGGTGTTGTATTTGCTAGTAGTGTAAAGTGAACCCAATCTCTATCTGTTGTGACTTCATTATCATCACGCCATAAGGGTTGTTCGCCACTTCGACAAAAGTGATGGTTCGACATTTCGACAGGATAGTTGCAGATAGAAAGACGTCTTTGACAAACACGGATGATGCTATAATATTTCAGCAATTCGACAGAGTCTGGAGAACGACGTCATTTCGACGTGAAGTGTAAATTCAAATTTAAAAGAGTTGTGACGTTTGGCAGAAGACGCGTGGAAGCATCTAGCGAAAGGAAGAAAGCCAAGTGTCACAGTTTTTGGATTTGTTCGTTAGTAGCAATTATTTTGTTTGTATATAAATAGGATAGTTGTTATCTGAAAAAAGGTGTGAAAATTTACTTGTACAAAATTCCTGCAAATACTCAAAGTACCCGTGTGAGAGAAAAGAGTCATATTTGGAACATGTATGTGTAAACAAACACCAATTCTTTCAAAGTTTTATTTTATAAAGTTTAAAGTTCTTTACAAATTTCCTTTACGTTTTCCAGTCAATCATCTTTCTGCATTTCTTATTTCGACACTTTATGTTTCGTCAGTTATTTGCTGCCATTTATCTTATCTTGTCAAATTTACATCTATTTAAACGTTTTTAATCAACACCTTTCGACATAAAACTTTATAAGCCAAATGAAAGGTACAAAAGTCATTTTAGAGATTTACGAAGTTATTTAGATTTGCACATGTCCTAGGATTTGTGTGGTTGATCCTGCAAGTAACCCAATTCTACAAGTTTTGGTAAACCAGAGGTTGTTCGCTAGAATTCATCGCGAACAAATTGGCACGCCCAGTGGGACAGTGCGTAAGTCTAAAACTTAAAATAACCTTTAGTCAAGTTGTTTTCTTCGTTGCATGAGATTAAGAAGCGGTAAATTAACCGTATCCAACGTAGGAAGACCTGAAAAAACAAGAGTAAGGAAAATGGCAAATCAGCCAAATAATCCAAACGAATCCATACCAGTATCCAACCCTACCCCTTCGACGGGAGGCAGTGTAGGACCAGTCTCTGCGTCAGAGGCTATGCCTTCGTCAACAGGGTCAATACCAGCGGCTTCAATTTCGCAAAATGCGCCTAGTTCGTTCGTTAGGGCACAACAAATGCCTGTTGGGACACCTCCTCCTGTGGGAAACACTTCTAGGCCTTTTGTGACAAATTTCACCATGCCTCCGCCTGGTAGGGAACAGCCCTTTGGAATGCCAACTTCGGTAATGGCAAATTTACACAATTCCCCGTTATTATATTCTGATTCTATGGCCAATATGTCTTCACCATTACAAGGGTCAGGATATGGCGGAAACATGAGTAGACTAAATCAACAACAACTTTACGTGCCGCCGATAACAAATAATTCTGCGCAAGTAATTAGACAACAAATGGACGAGAGTAATCATGATATGGTCCAAATGTTGACTCAACAAATGGGGGCGGTGTTTAATCCTCTAATACAAAACACCACCCAAACAAACCAATTGTTGGCAGCGCAGATGACGCGCATTGCTGACTTTTTTGGGGTCCCTCAAACTCGACACAGAGAACAGGTGGTTCATAACCCAGTGGTAGCGGTCCAGGACGAGCCCACGATAAACCAAATACCGTTAGACAATCCTCAAACAAACGTCAGAAACCAAGAGGATGTGGTCGAACAGCCTCGCGTCGAAATCCCTATTTCACAAGAACCTAGAAGGATGGTAATCTAGAGAGGCCAAGATGCGGATGCTGTGTTGCAACAACAAATCCGGTATAACAACCCGCCGGTCGAAAACAATTTAGCAGCCATAGTCGAAACGATAATGGCACAAAACGGGGTGAACATGGGATTGCAAAGGCCTAGTTATGCTTCCCCACTGTCAGAATATATTCTGCAAGAAGAACTGCCCCCAAGGTGGAAAGTTCCTAAGTTCACAAAGTTCTCAGGGGATACTAGCGAGTCCACCATAGAACACGTAACGCGTTATCTGATCGAAGCAGGGGAGATAGCCCGTAATGAAAATTTGAAAATAAAATATTTCCCTAGTTCCTTGACGAAAAACGCGTTCACTTGGTTTACATCTTTGCCTGCAAACTCAGTATATACGTGGACCCAATTAGAAAGATTGTTCCATGAACAATTTTACATGGAACAAACAAAAATAAGTCTGAAAGAATTAGCCAGTGTTAAGAGAAAACACTCAGAACCAATAGATGATTATTTAAATAGGTTCAGATTGCTAAAGGCTAGATGTTTCACTCCGGTTCCAGAACATGAGTTGGTCGAAATGGCCGCAGGGGGACTAGATTATTCTATAAGGAAGAAACTAGATACCCACTATCTAAGGGATATGGCACAATTAGCAGATAGAGTGAGACAGGTCGAAAGGTTAAGGGACGAAAAATTCAGAGCAAATAAGAATAAAAAAGAAAGGGTGGCCTACGTAGGGGTTCTCCAAGATGATGAGTACGACGAAAACGAACCAAGTAATTTCGACGAACAAGAGATTGATTTAGCGGAACTAAAACAAGGCCCACCTTATTCGTGTAAAGTACTAACTCCGTCGAACGGAAACCCAGTCGAAACCAATGATAAGTTCCCCAAAAGAACTTATACATTCGACATCACCAAATGTGACGAAATTTTCGATTTGTTGGTTAAAGATGGTCAATTAATAAAACCACCAGGCGCTAAAGAACCGCCTATGAAACAACAGAAAAAGAGAGGTTTTTGTAAATACCATAATTTTCTGGGCCATAAAACATCTCGTTGTTTCCTTTTCAGGGATCTCGTCCAAAATGTTATCCGTGACGGAAGGCTGAAGTTTGGCGATAAGCCAAAACAACAGATGAGGATTGATTCGAATCCTATGCAGCCAGTCGAAGCCCATTATGCTGAACCATCCATTGTGAACATGGTGGAGGTCGAAGTTGCTCCTGATGGCAATTTTGAAATGGTGGAAGCTGTTGGAGAATTCGACACAAATATCAACATGGTGGAGATTGCTGATGATCTCGCAAACCAGAACGAAGTTGAAGTTGCTGAAGGCTTCGACGACCAGAAAAAGATGGAAACTACTGAAGATTTCGACGAAAAGGACAGTGACAATACTGCCGAAGATGGTTTGGTTTGACAGGACAAGAATTGGGACTGCTTGGGACAACCAAGTGGGAAGTACGATTATCTCGTGAAATACAATGCGCCGGTAAGTTCTCAGATCGACATCAACACAATCCAACCAAGCGGTTGGGGAGATGTCCCTCCAGACAACAACGGAAAAATATCTGAAATAGTTGAGAATCCCCCTATTGTAAAAAGGAAGGTTACTGAAGACCTCACCATTGAAAACAAGGCTGCTGAAAGCTTTGATTTTGATCAAAGAAAGATAGGTGATGTCGCAAACTGCGTCAACACCATGGGACCTTTCAGCAAAGAGGTCACAAGAATCAAAACAGAAGTTGTGAATAGTCCTACGAAGCCTATGACCAGTGGAATCCTGCGCAGAATAATGGAAGACCCCAAAAGAAATTGGAACAAATGCTGTTGCAAACATGGTCCCAGGAACATATCTTGGTGTTGCTTCCCAGAAAAGGAGTCGGACCAGATACCAAGTGGTATCGAAGTCGAAAAAGAAGGACTCATCAAGAAAATGAACGACTTAAGCATTGCTGACGAACGAAATGTGGGGATGAATATGGTGGAAGTATCTCAGGGAGATCAAGCTGAAATGGGTGAAGATCGTCGTCGAAAGGAGTACCAAAGGCTGGCGTATCCCAAAGAGGAAGAAAACCTAATAGAATTCATCAAGAGGTGCCAAAGGATGAAAACCGAAGTAATGATGTGCCCACGCTGCAGTGCAATCTTCGACAGGAAGGCTGCGACCAATCTGGAAGCAGTGGATAAAGCCAAGAGGAAAGCGAGTTGGGGGACAACAAGATATGACCCAAGGAGAAGTGAGCATCACCAATGGAGGCACGGAGAAAGATACCACAACACTTACAAACCATCTAACAAAGCAATGGATGACAAATGGGTTCAGCCCATTAGAGATGCCCAAGGGCAGAAAAAGTGGGGAAAGTTCGAGGTTCTGAGAGGTGCTTCAATAGAAAGCAAGAAGGAAATGGAAAAGCACAAGCCAAGACCATATCCTTCAGAAAACTACAAAGGAAAAAACCCTATGTCGAGATCCCAATGGAGAAGATTCCAGAGGCAGAAGAGGGCAGAAAAAGAGGCGGTTGCGGAAAAGAGCGTAAATGGAAAAGACACTGATAGCAAAGACAAAGCAGAGTCTAATAACAATCGTCAGATAATGAGCAGAAAAGAGACTTCCCTCTAGATCAATCCTGGCAGCATCGTCGAAGCAGTGGCGTCGAAAGAGAAGATGCAGGAAGACGACAAAATAACTGACAACTTCGAATCGGACTCAGAAACATCCTTTTAATATGGTCTGCAACGTGGTCTCTGTTCTCCCTAGAGATTATGACAGAGTCACGAAGAAGATGAGATGGAAGAGGAAACAATGGCACACAGACCCGTCTGCTACTACGTGATGAACAATGGATGCGTCGAAGAGCAGAACGCTTTCTTCGAAAGGCCAGATGATTCCATGAAAGCACATTTGAAGCCTTTATTCATAAAAGGGAAGGTGGATAATGTTGGTGTAAACAAGATACTGGTGGATGGGGGAGCAGCAGTAAATTTGATGCCCCATTTTATGCTAAAGAGGATTGGGAAAGATGATTCAGACGCAAAATCCCACAACATGGTGTTGTCGAACTATGAAGGAAAAGTAGGGACCACTATGGGCGTTATCCAGGTGAATTTGACTGTTGGAACCATAACAAGACCAACGATGTTCATGGTCATTGCTTCAAGGACGAACTACAACCTACTGCTGGGAAGGGAGTGGATTCATGGCGTGGGAGCTGTACCTTCTTCAATGCATCAGCGAATAGCCATATGGAGGCCAGACGGGATCGTCGAAAACATTGAGGCGGATTGATCCGCTGTCGCGCGCGGATCAAAAACGAGTATTTTTGACAAAACGTAGTTAGTGACAAATTGACTCGGATTATCGTTCTCACAAGGATTCTTGAATGAATTAACCAATGATAGTAACGGTTAATGGGGTTTTGGTTGGTTTAGGATTCAATTAAAAAAAATAGATTAAAATAAGTGATTATTGAAATAAGCTGTAGCAACAATTTACTGATTCGGTCTTTGCCTATCATCGACTATCGTAATTCCAACCGCAAATTAACTATTCCTATTCGATTATAATATCAACTGACAAGCGCAATTGATAATATAAGTTGTATGTTCCTATTATCCGAATTAAGCAAACGTGATTAAGTTTCATGAATTAAGCAAACATGAATTAAACGGACTCGATAACGAATTAAGCAAATGAAATCGTGACTATAGTTAGGATCACACAATCAATTGGATTAAATCAATATAGCATATGTAAATCGGATTAATCAAACAAAATACATATATTAATATTGAAAGGAATAAAAAACCTGAATAAGAATTACTAAAATCTCAAGGTATCGGAACCTGAATACAGTAAATTGTTTGGATCGATTAGTTCTTCATGAGAATTCTTGCCAAAGCTTTTAAGTATTTCGTGAATAGTGATCCCCCTCTCATGTTATGCAGCTGCTAGGTATATGGAAAACAAGGAATTTCGTTTACAACCCAACTGGATCGAAAACATAACCCAACCCCAAAACTAATGACCCAAAACTTAAATAAAACTAATGCTGCAACTTCAACGAATTTTCTGGCCCTGCTACAGTCTGATTCAGCTCTCGACTTCTGAACAAAAGTTGTAGATCTTTTTCTTAGCTTTCCATCGACTGGTAGCACGTCTCAATTCGATACTTCTAGCTCAAGATATAATTTTTCTCGTGAAAGCCGCTAATGCTGAAAATTAAATACGAAAAATTAAATAAGTGCAAAAATAACATAAATTATGACAACACATTAAAACATAAAAATAATCAAAGAAAACCGAAGAAATGCTTGAATACAAATATGAAAGAACGTGCATCAAAATGCACTGATCAAATTCCCCCACACTTGAACTTTTGCACTTTGAGCAAAATGAAAAACAAAATAAAACACCGACACATCAACAGTTACTCATTCTAGGCTACAAGTCATCTTCGGTTAAGTTTGCTCCGATGGGTACTAATCTTGCACATTAAGGACATTGTAAGAACACTAATCCACCGTTATGCAGACATAAACCTCCTGAATACACAAATCAACTCGAATCATGTTATTATATTAAAGCCTAACTTACTCATCCTTCTTTGGCTCTTTTTCATTCAGGCGCAATCACATTAAGCCCGTTGTCTCCACACACTCATAGCAAGGCGACCGGTTAGTGACTCTGATCCTTTTCTACACGGGGTTCTGGTACTTAAGTGGCATAACCCTTTGCTTATTCAGTTGTAGTTGCGGGGGATCTGACCGTAATCCGCCCTACCAAGTTCAGCACCAGAAACCGCTGAACCAACTGGCATTTTTTTTAAGGTTCTACATCCGTTGGATTAAGTGACCGGGTGAGGGTTACCAAACTTAAAAGGTGCATTCCTTTATTTTTTCTCTTTTCTTTTTCTTTTTCGGAACACTCACTTATATTCATCGGCTTCCCTGCGTAGAGTGTGTGTGAGATGGTGCTGACTGCTGAAATAAACTACTCAAGAGCTGTCAGAGAATGAGAATTTAAGGCTAAAACATAATAAGAATTCGAATCAATTTCCATATGCAGGAGACTTACAGTGTTAAAACAATACCGATCTTGTGAATTTTTCCCAAGTCTCCGTAAACTAATCTCAAATTATTCTATAGCCTAAAACTTTCAACAAAAATGCAATTATTTTTTTTTAGAAAGAAAACAAAAACAAAACAAAACAAATAACAAAAACAAAGAAAATAAAGTATTCCCTCCCCCACACTTAAAATATGCATTGTCCTCAATGAAAGAAACAAACATAAAATAAGAGAGAGAAGAAAGAGGAAAGAACACACTGTCGCATCCACGAAAAACAACCGGCGGGCTAAAACAAAAACAACACAGAGCCGCCACTATGCGTTATTTATCCCAAAAGAGGGAAAGGAAACGCTCAGAGTAAACCTGGGAAAAGCATGGTCTCGCGACCAAAGAGAAAGGGTACGGGAGTCGGTTACGCAAGGGGAAGGTATTAGCACCCCTCACGTCCGTCGTACTCGACGGGATCCACGCTCTAAAAGAAAGAAAAGGTTGCTAAAACAAACACCACACACACACACACCGAAAACAACACAGGTGGGGATAAGAGGAACGGGCTCGCTAGGACATCGCATCCTATGCCTACGTATCTCGTCTGGAACGGGAATCAGAGCTGCCGTAGTTCGGCTCACGCACGCCGAAACAAACACACGCATAGACGCTGAGACATCAAAACAACCACAAGCAGGCAAACATGGAACCCGAACGCCAATCGCTGGACTTACATCGGCTTTCGAACCAAACAAACACAATCAGGATACGGACAGCCAATCGCTGGTCTTACATCCATATCCTGACACACAAAAGGGTTAACAAGCAAACACACACAAAAAGAAAAAAAATGCCCGGAGAGACCTCGCACGGTCTCCTGCCTACGTACCTCATCTGGTATGAGGATCAGGGCGACGTAGTTCCCCCCAACAGGGGAGAAAGACTAGCCAGACACAAAGGGAGACGCACTACTAGGGAGCTGGACTCGAGCCTAGGTGTTATCATGCATCATTGCTCTATGTTAAGGTTCACCATCTACTTGCACCACAGCAAGCTAATCCTATCCAGGAAAAACAGGCATGCAAGCATAAACAAAACAAAGCAAACATTCCAGATAGCACACACTATATCCAGTCAAAAGTGGGCTCAAACAAAGGGTTAGACTGCCAAGGCAAGTCATCTGTACAAGGGTGAGGTTAGCTCTTAACCCTGACATTGAGAGTCAGGGTGAAGCCAGATGAAAGGTGAGTGAAGATTAGACTTCACAACTCTTATCCCTGACCAGGGAGAGCTTCAGACAAAGGAGTGTGGGTCCAGAAAGGAGGAACCCTTTTACACTCATGACTCTGACACAACTGTACAAATGTACAAGATCTTGGGTTAATGTCCCAATGCATCTACACAGTGGTGTGAGCAGAGGGACGACTCAACAAGAATAGCAGGGGATGGATTGCACATCCCTTGGGTTCTGCCAATTGCCTTAATCAAGGTCTTTACCTGCTTGGGGACAAAGTTAGACAATCACAAACATCGCCTCTTAAGGAGGACTTCAGACAGTTGCCTGGCCAAGTAACAGGCCAGGTCTTCCAGACTACATGGAGACAAGAGAGTCTACCTCAATTGGTTTATACAACCAAGCAACAGCAAGCAAGTTCTTAAAGAACTGTTAGCAACTAATGTACCTGAAATCAATCAAATACAATCAGTATACCAGACAAACCAACATTAAACAGCAAAAGTCAAACAGTTAACACAATGTACAAGCAATGCCATGTGCAAAGCACAATCAACTCAATTGAGTCAAGCATCCTACAAAACAACACAAGTTAGTTTACAACAAGCAACCAAACTCAATTTAATCAACTTGCATTTTTCTCCTTAAGGCCTTTGCACCTCAACCTGAAAATCCAAACCAAACATGAGAAACAAGACCACTAGGCCAAGCCTAGGGTCCAAAGGAGATGAAAAAATCAAAACAGCAAGTGAAAATTATCCAAAATCACAATCAATCAATTTAGAAACAAATGCAATTGGTCCCATGCTCATATCAATCACCATTATCATTTCATGAAAGAAAAGGCACCACACATGCAATTTGCAACCTCAAAGGACCAAACAGAATGATCATCATCAAATCCATACCAAAACATTTCAATAATTTCCACAAAAATTCAAGTCTAAACAGAACATATGGAATGAATAGCATATCAAATTTCAGCTCATTTGGATTAAGGGAAGTAGGTCAATGAAAATCAAGAAGTTCACACAAGTTCAAACAAGCCAACACAAGGCATCAACACAAGCATCAACTTCCAAAAATCATAAAACAGTGACAATACATGATAAATGAATGGGATCAAAACCATAATGACCTATAATGTGTCTAGAATCCACATGTCAAATTTCACATCCATCCAATTAACCATGAGAATTTCACAAATCAAATGCCAACATGTGTCACAAAAAATCACAAAATGAGCCAACAGAAGAAAAAATCTCAATCAATTAGGAAATGCCATCAATAAATCCAGAAAAATTCACATGTGATCTCAACATACATATTCTCATTCATGCAAAAATTTGGCTCAATTAAACATCCCTAAGCACATCAAATAAAATCATGAAGTTCATCAAGCTTGGTGTGACACAAATTGTCACACCTCTAATCAAAAATTCATATCTCTTCAACCAGGGATCCAAAAATTACAAACTACATACCAAAATCACCATCAAAGAGTCAAGAATAAGCACAAAAAATTTCATCAATTTCTTTGGAAGCATCATCATTTCATGAGTGATATGGTAAAGCATGTACAAATTGCCTATGTCCAAACAATCCCTAAGCATTTTATTTTTTCACACGTCATAAAAATCACCATAAAAAACTACACATCACAAGGAGAATAATGAAAAAAGTCTCACAAAATTTGGACAAATAATGAATTAGTTATGGATTTTTGAAGATCATGAACCAAAAATGAAAAAAATGAAAAAGAAAAAAGAAATGACATGACATGAAAATAATATGAAATAATGGCAAATTCGTAATATTGCTTCAGTACAGCAAAACGCGGCGTTTCTCATTAAAACGCTGGCACGCGCTCATTGGTTCTTGGCGGCGGGAAACAGAAATTCGAAAATGAATCACAGGCGCATGGATCAAACGCAACCTGGAGAGTGTTCTTGCTCAAGAACATCCAACCCTTTCCAGAAATCACATATGAACTTTTCTCAACCAAATGCAACAAATCATACATCAAAATGACCGGTGAATCACGTACATCATGACTATGCCATTGGTTTGACCTAATTCTTCCTATGCTAAGCAAATCGAGCGAATTAAGTTTCAACATCAAATGTTCAGATCAAGATATCTCTCTCTACACTCAACCAAATCAAAAACTACAAGCATCATGATGATCTACGTTGAAAGCTCTACACAAACCACATGATGATTTTGAGAATCATTGAAATCGAGTTCTAACCTTGTGGTGAAGCAGCTGTTGGATTCGAAGGTTTCAACGCTCCAATTGCCAAAACAGTCGTGGATTGATGTTCCAGGAAGTGAATGAAGCAAGTCGTTTAGCTCAAAACAGCTCCAGGTGCAAGATTCTTCAATTTGCCATGGAAGTGTGAGGTTATGACAGTCACGATTCAGCAAGCTTTTGGCATGGATCTTGTGAAACAGATGCACACAAGTGATTGGAGAAGGTAGATCCAACAAGAATCAACAAGATTGATGAAGATTTGGATGAGAAATGATGAAAAATGTCAAAAAAGTTTTGGAGAATTTGGAGGTTTTTGGAGGGAAATTCTGTTATGATCTTGAAATGTGCAATGTGATTACCAATTTCTGTTACAATTAGTGTTATATATCATCTCCTTAATCCATTCCTTAATCACAATTAGCAAAATTGGCTTGGATTAGTGTAATGCATTTTCAAATGAAAGTCCAAAATAGCCTTTTCACAATTAGGCCAATATGACAGCAAAAACCAGCTGGAGCAAGTCTAAAATGATGTATGTGATGTGTTGGAATGAGCTTCTTGTGCCAATGCCTTGTATTTTGAGATTTCACCTATTTTCCCACCAATTTTCAAATAGATCACTTGAAAAATGACTTTTTGCCATGCTTATTTTTGATGAAATTTGACCATGCATCATGAAAGTACATGTGAAATGGGGTTTGCTCAAAGAAAGATCACTCAATTTTGGCCATTCCATGTGAAAGTTATGCCACTTTGATTTTAGGCATTTTTGGAAAATGATTGGATCATATCTTGCCAACCATTCATGAGAAATTCATGTTCTTGGACTTTTTGGAAAGGTGAGAGCAAGACCTACAACTTTCATGTTGAATAAAATTTCATTTGAAGCATTTTTGGACATGTAATTTTGAGGTGAAAAACTTTCCATTTTTGGAAACTTTCATTACAAGTCACTTTCCATTTTTGGAAAGTTTTCTCCTGACTTTATTTTCTTCATTCTTGATGTTTGAAATGTAAAATGAAACTTGTTTCAACATGAATGAAGTATATCCAACCCTCTCCCACCTCCAAATCCATCACTTCAGGCACAGTTGACCACAATTGACTTTTCTGATTGATAGATGAATTTGGCCAGGCATTGATCAAGTTGAGCCTCAATTCTCCTGATGAAATGGCTCAATGATGAAACCCTAGCTTCCATAAGCTCAATATAATCACATGATGATCCCCATATCCATTATAGACCCCATCTCCTTGACAAGCCCTGATTGGCCCAATACAACTGATTAGGGTTGACCAGTGGTCAAAACCCTAATCTCAAGGTATCTGATGAAGCTCTTGGATCTCTTGGTGATGACAAAACCATGATGATGATGTATCATTTCCACCAAGATGAAGACCAATCTTCTTGAGGAATCAAGAAACCCTAATTTGAACCACCCCATCCTCAGATAGTTAATGATCATTCCATTCAATGAAACCCTAGCTTGCATCATGACCTCTTCATCTTCTGATCAAGACTTAGGAGGATGATTTGCACAATGTAACCACATGATATGCAATATGCAATGTCTAATGCCCTACAAATGATGTGCAATATGTTAAGCTAGTCCCAAAAGAGGAGGGCAAATTTTCAGGTGTTACAGCTGCCCCTATTCAATCCACTGTGAACCTGTCGATATGAATAGCCTCGGCTTTCAGATGATCAGGATGAAGAGTGATTGAATACCAAGAACAGACGAACAATTTGCACTCTGATGGGAAATAATTAACAATGCCTGTCAGAATCGGCAAAGAAACAATCTTCTGAAACAAAAAACCCGTCTGGAGCGGAGAAAGTCGGCCTGATCACCGAAACAGAAACGTCGACCTGGATACCAAAATAAATGGTAACGCAGGGATAACCATGGCCTGAACACCACATCCACTGGGGATTATTATCATTTTTGCTTTTCTTGAACCCCGAAATTTCCTCCGCGCAAATGATCCCAGATCATTGCATTTGAACCCCGATATCTTGTTTGCCAAAATATTGAACCCCATTCTCCATTTGAACCCCAGTCGCCTGACGATAACTTGCGATCGCCATTGTGAACCCCATTCTCCAGAAAACACCTCGTGTCTCCTTTTCTCCATTTGAACCCCGCTCTCCAGAAAATGCCTCAACATTTCCCTTTCTCCATTTGAACCCCGATCTCCAGAAAATGCCTCAACAGTTCCTTTTCTCCGTTTGAACCCCGTTCTCCAGAAAATGCCTCAACAGTTCCTTTTCTCCGTTTGAACCCCGTTCTCCCATTTCTCGTGATAATTCCGCTGGCAACATCGGAAATAACACCAAACCACTCTGAGGGCGACATATCAGAGGGTACACCTTCACAAAAGGAAGGTAACATGTGCATCTCTTCTTCAGAAGACACCCATAACGACTTCCATTGGCCTCCGCCAAAGTCTTAGGTAACACATGAACAGAAGATAATCCTAAGGATCTCATCCCGGATATAATCTTCAACTCCAATCTTCGTATGAACCCCGATCTCTATAAAATGCCTCAACATTTCCTTTTCTCCATTTGAACCCCGATCTCCAGAAAATGTCTCAACATTTCCCTTTCTCCAATTGAACCCCGATAGTCGCGCTGATCGCGTAACATCCTTTGATTTCATTTCCATCTCCGTCCGACGGAAAAATCTCCTCCAGTATCGCACTACTGGGGAAGATTGCTGATCTCGACATCATAATGCTAGACTCCTCAGAGTAACATTCTCACCATCCGGCAAAACCAAACTTCAAGCAGTAACCACGACTTGAGTCGCGCTGATCACGTAATATTTCCATCTCCGTCCGACGGAAAAGTTTCTTCCAGTATCGCACTACTGGGGAATACCTTTGATACAATCACCACGATGTTAAACTCCTCAGAGCAACATCTACCGACTGCTGTCTCGCATGACAGAAACCTCCTCCAGTACCACACTACTGGGGAATACCTTTGAGTAAAACCATGAGGCTGAACTCCTCGGAGTAACCTCTTCACCTTTTGGCAAAATCACCTCTCAAACAGTAACCACGGTTTGAGACTAGCTTATGCTTGCAATGACGAATGACTTTTTTTCTGCGTAATGCTCCATAATTATGGAAATGCTACGCGATTTATTATGCATTATGCTATGCTTATTCTACATGATGAATGCATAAAAAGTGTCCCCCTCAAGGGACTCCTCTGGGGAGCTCGAGACACTCTGCTGAGGAACTCGCCAATACTCCGATCTCCACCCCGTTGGGGAATAGCACTGCTGCTGGGAAAAGGCAACCCTTGCTGGGGAAGAACCTTCCTTTGCACCCAATCCGCTCGGGAAACTGCTGGGGATACAAATCCCGACTCTGCTTCGGGGAACCCTCACAGATACCTCCGCTGGGAAACAACCACCTTCTGGCCTGGCGACTGGGGAAACATCGATCTGACACCCGCTAGGGATAACCATCCGGACCCTACTGGGGAAGCCACAGACCTTAGATCTGCTGGGGGGTTGGTCCTCACGACTCTGCTTGGAGATATACATCCCGACTCGTCTGGACCTTTTCTGCTCCATCATCTTGTATTCCAAGTCGCGCCGCGCTCGACGGAGAGCGAACTCCTGGGATTTATACAGACTTTTCAATTTTCTGACTTTGAAGAGTCTTCTTGATTAATATCAAGGATCGTCGTACGTCTTGCCGTCTTTTCATCGTTCCTCCATTCATTCGCCCCTGATCGGACTCCACGGGGATTTGTTTTGTCAAAAGCTTCCTCATCACGACCTGCAAGTGAGTGAAAAGATCTAACAGTTCCTGCAAAACAGATCGTTAGATAAAACCGTGCCCCAGGCGTGTCAAGATTTCAACACTTGGGTCACTCAACCTTCCGAATAAGATTTCAAGCTCTCAATCTTATAAACATGCATTGGAAGGGACCTGTTTGTCTTAAAATGCAAAGATTCTTTACCAAAATAATTGGATGTTTTTGCAATCAAAGCGGTAATGAAAAACAAAAACAAAATTATTTGACTGAATATGCATTTTATTGATTGAAAAATGTGGCTCAAATTGAGCAATACAAGCAATTCCTGAAAAGAGGTAATTACGCACAAAAGGAAAAATTTATCCTAATGGCAATGTGAAACCCGTGATCTCATCGAGTTCCAACTCGGTTACACCCCGTATGTCCTCAAACTCTCCATGCTTTCTGCCTTCTGAACAAGACGCTTCTGATTGATCCCTACCGGGTATTATCCATGTGCCTTAACCAAAGCGCAAACGATCATGCTAGACGCAGTTATTCGTTTCAATCCCTCTTTTGCCTGGACCGCCCTTTCGGGTTTTCAGTCCACCGGGATACCCCTTTTTGCCCAAGTCGCCTTTTCAGGTTTCCGACTTGCCGGGTGTACATTTTTTCATTTTATCCCTAATTTTTGCCCGAACCTTTCTTTCTGTTTTTTGGTTCGCCGGGATGCCCATTTTTGCCTGGACTATTTTATTCTTTTCGTCCAGCGGGTCTCTTTATATGAAGTATTTTTTAACTGCGTCCGCATTCACAGGGGATGGAAAATCCTCGCCATCCATGGTCGTTAACAACAAGGCTCCGCCAGAGAAAACCTTCTTGACCACGAATGGACCTTCATAATTGGGTGTCCACTTGCCCCTTTGATCGTTTTGAGGAGGAAGGATCCTTTTCAGCACCATATCACCAACGTGATATACACGAGGTTGTACCTTTCTGTCGAAAGCACGCTTCATCCTTTGCTGATACAATTGCCCATGACAGATGGCTGCCATCCTCTTTTCCTCAATCAGGCTTAACTCTTCGTATCGGGTCCTTACCCATTCAGCCTCTTGCAATTTTACGTCCATCAGGACTCTCAAAGAGGGAATCTGAACCTCCACCGGTAGCACGGCTTCCATTCCATACACCAAGGAGAAAGGAGTTGCCCCAGTAGATGTGCGCACCGATGTTCGATACCCATGCAATGCAAACGGCAACATCTCATGCCAGTCTTTGTAGGTCACCACCATTTTCTGCACAATCTTCTTGATATTCTTGTTGGCTGCCTCAACCGCCCCATTCATCTTCGGACGATAGGGAGAAGAATTGTGATGCTCAATCTTGAATTCCCGGCACAGTTCTGCCATCATCTTATTGTTCAAATTAGAACCATTATCAGTAATGATTCTCTCGGGAACCCCATATCGGCAAATGATGTCTCTCTTGAGAAACCTGGCAACGACCCGCTTTGTCACGTTCGTATAAGAGGCTGCTTCAACCCACTTGGTGAAGTAATCAATAGACACTAATATGAATCTGTGCCCATTCGAAGCTGTAGGCTCAATCTTTCCGATCATATCAATGCCCCACATAGCAAACGGCCACGGGGACGACATCAAGCTCAACGGATTTGGAGGCACGTGCACCTTGTCAGCATAAATCTGGCATTTATGACACTTCCGCACAAAATTGAAACATTGGGCCTCCATTGTCATCCAATAATAGCCTACCCTCAGCAGCTTCTTTACCATTGCATTCCCACTGGCATGGGTACCGAATGACCCTTCATGAACCTCTTTCATCAATTGGCTTGCTTCTCTATCATCGACACATCTGAGCAAGACCCAATCAAAATTCCTCTTATACAGAACCCCATCCTTATTCAGATAGAACACCATGGCCAACCTCCGCAGAGTCTTTCGGTCCTTCTTAGATGCTCCCTCAGGATACTCTTGAGTCTCTAGATAGCGCTTGATATCGTAATACCACGACTTCTCACCATCAGGCACTGTATCAACAGCAAACACATAAGCCGGTCTATCCAGACGACCTACTTCAACACTGGGGAACTGATTCCACCACTGCACCTTAATTAAGGCAGCCAGGGTAGCCAAAGCATCTGCCAAAGGATTCTCTTCTCTGGGCACATGATGCAACTTCACCTTGGTGAAAAACGTCAACAATCTCCTCGTATAATCCCGGTATGGAATTAAATGAGATTGATGCGTATACCATTTTCCGTTAACCTGATTTATCACCAGAGCTGAATCTCCATATATGACAAGGTTCTTGATCCTCAAATCAATCGCCTCTTCAATCCCCAATATGCAAGCTTCGTATTCAGCCACGTTGTTGGTGCACTCGAATGTTAGCCGGGCAGCAAAAGGAATATGGGATCCTTTCGGCGTAACCAAAACAGCACCAACACCGCTTCCATTCACGTTAACGGCCCCATCAAACATCAGAATCCATTCGGATTCAGGGTCAGGCCCCTCCTCCGGGATTGGTTCCTCACAATCTTTCGATTTGAGAAACATGATGTCCTCATCAGGGAACTCAAACTTCATCGGTTGATAATCCTCAATGGGTTGCTGGGCGAGGTAATCAGACAATACACTCCCCTTGATTGCTTTCTGAGAGGTATACTGTATATCATATTCTGTCAAAATCATTTTCCACCTCGCAACCCGTCCGGTCAATGCTGGCTTTTCAAAAATGTACTTGATTGGATCCATCTTGGAAATCAATAAAGTGGTATGAACCAGCATGTACTGCCTTAGTCGGCGAGCAGCCCAGACCAAAGCACAACAAGTTTTCTCGAGCAGTGAATATCTTGTTTCACAGTCGGTAAACTTTTTGCTAAGGTAGTATATGGCATGCTCTTTTCGACCAGACTCGTCATGCTGCCCCAATACACACCCCATAGACCCCTCGAGGACCGTCAAGTGCAAAATTAACGGTCTTCCCTCCACAGGAGGCATCAGAATCGGAGGCTCCTGCAAATATTCTTTTATTTTTTCAAATGCCGCTTGGCAATCATTATTCCACCTGACAGTTTGATCTTTTCTTAACAATTTGAATATCGGTTCACACGTGGCTGTTAGGTGAGATATGAACCGTGAAATGTAGTTCAATCTACCTAAGAAACCACGAACCTCTTTCTCTGTTCTCGGTTCAGGCATTTCTCTTATCGCTTTTACTTTAGCAGGATCAACCTCGATTCCTTTCTCACTCACAATGAACCCTAGCAATTTACCGGACCGCACTCCGAACGTGCACTTATTCGGATTCAACCTCAGTCTGAACTGTCTCAGCCGGTCGAACAACTTGGCCAGATATACCAAATGCCCCTCTTCTGTTTGGGACTTTGCTATCATGTCATCAACATAGCATTCAATTTCATGATGAATCATATCATGAAACAAAGTCACCATGGCCCTCTGATAAGTAGCACCGGCGTTCTTGAGACCGAATGGCATCACCTTATAACAAAAAGTGCCCCACGGTGTAATGAACGTTGTTTTCTCCATATCATCTGGCGACATTTTGATTTGATTGTAGCCAGAAAAGCCATCCATGAAGGAAAACACCGAGAATTGAGCTGTATTATCTACCAACACATTAATGTGAGGTAATGGAAAATCATCTTTCGGACTAGCTCTGTTCAGATCTCGGTAGTCCACACACATTCTCACTTTCCCATCTTTCTTCGGGACTGGCACAATGTTCGCGACCCACGGCGGATAATTAGTGACAGCAAGGAAACCAGCATCCCACTGCTTCTGCACTTCTTCCTTGATTTTCATTGCCATGTCAAGTCGAGTTCTGCGCAACTTCTGCTTCACTGGAGGACAGTCTGTTCTCAACGGTAGCTTGTGCACAACGATATCGGTATCCAACCCTGGCATATCTTGATAAGACCAGGCAAAGATGTCGACATACTCTTTCAACAATGCCACCATTCTGCTCTTGACACTCGCCTCCAAAACAGCCCCGATTTTCACTTCTTTCTTGACCTCGTCGGTACCCAAATTCACCACCTTAATCTGCTCTTCATGCGGCTGAATCACCTTCTCCTCTTGTTTCAACAACCTGGCTAATTCCCCTGGCATTTCACAATCTTCTTCGTCTTCTTCTTCAGCATGATAGATTGGATTGTCGAAGTCATACAAGGGTGTAACAGGATTGTTATTAATGAGATCCGGAGAGTGATCGCATCTGCATGAATGTTGATTCATGCATCGCTTAGAACCGGAACGAGACAAATTGAAAAAAAATGAAAACATTGCCATTTTTATTTTGTTTTTATTTTTAAACTACAAAAATAAATGAAAAACAGGGAACACCGCTTTTGACTGAAAAACATCCTTTTATTGATGATGCGAATTTGCAAATTTAAACATGAGGTGGCCCTTACAATGAACCATTACGTGTCGGGCAACACACATGGCTTTCATGCATATAAAATCAAAACAGGAAAAATATTACTCTTCCAGCAGAGTGACCCGGATGATCTTTTCAGCCTTCCAGTTCTGGATTCCCATCCCTGGTGCGCACGGCTTTATCCATCGGTCTATGTCGCAGTCACTATCATCTTCCTCACTCATCATGCAGATGTGATCCGGATCCAGCATTCCGGCACTAGTGAAGGTCACTGACGTACGACGTCCTCTGCCCTGTCCTGAGCCTCTGCCCGGCTGGTACCCCACCCCGAAGCGGTCCTTCTTCGCAGAGACATCCATCATTCTGCCCCAACCAGGAGCCTCTCCATTCTTTACCACCTCAGCGGCCTGTTTGTATGAAGCAATGGACGGTTTTTCCTCCTCCTTTGCAAACAAAGCATTCTCCACCTTAACGGTTTCAAACGCTTGACTCGGCGTCTCCCAGATTTCGCCGTCCATTTCCACATATTTGAATGAGGACAGGTGGCTGACAAAGATGTCCTCTTCTCCACACACAGTGACAACCTGGCCTTCCCAAATATACTTCAGCTTTTGGTGCAAAGTCGAAGTTACTGCCCCAGCAGCATGAATCCACGGCCTACCCAACAAGCAACTGTATGCCGGCTGAATATCCATGACGTAGAAAGTCGACTTGAACACCTCTGGGCCTATCTTCACTGGAAGCTCAACCTCTCCAAACACGACCCGCTTTGACCCATCAAACGCCCGAACTATCAGATCAGTCGGAGTCAGGATCAGCCCGTCACAATTCAGCTTCGCCAGAGCCTTCTTCGGCAACACATTCAATGAGGAGCCGGTATCAACCAGCACATGCGAAAGCACGGCCCCTTTGCATTCCATCGCGATGTGTAGTGCCCGATTGTGATTCCTCCCATCCACCGTCAGATCCATGTCTGTAAAACCCAGCCCATGGCTGGCATGCACGTTAGACACGACCGTCTCCAACTGATTTATGGTTATCTCTTGAGGAACATAGGCTTTCTTCAAGATTTTCAACAAAGCCTCCCTATGCCCCTCAGAGCTTAACAGCAACGATAAAATCGATATTTTGGAGGGAGTCTGCTGCAGATGGTCCACCAACTTGTACTCAGACTTCTTGATGATCCTCAAGAATTCCTCTGCATCATCATCAAGTTTTTCTTCCGACCCCACCGGCGCCGGTGTCACCACTGGAGTACTATCATTAACCACTGCTTTCCCTTTTGCCCTGGCTAAAGCCTCGGCCTTTTCTTTTTTCTCTTTTTCTCCTTCTCCTCCCCTCAAGGCATCCGGTGCAAATAATCTTCCACTGCGAGTGAAACCGCTGGTACCGGCATTATCCACCTTTAGAACGGTGGTTTCACTTGCAGTTTGGTCTTCTACCTTCTCACCATTGCAGTATACTTCTCCCCTATAATGCCAAGGCACGGCATCATCTTTGTCATACGGAATTGGTCCAGGTACCGTGATAGTAACTGGAGCCGCCTCCGCCAGAGTAGACAAATCCACCGGATCAAAGTAAATCGTTATGGTGGAGACTTCGTCTTTCCCCATATCAACCTTCTCAATCAAAATGCTCGCCTCGTCCATCAGACTCTGGACAATCTTCCTCAATAATTCACACCCATTCTGAACAACAGCGCACTCAGCACAATCCATACCACAACCCGGATAAACCCCATTCAACATCAACTGCCTCTTAACCTCAGCCAACGGAGTCTTCAGTTGATCAACAGACAGCAACCCCACTCTGTTCTCCTTCGAGATAGCATTCACCCCCCTTTGACCATGCGCAGGCATGGGATTAGCATTGACGTTGGGAGATGGTGCAAAGTTGATAGCTTTCGAATCCACCAGGTCTTGAACCACATGCTTAAAAGCTTTGCAGTTCTCTACATTATGTCCGGGAGCACCCGAATGGAATTCGCATTTTGCATTTTCATCATAATTGGCTGGCCTCTGATCAGGTCTCACAGGTGCCAAAGTCCTGAGTTGTACCAACCCCAGATCCTGCAATTTCTTCAACAAAAAAGAATAAGTCACCGGTGGCCTGTCAAACTGCCTGTCATTCATTCGGCCCCTGACCTGGTACCCGGCCCTCTGAGGCCCCTGCTGAAACGGTTGTCTTTGTTGTCGAGGTTGTTGCTGTTGCTGTTGCGGTGTAGGCTGATGCTCAGTAGGAATAGTTACCGTAGCAGTGTGCTGGAAGTAACGATCCCTACTGGGTCCTCTCTGTGCATAAACAACACTGGTATCCCCCTCCTTCTTCCTCTGACCATTCCCAAAAGGCTTTTTTGACCCTGAAGAAGAAGCGTTACCCTGAATCTTCCCGAGCTTCAACCAGCTCTCAATTCTCTCCCCGGCCACGACTATATCCGAAAAGTTGGTCACCAGACAACCAACCATCCTCTCAGCATATGCCCCTTGCAGGGTCCCCATAAAGAGATCAGACATCTCCCTGTCAACTAGAGGAGGTTGCACTCTGGCAGCCAACTCCCTCCACCTTTGGGCGTATTCTTTAAACCCTTCATTGTTCTTTTGAGACATACCCTGCAGCTGGGTACGACTCGGAGCCATATCAGCATTGAACTGATACTGCTTAAAGAATGCGTCCCCAAGATCTTGCCAGTTCTTGATATCTGAGGACTTGAGCTTGGTGTACCACTCCAGTGAGCCTCCGGACAGGCTGTCCTGGAAGAAATACATCCACAGCTTTTGGTCCATGGTGTATGCAGAGATCTTACGGACAAACGCTTGCAGATGAGTTTCGAGGCAGGAACTCCCATTGTACCGATCAAACGCGGGCGCTTTGAACTTTTGCGGGATCACAATCCCCTCCACTAGCCCCATGTTTGACATATTAACCACCCCAGGAGTGGCATAGCTCTCCAAAGCCCTGATCTTCTCAGCCAGCAGCTGAATCTCTTTGTTCTGTGGTGGAGCACCGTACTGACCAAACGGTTCATTGTGCATCGAGAACTGATCGGCCTCTCTGTCTTCCTCTCTGTCGTCATCAACACCGAAGAAAGGTGGGAACAGACTGTCTTTCATGTTCTGACCAGGTTGACCCCCAGCAGCACCAAAACCGGCAGCATTATTCACTATACCCACGGTTGCTCTCTTGCCACCATCTCGAGAACCACCCAGCCCCTGGTTGGAGACACCATCCAGGTTAACACCGCTGTTTGCTGCTGAAGCCCGCTCGAGCTTCTCAACTTTGTCAGCTAGAGCCTTTTGACCAACTGCAAAACCTTGCATGATGTTGATCAGCTCGTTCATCTTGTCCTTCAGCTCGAGGATATCAGTGTTCGGAAGATCCATCAGCCTGGGAGTATTGCGTCTGGTGAAGTATCTGTGAGGACGAGTTGAGTGCAAAGGTACAGTTCTACGAGCACGAGCTATGATTCCTGAAATAATCAAGCACGTTAGCAACAGATACCTGCAAAATAAAACACAAGTTATTATGATCATGCATGAATGCAGTGTTTATCCATATGAGGAACACTTTATTTCTCGATCCTGGCTTCATCGAGACAAATAATAATCCGGCAGCAATATTCTGACATTCAGCATTTGATTTCATCATACAGATCAGAGATATATGATTTAGCAAAATACCCTCGAACCATGTGTGTGCTTGTGTGAGTGCATACGATAAAGCAAATAAAGCTTGAAGATCGATCACTGAATGAAAATAACCATCACCTAACAAAATGCACAATAAGTGCCATAGTCATACATCAAATCAGATACAAATCTCCAAAATCAGGAAAGAAATACAAGCAAAGTGAATCCCGTCAACAAGCCTGACGGTAATCCACACAAATGACAAAGCTAGCCTGATGAGGGTCCCACAGATGGCCCTATCTCATCAACCATCTTCGCGAACTCTGCGGCGAACCTGAGCTCAGTATTCTCTTGCTGTAATCTCCCCACCTCTTTCTGATGAATCTTCATCTGCCTGAAGTAATGATCTCTCTCAGCCATATAGTGATCTCTTTCAGCGATGATCTTCACATTCTCTGCTTCCTTAATCTTCAGCTTGGCCTCCCACTCAGCAATGAGAACTCGGACTATGTCGTCCCTCTGATCTCTCACGAGGATTTGCCTCCTCTTCTCATCTTCAATGACCTTTGCAGCTCTGGCTAGCTTCTCTTTGGTAATGTCATGCTCCTTCGCTGAAGACGCCAAAGCCTGACTGACCTTCCCGTAGTAGGCAGTATCCATCTCGAAGCGCTTTGCTTCCAGGGCATCTCGCTTGTCTTGATCTTCCATCTTCACTCTAATCTCCTGGTTGGCCGTCTGAATCCGAGCAACACTCATCCCCAATTCAGTTTTCTCTGCAAGCAACTGATCTCTGGCTCTCTTCATCTCGAGGAATTCTTCCATACTGACAGAAGAACGCGGACCCTCAATCAAAGGACACCCAGAATCACCTCCCGGAAATGGTAGATGTGTGATCTCAATCCTCTTCCGAAGCCAATCATCGAATAGAGGAAAATACCGACTGTTGACCTTGCCAAACGGAACCTTGCCCTTTCTTTGAATGTTGCGCCATGACCCAGACACCTGCATCAATTTGGCCTGATTGCCCTCAACCGGGAAGTAAAAGGACTCCTGAGTCTCACACTCAAGGGGAGGAACTTCCATAGCAAATCCCATCTGTCTTCTAAGAAGCGTTGGGTTGTAATTAATGCAACCCTGAACTCCTATGAGAGGCACATTGGGAAAATCCCCGCAGCTATATATAAAATTCCGTCCAGCCAAACCATTATGAGTCCATGCTATGTCATCAGCCCGCAAACCTATCAATCTGACCGACCACTTGACCGAAGGATCAAGAGAAGCAAAAACACCTCGGGAAGGCAAATACCCCATAAACCACCTGAATAGCAACTGAGCACAACATCGGATCAGTCCCCATCGCCGCTTCTCGTTCCTGTTATGAACCGAGTAATAGACATCTCCGATCAGAGTAGGAATGAGGTTCCTCTGTATGAACAATCTGATGGCATTATGGTCCACAAAACTCTTCTGATTAGGAAACAGAATGACACCATAAATGCCCACAGCAATCAAAGCACAAACCGTATTCCAATTACCCGCAGCGGCATGTTCCTTGGCCTTAGCTTCCAAGAAACTCAAGTGAAATCCAGGTAATTTTCCTTTCTCCTTCAAACCTTCCTTGGTCACTTCCGGACTCAATAAAGAGCACGGGAAATCCCAAGGACGTCAGGCTCTCTCCTAATGGCGCAGAAAGGAATCTGATCGCGGATCTGAATACCCAGGATGCTAGCATAATCCTCCATCAGAGGTCCCAACAAGTAGTCCGGAAACACAAAACATCTCAGCCCCGGGTCATAGAACTGGAGAAGAGTATGAATGGCGCTCCTGTCGCTGTCAGTGAGTCTGAAAACCATCTTCAGGATACCACCGTATGACTCTCTGAACATCCCCACATGGTCGGGTGTAATCAATGTTATCATATCTCTCAACTCGTCAATCTCTGGGTTGAAGAAACTGTAGGCAACATCATCTTTCAAACCGGGCCTCATATCTGAGCAGAAAGTCTCTCAACCAGGATCTCGATCAAAAATGTCCCTGCATATGGATAAACATGTGTTAGATGTAGGTAAATGCAAAATGTTATGATGCTGATGAATGAATGCAATGCAGTGTGCCATCCTCCAAGTCATCTGATCATCTGTTGCACTGAATCACAGCCCTGAATTCTGAACTGATCACAACCATCTGAGGGAATATGTAACCACAAATCCAACTCAAGGGTTCCGAAATAAACGGAAGACAGATACATCATCATCATCACCAAACAATCTCTGAGCAGATCACCACAACATCTGAATCGGCCCGGGGAATCCAGAAATAAACGGATCCCCACTGATAAATAACTCGGACAGCACTCCGGCGTCTCAGAAAGAAATGCCCATAAATCCGACTTATAAACAGGACTCTGATCAACAGAACCAAAAGTCGCCATCAAAGTCACCATCTGAACATGCATCTGAAAGAATCACCTTCCCCTCACAGGTAAATTCTAAACAGGTTATCCTAAGGCGGATAATAGTCTCGACAATCGGGTAGAGATACTCAATGGGTTTGCCCTTTCGGGTGTGCCATTGTAGCTCCCTTAAGATCATCTAAACCAAAGATCCGGGAAATGATCGGTCACCAGAGTCAATAGTTCAGATGAAGTGACACAACCAAAGTGGATACTCCACAAAGGAAGGGCACTATCAAATGAACCTCGTCTGGCTTGTGGTATGTCACGTTGCAACAATATGCTGATAAAGCAAATGAGGAACGTGAGACCACACTAATCCTAGGTGTATACTCGGGCCTGGGTTTTAGCCCCACTCAGAACACCCACCCCAAACAAGAAACCACCTGCACAGAGGACGGCAACATGATAGTATGATGCATGCAAATATTTATGCAAATATATACACAGTCAGGATAATAAATGCAATAAATAAAGCGGCACAAGCAACCTACATTATCCTAGAACGCTAGGAGAGACTTGCTTAGGGAAGATGGACCAACACTGGTCAACATCCAGAGTCCCCAGCAGAGTCGCCAACTGTCGCATCCGCGAAAAACAACCGGCGGGCTGAAACAAAAACAACACAGAGCCGCCACTGTGCGTTATTTATCCCAAAAGAGGGAAAGGAAACGCTCAGAGTAAACCTGGGAAAAGCATGGTCTCGCGACCAAAGAGAAAGGGTACGGGAGTCGGTTACGCAAGGGGAAGGTATTAGCACCCCTCACGTCCGTCGTACTCGACGGGATCCACGCTCTAAAAGAAAGAAAAGGTTGCTAAAACAAATACCACACACACACACACACCGAAAACAACACAGGTGGGGATAAGAGGAACGGGCTCGCTAGGACATCGCATCCTATGCCTACGTATCTCGTCTGGAACGAGAATCAGAGCTGCCGTAGTTCGGCTCACGCACGCCGAAACAAACACACGCATAGACGCTGAGACATCAAAACAACCACAAGCAGGCAAACATGGAACCCGAACGCCAATCGCTGGACTTACATCGGCTTTCGAACCAAACAAACACAATCAGGATACGGACAGCCAATCGCTGGTCTTACATCCATATCCTGACACACAAAAGGGTTAACAAGCAAACACACACAAAAAGAAAAAAAAAATGCCCGGAGAGACCTCGCACGGTCTCCTGCCTACGTACCTCATCTGGTATGAGGATCAGGGCGACGTAGTTCCCCCCAACAGGGGAGAAAGACTAGCCAGACACAAAGGGAAACGCACTACTAGGGAGCTGGACTCGAGCCTAGGTGTTATCATGCATCATTGCCCTATGTTAAGGTTCACCATCTACTTGCACCACAGCAAGCTAATCCTATCCAGGAAAAACAGGCATGCAAGCATAAACAAAACAAAGCAAACATTCCAGATAACACACACTATATCCAGTCAAAAGTGGGCTCAAACAAAGGGTTAGACTGCCAAGGCAAGTCATCTGTACAAGGGTGAGGTTAGCTCTTAACCCTGACATTGAGAGTCAGGGTGAAGCCAGATGAAAGGTGAGTGAAGATTAGACTTCACAACTCTTATCCCTGACCAGGGAGAGCTTCAGACAAAGGAGTGTGGGTCCAGAAAGGAGGAACCCTTTTACACTCATGACTCTGACACAACTGTACAAATGTACAAGATCTTGGGTTAATGTCCCAATGCATCTACACAGTGGTGTGAGCAGAGGGACGACTCAACAAGAATAGCAGGGGATGGATTGCACATCCCTTGGGTTCTGCCAATTGCCTTAATCAAGGTCTTTACCTGCTTGGGGACAAAGTTAGACAATCACAAACATCGCCTCTTAAGGAGGACTTCAGACAGTTGCCTGGCCAAGTAACAGGCCAGGTCTTCCAGACTACATGGAGACAAGAGAGTCTACCTCAATTGGTTTATACAACCAAGCAACAGCAAGCAAGTTCTTAAAGAACTGTTAGCAACTAATGTACCTGAAATCAATCAAATACAATCAGTATACCAGACAAACCAACATTAAACAGCAAAAGTCAAACAGTTAACACAATGTACAAGCAATGCCATGTGCAAAGCACAATCAACTCAATTGAGTCAAGCATCCTACAAAACAACACAAGTTAGTTTACAACAAGCAACCAAACTCAATTTAATCAACTTGCATTTTTCTCCTTAAGGCCTTTGCACCTCAACCTGAAAATCCAAACCAAACATGAGAAACAAGACCACTAGGCCAAGCCTAGGGTCCAAAGGAGATGAAAAAATCAAAACAGCAAGTGAAAATTATCCAAAATCACAATCAATCAATTTAGAAACAAATGCAATTGGTCCCATGCTCATATCAATCACCATTATCATTTCATGAAAGAAAAGGCACCACACATGCAATTTGCAACCTCAAAGGACCAAACAGAATGATCATCATCAAATCCATACCAAAACATTTCAATAATTTCCACAAAAATTCAAGTCTAAACAGAACATATGGAATGAATAGCATATCAAATTTCAGCTCATTTGGATTAAGGGAAGTAGGTCAATGAAAATCAAGAAGTTCACACAAGTTCAAACAAGCCAACACAAGGCATCAACACAAGCATCAACTTCCAAAAATCATAAAACAGTGACAATACATGATAAATGAATGGGATCAAAACCATAATGACCTATAATGTGTCTAGAATCCACATGTCAAATTTCACATCCATCCAATTAACCATGAGAATTTCACAAATCAAATGCCAACATGTGTCACAAAAAATCACAAAATGAGCCAACAGAAGAAAAAATCTCAATCAATTAGGAAATGCCATCAATAAATCCAGAAAAATTCACATGTGATCTCAACATACATATTCTCATTCATGCAAAAATTTGGCTCAATTAAACATCCCTAAGCACATCAAATAAAATCATGAAGTTCATCAAGCTTGGTGTGACACAAATTGTCACACCTCTAATCAAAAATTCATATCTCTTCAACCAGGGATCCAAAAATTACAAACTACATACCAAAATCACCATCAAAGAGTCAAGAATAAGCACAAAAAATTTCATCAATTTCTTTGGAAGCATCATCATTTCATGAGTGATATGGTAAAGCATGTACAAATTGCCTATGTCCAAACAATCCCTAAGCATTTTATTTTTTCACACGTCATAAAAATCACCATAAAAAACTACACATCACAAGGAGAATAATGAAAAAAGTCTCACAAAATTTGGACAAATAATGAATTAGTTATGGATTTTTGAAGATCATGAACCAAAAATGAAAAAAATGAAAAAGAAAAAAGAAATGACATGACATGAAAATAATATGAAATAATGGCAAATTCGTAATATTGCTTCAGTACAGCAAAACGCGGCGTTTCTCATTAAAACGCTGGCACGCGCTCATTGGTTCTTGGCGGCGGGAAACAGAAATTCGAAAATGAATCACAGGCGCATGGATCAAACGCAACCTGGAGAGTGTTCTTGCTCAAGAACATCCAACCCTTTCCAGAAATCACATATGAACTTTTCTCAACCAAATGCAACAAATCATACATCAAAATGACCGGTGAATCACGTACATCATGACTATGCCATTGGTTTGACCTAATTCTTCCTATGCTAAGCAAATCGAGCGAATTAAGTTTCAACATCAAATGTTCAGATCAAGATATCTCTCTCTACACTCAACCAAATCAAAAACTACAAGCATCATGATGATCTACGTTGAAAGCTCTACACAAACCACATGATGATTTTGAGAATCATTGAAATCGAGTTCTAACCTTGTGGTGAAGCAGCTGTTGGATTCGAAGGTTTCAACGCTCCAATTGCCAAAACAGTCGTGGATTGATGTTCCAGGAAGTGAATGAAGCAAGTCGTTTAGCTCAAAACAGCTCCAGGTGCAAGATTCTTCAATTTGCCATGGAAGTGTGAGGTTATGACAGTCACGATTCAGCAAGCTTTTGGCATGGATCTTGTGAAACAGATGCACACAAGTGATTGGAGAAGGTAGATCCAACAAGAATCAACAAGATTGATGAAGATTTGGATGAGAAATGATGAAAAATGTCAAAAAAGTTTTGGAGAATTTGGAGGTTTTTGGAGGGAAATTCTGTTATGATCTTGAAATGTGCAATGTGATTACCAATTTCTGTTACAATTAGTGTTATATATCATCTCCTTAATCCATTCCTTAATCACAATTAGCAAAATTGGCTTGGATTAGTGTAATGCATTTTCAAATGAAAGTCCAAAATAGCCTTTTCACAATTAGGCCAATATGACAGCAAAAACCAGCTGGAGCAAGTCTAAAATGATGTATGTGATGTGTTGGAATGAGCTTCTTGTGCCAATGCCTTGTATTTTGAGATTTCACCTATTTTCCCACCAATTTTCAAATAGATCACTTGAAAAATGACTTTTTGCCATGCTTATTTTTGATGAAATTTGACCATGCATCATGAAAGTACATGTGAAATGGGGTTTGCTCAAAGAAAGATCACTCAATTTTGGCCATTCCATGTGAAAGTTATGCCACTTTGATTTTAGGCATTTTTGGAAAATGATTGGATCATATCTTGCCAACCATTCATGAGAAATTCATGTTCTTGGACTTTTTGGAAAGGTGAGAGCAAGACCTACAACTTTCATGTTGAATAAAATTTCATTTGAAGCATTTTTGGACATGTAATTTTGAGGTGAAAAACTTTCCATTTTTGGAAACTTTCATTACAAGTCACTTTCCATTTTTGGAAAGTTTTCTCCTGACTTTATTTTCTTCATTCTTGATGTTTGAAATGTAAAATGAAACTTGTTTCAACATGAATGAAGTATATCCAACCCTCTCCCACCTCCAAATCCATCACTTCAGGCACAGTTGACCACAATTGACTTTTCTGATTGATAGATGAATTTGGCCAGGCATTGATCAAGTTGAGCCTCAATTCTCCTGATGAAATGGCTCAATGATGAAACCCTAGCTTCCATAAGCTCAATATAATCACATGATGATCCCCATATCCATTATAGACCCCATCTCCTTGACAAGCCCTGATTGGCCCAATACAACTGATTAGGGTTGACCAGTGGTCAAAACCCTAATCTCAAGGTATCTGATGAAGCTCTTGGATCTCTTGGTGATGACAAAACCATGATGATGATGTATCATTTCCACCAAGATGAAGACCAATCTTCTTGAGGAATCAAGAAACCCTAATTTGAACCACCCCATCCTCAGATAGTTAATGATCATTCCATTCAATGAAACCCTAGCTTGCATCATGACCTCTTCATCTTCTGATCAAGACTTAGGAGGATGATTTGCACAATGTAACCACATGATATGCAATATGCAATGTCTAATGCCCTACAAATGATGTGCAATATGTTAAGCTAGTCCCAAAAGAGGAGGGCAAATTTTGAGGTGTTACACACACCCGAGTAGTCAAGGAGGATAGGTGATCACATAAGCAGCGTTTCCCAAAGAGATATATTCTACATTTTCTTCTTCCAAAGTGGGGCTGTCATGGAATAGCTTTGGGTAATGTCCATTGAACTTGAAATTTTTATTAGTATCTTTGCCTTTTATTCCAGGATCAAATAATCTTCTAAAAGTAAAAGTGTCAAATGGACACGTGAAGGTGATCTGATCTGGAATGTCAGCCAATGTCCAACCAAATGCCTTTTTATGCTTCCTTAAAACCTGCAAAAAGCTTATTTTCTTGATCGAAATCAAGGTTAGAAGAAATTATAGCCGGTAGTTTTTCATTCATCTCTAAATAAGTATATTTCATATTTTCAGGAAGTTGCTTCAGCTCGAGGGAAGGTGGTTGCTCAATAGAAGGAGTGTTTGGGGCAACCGGGATGTCAAGAGCTTTATCTACATGAACAACTTTATTTGCAACCTCATCTGCAGTAAGAATATCAACTTACAAGGCAACCTCAATTTCAGCACAAACAGAGCAAATTTTAGTTTCAGTACAAATATCACAAGAATAAACATCATCAAAACCTGACAATGATGGAAAATCAGATGCAAATAAATCACTACAAGTATCATCAACAATTTCAGAAATCAAATCTATTTGAAAAACAAAATGTTCTTCCAAGGGTTGTTTGTTTGATCCTTGAGCTTGCTGCATGACATTCACCAAAGTGGCAAGCTGCCCAATCTGTGTTTGCAAAGTCTTTAAAGTAGGATCTACTTGTTGTTGAAACTGGAGATTATTTGCAGCCATTTGTTTAACAATATCTTCTAGTGAAGGTCCAGAAGGTGCAGAGCACACAACCTCAAATTCCTTCAGATGCTCATGCGGATCCTCACCTGCAAGACCACTAAATCTTGGAAACAAGTGTATTAAACCAGATTTCAATTCAAAAGGAGTGTCAGCTTCAGGATATTCAATAGACATGCCATTATAATTCACATCAGGGACAACTAACTACCTTAAAGTTCTTTTTTCAGCCATAGTTAAAAACAAACACAATGAAAGAAAACGATTAAAATAAATTTAGAAAAATAAACTAACACCGAAATTAATCTAATGACGTTAATTAAGAATTTTGAGAATTTTTTCAGATTTTTTTAAAACTACCAAAACCGAAAATAAATCATAAAAAATAGAAAAATAAGGAATTTCGGTTTTTTAGGGCGGCATCCACCATTTATTTTATAAATAGAGGCTTTTGATTACTGATTTTTTTCCTAATGAATAGACAAAAAATCGGAATAATCTGAGACAATTTGTTTAAAAACAGATTTTTTTCCCTAAACCGCAAAAAGACCCGAACGCAAGGAAGTTAAGGCAAAAAATGCTAAAAAAAAAATAACACCTATGACTATAAAGACGATTAATATAATCAAGAATCCCCGGCAACGGCGCCAATTTTGATCCGCTGTCGCGCGCGGATCAAAAACGAGTATTTTTGACAAAACGTAGTTAGTGACAAATTGACTCGGATTATCGTTCTCACAAGGATTCTTGAATGAATTAACCAATGATAGTAACGGTTAATGGGGTTTTGGTTGGTTTAGGATTCAATTAAAAAAAATAGATTAAAATAAGTGATTATTGAAATAAGCTGTAGCAACAATTTACTGATTCGGTCTTTGCCTATCATCGACTATCGTAATTCCAACCGCAAATTAACTATTTCTATTCGATTATAATATCAACTGACAAGCGCAATTGATAGTATAAGTTGTATGTTCCTATTATCTGAATTAAGCAAACGTGATTAAGTTTCATGAATTAAGCAAACATGAATTAAACGGACTCGATAACGAATTAAGCAAATGAAATCGTGACTATAGTTAGGATCACACAATCAATCGGATTAAATCAATATAGCATATGTAAATCGGATTAAGCAAACAAAATACATATATTAATATTGAAAGGAATAAAAAACCTGAATAAGAATTACTAAAATCTCAAGGTATCGGAACCTGAATACAGTAAATTGTTTGGATCGATTAGTTCTTCATGAGAATTCTTGCCAAAGCTTTTAAGTATTTCGTGAATAGTGATCCCCCTCTCATGTTATGCAGCTGCTAGGTATATGGAAAACAAGGAATTTCGTTTACAACCCAACTGGATCGAAAACATAACCCAAACCCAAAACTAATGATCCAAAACTTAAATAAAACTAATGCTGTAACTTCAACGAATTTTCTGGTCCTGCTACAGTCTGATTCAGCTCTTGACTTCTGAACAAAAGTTGTAGATCTTTTTCTTAGCTTTCCATCGACTGGTATCACGTCTCAATTCGATACTTCTAGCTCAAGATATGATTTTTCTCGTGAAAGCCGCTAATGCTGAAAATTAAATACGAAAAATTAAATAAGTGCAAAAATAACATAAATTATGACAACACATTAAAACATAAAAATAATCAAAGAAAACCGAAGAAATGCTTGAATACAAATATGAAAGAACGTGCATCAAAATGCACTGATCACGGATCAAAGCTATTTCATGACAGAGATAAACAATGTCAACAGTCAAAGCTTCGACAAGAACCTGGCTCACATACCGCCGTGCAGCCCAGCCGAATTCGATTTAAAGGCAACAGACAACGCCTACTGCTCCATGTACCTTCATCTTACACATGGTTTCCAGTGGGACAAAGAAGTGATTGGCGAATCTTACATGTGAGGAACTACTCATATAGCGCCAACAGGATGGGGAAGCGAATTTGACGATGACGGGTAAAGAATCAGCGCTCAAAAAAATTACGGCTTACATAGTCGAAAACAAACTCAAAGAGGCCCTTGAGGCTGAAGTAAAATACATGGCTGCCGAAGCCAACAAAGAAAATTCCAACAAACAATGTCCCCAAAGAGACGTTGCAGAAGATCGAAATAACAACCAAATGGACGAATGGCAGCACCAAAAGCTTGACGCCATTTATGACGACGAACCTCTAGGGTTCGAAAAAGATCCAGTGTCAACTAACGAGAAGATGGTGGCGCAGGATCCATTAGAAGAAATAAACTTAGGAGTGGGGGCAGAAAATAGACCAACCTACATAAGCGCAAAAATGGACCCCCAGTTCAAGGTCGAAATAGTCCAGTTGCTGAAAGAGTTCAAAGACTGCTTCGCATGGGATTACGACGAGATGCCTGGTTTAGACAGAAGTTTGGTCGAACTGCAGCTACCAATAATGGAAGGAAAGAACCCAGTAAAGAAGACTCCACGACGCTTCGCACCAGAAATTTTGTCGAAAATAAAAGAAGAGGTCGAAAGACTTCTGAAATGCAAGTTCATCCGCACAACCAGGTATGTCGAATGGATTGCAAATATTGTTCCTATAGTTAAGAAAAATGGCAAACTTAGGGTATGCATTGATTTTCGAGACTTAAATTCGGCTACCCCAAAGGATGAATATCCTATGCCATTGGCAGAAATGCTTATAGATGTTGCAGCAGGCCATGAGTACCTAAGTATGCTAGACGGATACTCTGGCTATAATCAAATTTTTATCGCTGAAGAAGATGTTCCTAAAACAGCTTTCCGCTGTCCCAGAGCAATAGGAACGTACGAATGGGTAGTAATGCCTTTTGGTTTGAAGAACGCCGGAGCAACTTACCAACGCGCTATGAATTCCATCTTTCATGACTTTATTGAAACTTTCATGCAAGTGTATATTGACGATATTGTGATTAAGTCTGTTTCAGGAAAAAGTCATATAGATCATCTTCGACAATCCTTTGAAAGGATGAGGAAGTTTGGTTTGAAAATGAATCCACTTAAATGTGCTTTTGGTGTGCAGGCGGGTGATTACTTAGGTTTTGTGGTCCACAAGAAAGGGATCAAAATAAATTAAAACAAAGCCAATGCCATAATGGAGGCGAAAGCGCCATCAACAAAAAAGGGGTTGCAGTCTCTGCTAGGGAAAATCAACTTCCTCAGAAGGTTCATCTCCAACCTTAGTGGAAAAATGCAAGCTTTCTCTCCTCTACTTCGTCTAAAGAAGGAAGACTTTGCATGGGGGCAAGAACAGCAAGCGGCCTTTGACAAAATCAAGGAATACCTGGCTAGTCCCCCAATCCTGATGTCTCCTTGCAGAAAAAGAAGTATGAGATTGTACATTTCGGCATCAGACAAAACATTAGGAAGTATGTTGTGTCAAGAAGATGAAAATGGCGTCGAAAGGGCCATTTATTATCTCAGTAGAGTCCTGAATGATGCTGAAACTAGATATAGTATTATAGAAAAACTATGTTTATGTGTATATTTCTCTTGTATGAAATTAAAGCAGTATATAAAACCTGTTTATGTATATATTTCCTCCCATTTCAACGTAATAAAATATATGTTGTCTAAATCTATTTTACATAGTCGAATTGGAAAATGGGCTTTAGCATTAACAGAATACTCCTTGAAATATCTGCCTCTAAAGGTTGTGAAAGGACAAGTGGTTGCTGATTTTATAGCTGACCATTCTATAGACGAAGATGTAGAATATGTCGAACTAGAACCATGGAAACTGTATTTCGACGGCTCCAGTCATAAAAATGGAACTGGCATTGGGATGTTGATTATTTCTCCTGACAGAATTCCAACAAAATTCAAGTACAAAGTTGAAAGTCTGTGTTCAAAAAATGAAGCAGAATATGAAGCTTTGATCACTGGACTTGAAATCTTGTTGAAATTGGGGGCAACAAGAGTCGAAATAATGGGCGACTCTGAACTGGTGATAAAGCAATTGACCAAAGAATATAAATGTGTGAAGGAGAATTTAATCATGTACTTTGTAATAGCCAATAGACTTCTCAAAGAATTCGACAATGTGGCCTTTAGGCACATTCCCAGGCTAGAGAATCAAGAGGCGAATGATCTTGCTCAACTAGCGTCTGGATACAAAGTGTTGAAGGAAAAGTTAGAAGAAGCTATTGAAGTCAGAAGGAGAGTCGTATCCACCAAGTTGTCCCCATCAGATTTGGAGTCGATAAGATTAGGATACAGTGACGAAGAGAATTTTGAGATATTCAATATAGATGATTCAGGAATTGTAGACTGGAGAAAGCCTATCAAGAACTATCTGCAAGACCCAAACCAGAAAGCAGAAAGAAAGATAAAATATAGAGCTTTAAGTTATGTACTTTTTGGAAACGAATTGTTTAAAAAGACTGCAGAAGGAGTCTTGTTGAAATGCTTAGGTGAAGATGAAGCCTACATAGCGTTGTCGAACATGCACAGTGGAGCGTGTGGCGCACACCAAGCAGGCCATAAAATGAAATGGTTGTTATTTCGACAAGGAATGTATTGGTCAACAATGCTGAAGGACTGTGTCGAATTTGCAAAAGGTTGTCAGGAATGTCAAGTACATGTAGGCATACCCCATGTTCCTGCAAGTGAGTTACATTCAATTATAAAGCCTTGGCCATTTAGAGGTTGGGCTTTGGACTTGATCGATGAAATTCGACCAGCCTCGTCAAAAGGGCAAAGGTACATTCTGGTTGGGATAGATTATTTCACTAAGTGGATTGAAGCTATACCATTGGTAAATGTGGATCAGGAAGCAGTCATAGACTTTATCCAAAAGTACATAATTTACAGATTTAGGATACCTGAAACAATAACAACAGATCAAGGATCTGTGTTCACTGGTAAGAATATGCAGAAGTTTGCACAAGAAACAGGATTTAAACTCCTTACTTCGACACCTTACTACGCTCAAGCCAATGGACAAGTGGAAGCAGCCAACAAGGTAGTAATAAATTTGATCAAGAAGCATGTAGGGAAAAAACCTAGAAACTGGCATAAAACTTTAGATCAAGTTTTGTGGGCTTGTCGAATGTCTCCAAAAGAAGCAACAAATTCGACTCCATTTAAGTTGACTTATGGACATGATGCAGTTTTACCATTCGAAATATATTTGCAGTCAGTTAGAGTGCAAAGGCATCACAAAATCCCATCAGATATATATTGGAGCATGATGATGGACGAATTGGTTGATCTGGACGAAGAAAGACTACGTGCGCTAGATCTAATAAGAAGACAAAAAGAAAGAGTCGAAAAGTTTTACAATAAGAGAGTAAAATTCAAGACCTTCTTAATTGGTGATCTTGTTTGGAAAGTAATCCTTCCTATGGATCGAAAAGATAAGTTAATGGGAAAATGGTCTCCTAAGTGGGAAGGACCTTTCCAGATTTTGAAAATATTTTCAAATGGCGCGTATGAGATTGAAGAAATAGGGAAGGATAAGAGAATCCTAAAGATAAATGGTAAATATTTGAAAAAATATAAGCCAATATTGCAGGAAGTAAAAATAACAGTCGAATAATTGAAAACATAATTGTGATAGCTCTGCCAAGTGAAAATGGCACTAAAGTTATTACAAGAAAGCCTCAAAGGGCTGAGAATTGTTAAAATTAATTCGACTACAGGTTGAGATTAGCAAAAGTTTCTTTCAACGTGACAAATTTCTTCCTCTGAAACTGGAGTCGATGGTCACAAAGACTTTTGTGAGTGGAGAGAGTCTCAATCTCTTGACTTAGTTGCTGGCCCTTTTCTGCGTGTCGAATACCCGCTTTCAGTTCGTCGTCAATTTCAGTCTGCTTAGGTTGCTGTATAGATGCCTTGCGTTTTTTATCTTGAGAGATCTTCTCTTGAAGTGTTGCTATTTGTTTCTCCCATTTCTGGATATTATCATCACAAACAACAACTTCTTTGATGTAAGTTTCAGAAAGCTGCTGTAGCTTTAAAACTTTGTCAGTCGAAGCAGCAACAGCGTTCCATTCAGCAGTTTGAGCTTCAGATTTGGAGGAGATTTGCTGGGTAAGATCTCTTTGACGATGAAGGTCTGCAGTTGCCAAGTCAATAAAGGTCGTCAGCTCCATCACAAAGCTGCCAACCTCAGCAGAAGTTTCCAAGACATTGACTTGCTTCAAAATTTTCTTGAGGTCAAGATGGGCAAGGGCGTTTTCTTCCAAGATTTTGAACAAATCGACATCAAGGATTTTCGTCTTAATCCTGGTCAACAGGTTGCCAAGAGTTGGTGCTTCAGAAGTGGCCCCAGAAGTAGTCGAACTGCTCTGTGAAGAATCTTGAAAATTAAAACGAGTACTAAGTATAGCCTTCAGATACTCTAAGGGTCTCTACACTTTGACATTTTCAAGCTCCTCGCGAGAGAAATTAGTCGAACCAGTTTATTTGCCACTTCCTAGGGTCTGGTCAAGAGCAGATGGAGTGTTTCGCTCTAAAGTTTGCTCAGCCTCCATTTGTTTCGACGGGTCTCCCACATCTTGGGCATTTTCGTCTTCATGGTCATCTTCGACCCCAACTCCCATGTCAGTATCATCACCTTGAGTTGCAACATCTAATCCTGGATGAGGAGGAGATTCATCTTCAGAAGCTTCATCCCTTGTAGCGTCGAATTCTGCTACAGTTTGCACGTCATGATCACTTGTGGGGATATCTTCTTCTGGGACTGGTTCCTCCAGAATTTTCTCAGGTGTTCTTTCGACAGCCATTTGTCCCTGAAAATAATTCTAAGATTTATAAGAAAAAGATGCAAAGAAGGTGAGTATATACAGTCGAAATAAAGACTCACCTCAGGAATCTCAGTGTTAAAGCTAGATCTCCCACTCTCCGTGCCTGTCGACTGGAGTTTAGTAGTGGGAGTACTTGCAGAATCCTTCCTGGTTGATTTAACTATGGATCTTTGGGAAGAGACCTTTGTAAGTTTCTTCTTCTGAGGAGGAGAGGGGATTAACTCCGGAGATTCGTCACCAGATTCTTCATTAAGAACATTATCCTCTTATTTCTCCTCTTCACTCTTTCTCTTTTGGATTGTTGGGGGTTTTCGACTTGCCTAGTCATGTAGACCAAAGCCAGTTAGTTTCTTAAAAAGGAAACAAATAAATGAGAAGAAGTGATGTGTTGTACCTTTGTCGAATGCTTCTTAGCAGCACTGGGCGACGCTTCGACAGAAGTTTTCTTGGCAGGAATCCTCACGGCTAAGGAAAGAAAGGAGATTCAGAAACGGATATAAGAAATACATGATAATACAGTTAGAATAACAAAAGAAAAATCAATCATATTTTCTGTGAACACCATCAAGAGTGGGATATTCCACGCGAACGTGTTCTATTCCAATATGAAGGTGTCCTTGGTATTCGTCCAGATGATACTTAGTCGGAACCACACGCTCAGCAGGTTTTTGGTACTGTTGACAAAGAATTTTCATAAAATTGCCACAAACGAACCAATCTGGAAAGGGAGGGCTAAATGCCACGCTAAATTCAGCAGTTGGCAAAGGAGGAAATTTTGGTGGATGACAACTGAAAGCCAGGTCATAGCGCGCCTCTGGTCGAAGATTTGAAGGCAATGACAAATTTTCAAATTTCTCCATCAACTTACGTTTTAATTCTGCTGCTGCTTCGTGTATGGTTCGACTAAGATCATCAGGTCTATACACAGTTTCGAAATATTTTTGAAATTTCTGTATTTCTCTAATGTGTCTTTGAATACCTTTTTTCGTTCGATCCTGCACAAAAGCGAAGGCATTTGTTAAATGTGTAGCAAAGGCAGCTACGTCAAAAAATCTGTTGGAATAATAATCTTTCCACCATTCATCGAACTCAGGAGTACAGAGGAACGATGGTCGAAAGATCACTGGTCGGATGTCGAGAGAGTCATCAGTCAGTTTCTTCGACAGTTCTTTGCCCTCACCTTCAGTATGAAGGGAGTTGTAAAAGATGATGGATCCTTTCTTGGGGAATATAGGTCAAGGTTTTATCTGGATCAGGCCAAACTGTCTAGAAACCAGGTTGGGTTGATAAACTATCAAAGCAATCTGGGTTTTAGTGGCATTACGGTAAGAAAAAAGGAGCCTAGGGTTAAGAATGATTCCCAAACATTCAGAAATATATTTTCATCTTTCTGCTTTTCCAAAGGTAGTTGTTGGGTAAACCATTTAGGTCCAATTTTTCTATCAGTAAAAGGTGCCATGGTCGAAGTAAACTGATACCTCTTGGCAAACATCATGACATAGCTTTTGAAAGCTTGTCGAAGGCTAATCCCTTCATCAGTTGGCGTTATTAGCACCAACCTTGGCCATTCGACAGTCCTATTTTTTACTTCTTCTTCATCTACTTCCGGTGCTAAGGGAAGATTGGCTTCAAATGTGACATTGAGCCATAATTGCAAGAGCCAGAAAGGTCCTGATAAGTTGATTTTACCTTGGGTTTTGGCGTTTTTCAAAAGATGTACGCTCTCACTCAGAGATTCATAAAGGTTCGCCAGAATCATTTCGCTCAAGCATAGTTTTGTGCCTGCATGAAGTTGATTGGCTATGGTGATGAATCTCTTAGCAACCTGGAGGGAACGAGAGCAAAACACATATTTGGATAGCCACGGAGTTAGAAAAGCTATGTGTTCGACATCTGAAACTTCAGTGGTGCTCTTGTCATGATAATAGGACATAAATAAGGAGTTGTTGGTGTAAGCCCTAGAGGCCAATACTTTTGGTACTTGTATCGAATTATTTATTAATAATAAAAGGCATTTTCTTTATTATGGTTGATTAATAAAGTCCCTAGAATAGATAGTCCGTTTAATGTATTAAGTGTGACTTAATCATGAGAACACATTAAACATAAGGGCACTGTTCTTAAAGTATCCGTAGTCGAGCTTTAATGTGAAGTGGGATAACATCAAAGTATTAAGACTATTATGTTTGTAGACTGATGATCATATCTCATGGATCATGGATAAAGAGTTATCAAGTCTTAAACATAGGTATGAATATTAGGAGTAATATTTATACCAGATTGACCCGCTATGAGAATACTATATAGAAAGTTATGCAAAGTGTCATAAGTTATTCTCATGGTGATAATAGTGTATACCACTCTTCGACCTGAAACCACTATGGATCCTAGATGTAGAGTCGAGTGCTTTATTGTTGATCCAACATTGTCCGTAACTGGATAACCATAAAGACAGTTGATGGGTACTCCACGAAGCATGCTGAGGGACATGAGTGTCCTAGATGGAATTTGCCAATCCTGCGTAACAGGATAAATGTCTATGGGCCCAATATTGAACTGGACAAGGGTGACACGCTCTATACCTTGTGTTCAATATAGACATAAGGGCAAAGGGGTAATTATACACATAATTATTATCACAGGAGGTTTTGTCATATCACATGACATTTTCGTGACTTGGGTAGCAGTGATGTGTTGCTAGATACCGCTCACTGTTTATTATGTTAAATGCGTGATTTAATATAATTGCCAACGTCGCGAAAACCTATAGGGTCACACACAAAGGACGGATTGATGAGAGATAGAGTAACTAAGGAACACCGTAAGGTACGGTGCACTTAAGTGGAATACGAAATATGGTAAGGTACCAAATACTTAAGTGATTTTGGCATATTATGAGATATGGGCCAAAATACACTTAAGTGGGCTTTCTAGCTTGAAGCCCACACAAGTGGTTCTATAAATAGAACCCCTTGGGTAGAAGCATTGTTACTCCACAAAAACACACTGAGACAGAAAACACAACTGAAGAGTTGGAATTTCGTATCTCTCTCTCACTCAAAGCCTTCATTCATAACAGCTAGCACTGCGATTGAAGGAATCCGTTCGTGTGGACTGAGTAGAGACGTTGTCATCGTTCAACGTTCGTGATCGCCCCGTGGATCTGTATCAAAGGTTTTGATCATTATCAGAGATCTGCACCAAAGGTTTGAATCGCCACAAGAGGTAACGATTCTATCACTGATCATGCCCATTCGTAAGGATCACTAAATGGAGAAAATTTTAAATTCCGCTACGCCTTGGATGGCAATTCTCCTTCAGTGGTATCAGAGCCACTTACGAAACCATGAATCTGATAACTGTTTTTGTTCTGTAATAATATGATTAAAGACAAAATAAATCAAAGGTTAAATTGAGATCGATCAAGTTACATATATGTGATATATGTAATCCTAATGCAAATAACATTATATATGATATAGTGTTCTCGTTTCGTTCATTCAAACCCTCAGTGATTGTTTTCCTTTAAGCGATCAATGGTCGTTTGCTTCTTGATCCGACATTAGTATGGTGAAGCAATGACGTGTTGATCAATCATACTGAATTAACAATCGAGATGTGTTTGACGGTCTGAAATTGGTGCATCAGGGTTAGTGACGGCACAAGGGTTGTGTTGTCAGAGAGTTATGCGATTGGGGTTTGACTGCACAAGAGTTGTGCTTTCTAAACACTTTTTCGAACAGTGTTAACCGGTTAACGCATAGGGTTAACCGGTTAACGAGAAACTGAATACAACCTTCTAAACATTTTTGGAACAGTGTTAACCGGTTAACGCATATGGTTAACCGGTTAACGCAATGCGAAATAAAATTTTTGAGATTTTCAAACAGTGTTAACCGGTTAACGCATTTGGTTAACCGGTTAACGCAAGGCGGAAAACAGTTTTCCAAGACATTTTCAAATAGTGTTAACCGGTTAATGCATATGGTTAACCGGTTAACGCAAGACAGAAAGGAATTTTCTAAAAGTTTTCAAACAGTGTTTACCGGTTAACGCATATGGTTAACCGGTTAACGCAAGGCAAAATTCACCCGTTCGGCTAGAGAAAGTGCTTTGAAGTATCAAGTGTTGATACGAAAAACGACGTCAATTTTGAATGAATTGTTCATTAAAATTTTCGAGCAGTGTGATCGGTCGTCGAAATTTAATTTGATTTTAATTAATTAAAGGAATTAATAATAATAATAATAATAATAATAATAATAAAGTGTTTATTATTGTCTTGTGGTGATCGGTTATGGCCTTAGTTTTCCTTTGTTTTGTTTTGGGTTTTTAAAATACGACCTGCGTGTCGTGCCTCTCTCTTAATCTTCCAAATGTAACTTCTTTTCTCATCTCACTCCCTCGTATGTAAAACGAGTTTCTTTCATGTAATGTAATGATATGAAGAAAGCAAAGAAGTCAGTGCCAAAGGAGGACAACCTTGAAGATCTTGCTTAGAGAAGCTTAGATCATTGTAGGTTAGCTTAGGTTCTCTCATTGGCTTGGGAGAACAATTACGCTAGGGGCCATAACTGTTTCATTATGTATGTATGTATGTTGATGCATGTGAATGTATGTTGATGCATGTGAGAGACGGTTTATATGATAAACAAGCCGGTGAGATCATAAAAATTAAAATTCCCTCAAATTAAATATTAAGTTTATGCTTTCCAAGTTTTAACACTCATCAAGACTAGTAATGGATAATGTAGGTTTCGCCTACGCGAGGTGCATGATCTATATATTAGTAAGGTGCGATGGGATAATTGTAATATCCAACTGTGAAAACAATGGGTCAAACTTAACTAAACAAATTATGAGAATATTATATATGTTTGCTTTCCAAGTTTTAGCACTCATCAAGACTGGTATCGAATAATGTAGGTTTCGCCTATGCGAGGTGCATGTTTTGTATTAGTTAAGGTGCGATGGGATAATTGTAATATCCAACTGCTAAAACGATGAGTCAAACTTGATTATAATTTTCTTATATATGTTTAGAAGCAAGAGTTGGGAATAATCCATATGATGGATTGGAATAAGGAGTTATTCACCCAACTGAAATTTTCCAGAGTTGTATGAGATACAATTGGAAGGAGTTCCTACCTAAATAACCTAGTTTTGTGTAATCCGCCTACGCGGACTTAGAACGAAGTGAAATATGGATCTCGACCCACTAGAAAATCTTCCAACGGGATTTTCCGAATCAAATGATGAGGGTCATTTATTCTGAATAAAATAGTGGGAGCATGTTTAATTAAAAGGCCTAATTAAATATGTCAATGATACTTATATTTTTCATTAATCCTTATGTAGATTACCATGACAGCAAACACCTCTAACAACATCCTGCGATCAATCCTTGATAAGGAAAAATTGTCTGGGACAAATTTTCTGGATTGGCACCGAAACCTGAGGATTGTCCTCAAACATGACAAAAAGCTGTATGTCATGGAGACACCTGTTCCTGAAGAGGAACCTCCTAGTTCTGCACCTAAGGCAGAAAGAGATGCTTATAAGAAGCATGTCGATGATGCAAATGAAACTGCTTGTCTCATGATGGCTACCATGAACTCAGAATTGCAAAAGTAACATGAGAACATGTCAGCATTCGATATGATCGAACACCTGAAGTTGCTCTATCAAGAGCAAGCAAGGCATGAGAGGTTTGAAGTTTCAAAAGCCCTTTTTCAAAGCAAGTTAGCTGAGGGAGCCCCTGTAGGTCCCCATGTACTCAAGATGATTGGGTATATGGAAAACCTTGAGAGATTGGGTTTTCCCCTCGAAAAGGAACTTGCAACTGATTTGATCTTGCAATCGTTGCCAGATAGTTTCAGTCAATTTGTCCTAAATTTCAATATGATTGATATGGACAAATCTCTTCCTGAACTGCTCGCCATGTTAAGAACTGCCGAGCAGAATCTGAAGTCAAAAGGGAAGTCCATTCTGATGATCGGAAATGGAAAGAGACAGAACAAAAGGCCCACTAAGCAGAGTGATAAGGGGAAGGGCAAGGAAGTTGCCAATCCCAGACCCACTGCTGCTTTGAAGCCTAGTGGAGGCATAGCAAAAGAAGGCACCTGCTTCCATTGCGGTAAGACCGGACACTGGAAGAGGAACTGCCCGAAGTACCTGGAAGAAAAGAAGAATGGAGTAGAGACTTCAACTTCAGGTAATTTTGTTATTAATTTATTTTCTTCTACATCATGGGTATTAGATACTGGATGCATTTCTCACATTTGTACAAATGTGCAGGAACTAAAAGGGAGTAGAGATTTGGCAAAAGGTGAAGTCGACCTACGAGTTGGCTATGGAGCAAAGGTTGCTGCTTTAGCCGTAGGAACTTTTGTATTTACTTTACCTAGTGGTTTAATAATTCAGTTAGAGAACTGTTATTATGTACCTGCAATTAGCAGGAATATTATTTCCATTGCTTGTTTGGACAAGTTTGGTTTTTCATTTATAATAAAGAACAATTGTTGCTCAATTTATTTGAATGATATATTCTATGCTACTGCACAAATGAACAATGGACTATATATCCTTGATCTTGAAATGCCTATTAATAACATTAATACAAAAGGGTGAAACCTAACGAGTTAAAACCAACTAGGTAAGAATATTAAAACTCTTCGATCAGATCGAAGTGGTGAGTATTTAATCCTAGAGTTTGATGAACATCTGAAAGAGTGTGGGATCCTATCCCAACTTACTCCTCCTGGCACATCCCAATGGAAGGGTGTATCTGAGAGAAGAAATCGAACCCTGTTGGACATGGTCCGATCCATGATGAGTCACACCAATCTTCCAAACTCCTTTTGAGGACATACACCATTGACATCAGCTTACACACTTAACCGTGTTCCATCCAAAAGGTTGAAAAGACACCATATGAGATATGGAGTGGTAAGAGACCACATATGTCTTACATGAAGATTTGGGGTTGCGAAGTTTATGTGAAACGACAAATTTCAACTAAGCTTGAGCCCAAATCTGACAAATGCTTATTTATGGGGTATCCTAAAGAAACAAGAGGATATTATTTCTACAATCCTTCTGAGGGCAAAGTGTTTGTCGCTCGAACTTGAGTTTTCCTAGAAAGGGATTTTATTTCCAAAGGAATCAGTAGGAGGAAAGTAGAACTTGAAGAAATTCAAGAATCACAAAGTATCGATACACCTATGGAGGAATTAGAGCAGGAAACACAAGTAGTTGTGTAAGAGCAACCTGCTCAAATAGAACAAGACCAGCGTAGGTCAGGTAGGATACGTCACCTACCTGAGATATATGGATATCTGATCAAGGTGATGTATTACTCATGGATCAAGATGAGCCTGTGACCTACTCATGGAATCTTCGTTTTGATGAAACAGTAAAACTGTATGGATTCATCAAGAACGAAGATGAGACTTGTGTCTACAAGAAGGTTAGTGGGAGCATGATCGTATTCCTGGTATTATATGTAGATGACATATTACTCATTGGAATCGATATCCCTACCCTGCAACAAGTAAAGTCTTGGTTGGGGAAATGCTTTTCTATGAAGGACCTAGGTGAAGCAGCCTATATATTAGGAATCAGAATCTATAGAGATAGATCACAAAAACTGCTTGGCCTAAGTCAGAGTACATACATAGACAAAGTGCTGAGACGCTTTAATATGAATGATTCCAATCTGGTTATGTGTTTTGCTTAAATGGTGGCACTGTGAGCTTGAAAAGTTCAACGCAAGATGCAGCTGCTGATTCTACAACTGAGGCCGAGTATATTGCTACCTTAAGTGCAGCAAAGGAAGCTGTTTGGATCAATAAACTTGGCATAGTCCCTAGCATTGTGGATCCCATTGGTCTCTATTATGATAACAATGGTGTTATCGCACAAGCTAAGGAGCCTAGATCTCACCAACGATCCAAACACATACTTAGGCGTTGTGCGAAAATATGTAAAGTACCTACACTTGACAATATAGTTGACCCACTGACAAAGCCTCTTGCGCAGCAGAAGCATGATGGCCATACTAGATCAATGGGCATACGGGGTATGCCTGATTGGCTCTAGTGCTAGTGGGAGATTGTTGGTGTAAGCCCTAGAGGCCAATACTTTTGGTACTTGTATCGAATTATTTATTAATAATAAAAGGCATTTTCTTTATTATGGTTGATTAATAAAGTCCCTAGAATAGATAGTCCGTTTAATGTATTAAGTGTGACTTAATCATGAGAACACATTAAACATAAGGGCATTGTTCTTAAAGTATCCGTAGTCGAGCTTTAATGTGAAGTGGGATAACATTAAAGCATTAAGACTATTATGTTTGTAGACTGATGATCACATCTCATGGATCATGGATAAAGAGTTATCAAGTCTTAAACATAAGTATGAATATTAGGAGTAATATTTATACCGGATTGACCCGCTATGAGAATACTATATAGAAAGTTATGCAAAGTGTCATAAGTTATTCTCATGGTGATAATAGTGTATACCACTCTTCGACCTGAAACCACTATGGATCCTAGATGTAGAGTCGAGTGCTTTATTGCTGATCCAACGTTGTCCGTAACTGGATAACCATAAAGACAGTTGATGGGTACTCCACGAAGCATGCTGAGGGACATGAGTGTCCTAGATGGAATTTGTCAATCCTGCGTAACAGGATAAATGTCTATGGGCCCAATATTGAACTGGACAAGGGTGACACGGTCTATACCTTGTGTTCAATATAGACATAAGGGCAAAGGGGTAATTATACACATAATTATTATCACAGGAGGTTTTGTCAGATCACATGATATTTTCGTGACTTGGGTAGCAGTGATGTGTTGCTAGATATCGCTCACTGTTTATTATGTTAAATGTGTGATTTAATATAATTGCCAACGTCGCGAAAACCTATAGGGTCACACACAAAGGACGGATTGATGAGAGATAGAGTAACTAAGGAACACCGTAAGGTACGGTGCACTTAAGTGGAATACGAAATATGGTAAGGTACCAAATACTTAAGTGATTTTGGCATATTATGAGATATGGGCCAAAATACACTTAAGTGGGCTTTCTAGCTTGAAGCCCACACAAGTGGTTTTATAAATAGAACCCCTTGGGTAGAAGCATTGTTACTCCACAAAAATACACTGAGACAGAAAACACAACTGAAGAGTTGGAATTTCGTATCTCTCTCTCTCACTCAAAGCCTTCATTCATAACAGCTAGCACTGCGATTGAAGGAATCCGTTCGTGTGAACTGAGTAGAGACGTTGTCATCGTTCAACGTTCGTGATCGCCCCGTGGATCTGTATCAAAGGTTTTGATCATTATCAGAGATCTGCACCAAAGGTTTGAATCGCCACAAGAGGTAACGATTCTATCACTGATAATGCCCATTCGAAAGGATCACTAAATGGAGAAAATTTTAAATTCCGCTACGCCTTGGATGGCAATTCTCCTTCAGGAGTATGGGGTGAGGCTAGTCTCGAAAGCGATGGTATCTTCATTTAAGACAGTAGGGTCGAAATCTATACCGCTGGGGTGAAGGCCAACAATGGCTGCTGCGTCGAAAAGAGTGGGCGTAACCATCCCACAAGGGAGGTGAAAGGTGTTGTAGGTACTATCCCAGAAGTAGAGAGAAGCCAAAAGCATATTTGGACAGATATTGGGTCCTACTCTCGACAACTAAATAAGGTCGAAAATGCCTACTTCTTTCCAAAAATCCCCTTTAACCTTTTCGATTTTATCTAGCCAAGATAAGTAGTCAGGGGGGTCTTTCGACCAGGGGCAAGTTCTAAATATCCTGGGGTAATTCAAATAGGCTAAGTCCAATTCTCCATTATTCGTCGAACTTGATGGGTCATTTTGTTCTACAATTTTCTCCTTAGGCTGAGGTTTCACTCCAGCGCCTATGGGTTTTGTATGGAAATAAGTTGGAAAAAATTCTCTTAAACGTTCTGGTTTAATTTCTGGGTTTGGAAGAGGACCTAACATAGCGTGACAGTTTCCAGAAATAAGAACAGGAATTAATACCTGGGATTTATAGATGCATTCTTTTTCTTTCTCATTTGGAGGTTCAGGAACATACTGTTGATTTCCAATGGTCATTGGTACCTTCAAATCATGTATAGGAGGGAAAGCTGGATTTTGTTTCTTCTTGGAATGTTTGTTGCTTGAAGGTTTGTTAGGAGCCATTGTTAGGAAGAGCGAAAGTTTTTTCTCAGAAAATATGAAGTTTTAAGAAATGGGTATGAAGAAAAGTAAGCTGAAGCGTTTAAAAAGTTTTCATAGGAAACAGGTTTATGGGTATTATAGGAGGAAGATGAAGACGCTTCAGAATGGTAATGATGATAGTGGGACACGTGGCCGATTTTCGTGGTGATGTTGAAGAGGTGGAAGTTGAAAAGAAACCATGATGTGAGAAAATGATGGAAGTAGACTCTGAACGTGGGCTAGACGTGACATTTTGGAGAAAGTGTAATGATGAAATCTATATTGGAACTTGAGATTGGAAAAACTTGGAATTAATAAGATTAAATGACATGGCATCAAAACACTGGTTGACAACAAATGATTGTTTCTCCAAAAACAGTCGAAACATCTTTACTAGGGGGCAATTTGTATACATGCGTTTTCGACGCCATGAGATTGGTATGCAAAATGGTTCCCTCGACGAATGACGCCATAAGGGTTGTTCGCCACTTCGACAAAAGTGATGGTTCGACATTTCGACAGGATAGTTGCAGATAGAAAGACGTCTTTGACAAACACGGATGATGCTATAATATTTCAGCAATTCGACAGAGTCTGGAGAACGACGTCATTTCGACGTGAAGTGTAAATTCAAATTTAAAAGAGTTGTGACGTTTGGCAGAAGACGCATGGAAGCATCTGGCGAAAGGAAGAAAGCCAAGTGTCACAGTTTTTGGATTTGTTCGTTAGTAGCAGTTATTTTGTTTGTATATAAATAGAATAGTTGTTATCTGAAAAAAGGTGTGAAAATTTACTTGTACAAAATTCCTGCAAATACTCAAAGTACCCGTGTGAGAGAAAAGAGTCATATTTGGAACATGTATGTGTAAACAAACACCAATTCTTTCAAAGTTTTATTTTATAAAGTTTAAAGTTCTTTACAAATTTGCTTTACGTTTTCCAGTCAATCATCTTTCTGCATTTCTTATTTTGACACTTTATGTTTCGTCAGTTATTTGGTGCCATTTATCTTATCTTGTCAAATTTACATCTATTTAAACGTTTTTAATCAACACCTTTCGACATAAAACTTTATAAGCCAAATGAAAGGTACAAAAGTCATTTTAGAGATTTACGAAGTTATTTAGATTTGCACATGTCCTAGGATTTATGTGGTTGATCCTGCAAGTAACCCAATTCTACAAGTTTTGGTAAACCAGAGGTTGTTCGCCAGAATTCACCGCGAACAGGTCACTAGAGCATAAACTTTAGAGTAGTCAAGGCTTTTTCTTTGAAGGAAACCTCTTGCTACCAACCTATCCTTATGCCTAGAAATAGATCCATTAGGATTGTGCTTCAGTTTATACACCCATTTGACCTCAATTGCTTTGGTATTGTCTGAAAATTTAACCAGTTCTCAAGTGTTATTCCTTTAAATTTCTTCTAACTCTTCAATCATTGCAACCTTCCAATTTTTGTTTCTTAAGGCTTCATTGTTGTTTATGGGTGTTGTATTTGCTAGTAGTGTAAAGTGAACCCAACCTCTATCTGTTGTGACTTCATTATCATCAATGACTTCACAATCTTGAAGTATTACTGGAGCTACTCTTATTCTTTTAGGTCTTTGGACCATGCCCTCCTCCTCATAATTATTGTCTACCTCATCATGACCATGTTCATATACTTCAATAGGTGGAGCCTCATATAGCTCATCACTTACCTCTTCCAAGCCTTGGCTCAACATAGGTTTTTTAGTTGTATTTTTAGAGTCCCGGTTCTAGACATAATTCCCACCAACAACAATATCTCTAATAACCATAAGAATTCCATCTATTTGATTAAACAACCTATAAACTCCAACTTTATGATAGACAACTAGTATCATCTAGCTTCTTTCTTCTAGCATCAGGTACATGTTTGTAGAAAATTAACTGATGGTTTCTTTACACTCCACGTTTCCTTTGCAACTTTATTCCTTAATCTCCTGATTGGGCACCTATTTAACCCATAAGAAGTTGTGGTGAGTGCTTCACCCCATAGTGAGTTAGGCATGCCCTTTTGTTCAAACATGCACCTAGCCATATCCAATATACTCATATTCCTTCTTTCAGTTATACCATTGTGTTGAGGGGTATATGGATATGTAACCTCATGACCAATCCCATGCTCTGCACAAAACTCCTCAAACTGCTTGGATGTATATTCTCCACCTCCATATGTTCTTTGTATCTTGATCTTCTTCTCACTTTAATTTTAACTAGTATTTTGAATCTCTTAAAGATTTCAAATACTTCATCCTTATGCCTAATCATAGAGAACCAGAGCTTCCTATTATGTTCATCAACAAAGGAGACAAAGTATCTATTTCCACTAGTAATGGGTTCCTCGAGAGGACCATATCCATATGAGTGAACCACTTCTAATATGGAAGATTATCTCATGGGCATATGAGTTTTGAAGGCATTTTTAGATTGTTTTCCCACCAAGAAACCTTCACATAATTTTTTAGGCATTGCAAAAATTGGTATACCAGTCACCATTTCATGTGTGACAAGTTGATTGAGTGATCTAAAGTTTAACTGACCAAATATCAGATGCCACAACCAACTTTATCGGTGTTCCACCACTTCTTACAAGTATTGAGCTTATGTGGAACTGATCACGATCTTGAAGGTCCTATTCTTAGAAAGAGGAGATCTCAAGACTAATTTGTTGCTAGCATCAAACAATTAAAAAGCCTCATTCTCTATTATTAGTGAGAAAACATTTTCAATTAGTTGTCCAACATTTAGGAGGTTGCAGTTCATGCTAGGCACATATAACACATCTCCAATTATGGCTGACTTGCCATTACTTCTTTTGATGACCATGTTTCCTACTCCTCTTGCCTCTAAATAACTATTATTATCAAATTTGATCTTGCTTCTCATTGTCTCATCGCAGTTGGTCAGCCAAGCCTTATATGACCAGTCATGCGATTAAAATAGTCTGTCTCCAAGAAGCAAGTCTTGAATTCAATTTGATCATCTGAAACTGCAGTCATATACACTATGGTTTCAGAATCATCTGACTCCTCATGTTCCAGATTTTCTCAATCATCATCATTATCATGTACAACCCCTTTTCCTTTTTTCTACCAGTAATTCTTGGCCATATGTCCCCCCTTTTCGTTGTTGTAACACTGCACACATTTCTTGTCAAGTTTTTCTTTATAATAAGAAGTATCTCCTCCTCTCTTGGTGGATTCATATGACTTCTCATCATTCTTTAGCTTTTGAGAGTTAAGCCAAGACTCCTTATTGCTATAACCTTTGTCGAATTTTCCTCTAACCTTGCCAGAACCAACATGATTCTTCGAAGTTGAGCTTGCAAGTTCTGTATTGTTTCTTGAACACCTCTTCTCCCAATAATACTCAATTCAAGAGCTCCCAAGGAGCCAACTAGGTATTTCAACTTCAATGTAGCCTTGTTGCTCACTTCTTGAATGGCCATGATGACATGATCAAAATGAGAGGTCAGAGTTCTCATTACCTTCTCAATGATCATCCAGTCAGTCATTGAGCAAGATTCTTAACCTTGAACACGTAAACTGCAACCTTGTCATCTTCACCCATATGTAGTAATTCATAATTGTGTCTTAAAGCTTGCAACTTTATACTCTTAACCTTCTCACCTCCTTCATAATATTTGATAAGAATATCACATGCTTCTTTCGCTGATTCAATGTGACAGTTTCGACCAAAGTTTGCACCATCAATTGTAGATTGAATGCAAAATGAATCTTTACATTCCTTTTTCTTCACATATTTGTGACTCGTCTACTGAGCTTCAGTTGCATGTGCTACAAGCTCCGAAACACCATTGAGGACGACCTCAAAAGTTTCTTGAAATCCAAACAAGGACTTCATTTGTTTATGTCATTGGTCTCAAATCTTACCATCAAGAATTGGAACAGAGTTGGGAGTTCCATTATCGCCATTCATCGTTGCAGTAGGCGATAATCACAATCCCTGGAAGCACAACCACTTATGCCTAAAACCAAAGAGATGTGGATACCAATTTGTTAGTGCAAACTCTTAGTTGCACTCTATTTTGATGAGAGGAGATTGCAAACAATATTGAGAAGAAAATTGAGTAAAAGATTGTGTATTAACTCTCTAAAATAGAAGGATAAATGAAACTTATTTATACAACTTGTGAGATAACTTGACTCACAAGTAGCTAACATTCTAACTGGTTTAACTACCTTAACTAACTAACATTGCAAAGAGTATGGAGAGTATTGGAAAAACTTCTACTACTATAGAAACTAAATTGAAATGTTTCATCATAATTATGAATCAAGCCAGTAAACTCTAGCTTCTATGGATTAGTATGAGCATTTCCATTCATAACGAGTAACATAAAACCTCATTAATTAATCAAGTTGGATGGGAGAGTGAGCTTTCAAACTCATGTTTGGAGACATGTAGTTGAGTAAAGATAAATGTTGTGATTTGGTACTTCACTTGAGTTGTTCCATCAATAATAGATTTGTTGTGAAAGATCGAAATATTCCACATTATTAATTGAATTAAGATACCCAATTTAGTCACTAAGTTTTCAAAGATCTTCAAAACATTGTCCAAATCAACCTTGTGACACATTGTCAAAATATCATTAAACCAACAAGTTGTTTAAATTCCAACTATACGATGACATAGTATTAGGAAATGAGAAATGATTTTGTATTTTGTAAGAAGGGAAAATGGGCGTTAAAGAAACTCCTCGGTGACACAAGAGACTTATAGTAGGGAAAGGCTTATGACATGTTAGATATAGGAAAATTTGCACACTAGTTGAGATATGTAACTTCCAAATCTACGCCTAAGATTATTGAGAGTTTTCGTTATGATGCTGAGATAAGAGTCAACTATAATCATTTTGTGAATTGTAGATTTAGACTATCATTCCAAGATTATATCTTCCAAGGAATAAAAAAAACATAAAACTATCCTTTGGATGCTTTTCAAAATATTAGGATGAAAGAAGATATGTGAAGCAGCAACATTAAAAACCTCGCCATCTTACATATCTCTAATATTCGACCAATCGATAGTTGGAGCTATATCTTGGATAACTTGACATAAAGGTTGTTTCACTATCCATGGTCAAAATCAAATATGTGTGTCCTCGTCTTTCATTTAAAGGTGAAGTTATCATCTAATACATGCAACACTTTAAACAATAACTTGTTGAGTTGGTAACTTGTTAATTGTGTTATCCAAAAACCATTATCATTCTTACAAATATTTACTAGTCAATAGAGAAGTTCATAATTTATTTTCTGACTGAAATAAACTTCAAACAAGCTTACCAAGAAGGGTATAATTTTAAAAATGGGTCATACGAATTCCTATGCTACCCATCTTTCAAGGTTGAGCTATCTTCTTTCAGCTAACCATGTGCATACCATTATCACATTATCCTCGCTAAATAAAGTTCATTTTCATTCTATATCATATATCCCAAACATATCACATGAACCACTAACTTTGCATGTTGTAAGAGGGAAATGAAGAAATAAATGCATTAACCATGGATACTCTAATTTTTATAATAAGCCAATTTATTTGCCAATGTATCCTAGATTTTAAGAAACTCACGCTTCTTAGTTCTTCGATAACAAAGTTTGAATCCTAAGTATTCATCAATTCTATCAAAAAAGATGATCCCAATAATAGACTTGAGGTATTCCTTGGTAGTTATACAAAAACGTTTCGAAGCCCATGCCTTTGATTTATCAAGACTAACTTTAAGATCTAAAAAATGGGGATAACTTTTCAAAAGCTCCGCAATAAAGCTAGCTTGTGATTGTTTTGCTTCTGCAAACAAAAACGTTCTATCTGCAAAGAAGAGATGCGAGATCTTAGGACCGTCCCTAGTAATATGCAAGGGTAGCAAATTTCAACCACGAACCTCCTGAGTAGTCATTTCCCCTATTCTTTAAGGCAACGAACAAAAATACAAGGGGATATGGGATCTCCTTGGCGAAGACCACATAGAGGTTGAAAGGACTTTGTCTTACTTTCATTCTAAAGAAAATAAATTTATGTGGTAAAGATACTAATCATAATAAGGCTCTTTCAATGGTCACTTTCTCTAAATGAGTTTACCACCATATCTTCTACATACACCTTAATTGTTTTACTTATCTCACTTTTGAAAAATTTATTCATTAAATACTTATAAGTGGCTCCAACATTTTTTAAACCAAATGCTTGAATTTATCAGCTTTTTCTATAACAATATATAAAAGGAATACTTTGTTTTGGTGTAGTCTATTTTTTTATACCATTTTTACCCTTACTTTATTATGTAATTTATTTAATAACTTCCATTAAAACTAATATTAACTTCTCCATAACTTCCTACTATTAACCTCCACATGTTATATTTTAAAAAAATTATATTTAAATCAAAATATTACTTATATTTTCATTGATGCATATTATCATAAAGGGAGTCTTCTCATCTTCTGGGTGCATTCACATTTGGTTGTAGCCTTAATAGGCATCCATGAAACTAAAGAGACTAATTATTTTATGCTAGGAAATGGGTAGACATCCTTACAGAACACCTTGTTTAAATCAATATAGTCGATGCACATTATCCATTTTATCCATCTCTTTCTTTACTCTCACCATGCTAGCCATCAATGTTAGATATTTCACTTCTCAAACAAAGTTTTCCCTTAATAACTTATGAGTCTCTCCCTCTAGGACCTTTTCTTTTTCTAGGCTTATCTTGCATTTTCTCTATTGTACGTATGGCCTTCACAATTGGGTTAATGGCGAAACAATGACTTATGAAGTTTGAATTTATTCATGGAGTATCCTTAGAAGACCATACAAATTGATCTATTTTTTTCCTAATAACTTTGTTCAACTTTTCTTCCAGCACTTGTGATAGAGAGCTCCCCCCTCCCCCCCCCCCCCTAAATTTTTGCCCAAGTTCATACCAATTCTGAATTTCCTCCGCTTCCTATATTGGTATTGGATTCCACTTCCTCTGTCGAGATCCATGGGATCAAGATCCAAATAATACAATGCATGTCATCGTATGTTGTTCTCCTTTTAGCCTTTTGTTTTGCAAGTTATATTCATGTCACTTTCTAGCAGCAAATTAGTTCAATTTGATACTCCCAACTAAATATCTTTCTAGTGGATTTGATGCATAAGTGTGTGATTGATATTACTACTCCTAAGTTGCTTAAGGTTGATCTTACCAAAATGAGAAGGCGAGTGCGCGTTATAATGTACTTTACGATTATAAGTTTTGCATGTTCACCTTATGGAGAAAAATGAAATAAATAATTTTTATATGTGCTAGAGGTTAGACACAAATAGGTGAGAAAATGAGTAATTGATTCGAGTTAGATCACACACTTATGATTTGAATCAATTGAAATAATAACTTGAATCAAGGTGACAAAAATTGGAAATAGCTTGTTTGATTCAAATTATGATTTGATATGTGTGTTTCGAATCAAGCAGTTACGTGATTCGAATCATAGTTGTTTTTCAAAAGTTTGTTAATCAATGATTTGAGTCATACAATGTTGTGTTTCGCATCAATGTGGTATATGATTCGAATCAGAAATATCCTTGATTCAAAGGACTAATACAACGCCAAAATCCACTTTTCAAATTGAATGATTGATTCGAATCATCCATTTCTTTTATTCGAATCAAGCTTCAAAAATCCTTTATTTTAAGCTATCTAACTTATGATTCAAGTCACACATATTTTGACTTTGACCAACTTACTCAAGTTAAAAGTAAATTCTAATGGATTTAATTCTAATTAAGTGTAAGGGGGGATGAAAGGTGCAATCCTACAACAAATAGTCAAATTACAAATAAATTGACATAATCAAAAATATCAAATTACAAATAACAAAAAATACTACAAAATATCAAAATACAAATGAAATGCACTTTTACCAACTAAGCAGTTTCAAAGACTTTATTAAAAGTTCCTAAGCTCAAACATTTCTTAAAAGCCACGACAAAATATCTTCATTGCTTTCGCCACTCTAATAGGTGAACCATTGATCCAGACTAATTAGCTCTTCAAAGGCTCATTTACATGCTATTGGACATCGAACAACTTGGTTACCAAGAAAGTTTTATCGATGTTTGTTGTGAATTGAGAAACAAAATATGTCACATGTTCTTCAAATCTTATGGTGGACCTAGTCGGAAACCCTGCAATCCACTTATGAGATGCATCTTTTAAGGTTCATGCAAGAGGGGACCACAATAAACTAGCATGCACGGTTGATTGAGGATGAACTTGATTCGATTTAGTTGAGCTAGGCCTTATTGGGGGAACTAGCACTCAAAATAATATAGTGTTGAGTAAGATTAACTGAATAATTTCACACTCAAGTTGATGTAATGCTAGTATACCTCATTAAATGAACTAATATTTAAATAAATGCAGCGCTAGTAAACCTCATTGAACGAGCTAACACTAAGTAGATCTAATGCTATTAGACCTAAACAAACGGACATTTAAGATAGTATAGTGATGAGTAGGATTTACTCGACGAGTTGACACTTAAACTAGCGTAATGTTGAATGACTAACTTGACGAATTAAGTGTTAAGTGCAACACATTGTCCATACTAATCTATATTTCACCAATAATATACCTGTAAAGACAAGGACATTTTTTTTTTTTAATAAGTCTACGTCTATTCGTTTATTCTTCATCAGGTCAGGTTCTACCCTTCAATTTTATATAAAGTTAAAATTATGATTTTTTTTAAATATCCAGATTTTTAAATTTTTTTTCAAAAATACACGTTTTTTCAAAAAAAATACAAAAATAGCCAATTTTTGCCCTAAATTGGCCTTAGGCGCCACCCTAGTTGGCGCCTACCCTTTAGGGTAGGGCAAGTCGCCACTAGGAGTGGCGCCTACCCTTTAATTTTTTTTTTAAATTTTTTTTTAATTTTTTTTAATTTATTAATTTATATTTATTATAAATTATAGTAATTTATATTAATATATATATATAAATAAAATTATTTACAAGATATATATATATATATATATATATATATATATATATATATATATATATATTAATTTATATATATATTAATTTAATTTATAAGTAATTAATATTATTTATAAATTTTTGGATAAAAAATTAATTTATATACGTGTAAATAAATATTTATATACATGTAAATTAATATATATATATATATATATATATATATATATATATATATATATATATATATATATATATATATATATATATATATATATATATATATATATATATAAAGATATGATACACAATATCTTTAAAGATAAAGATAAAGATATAAAGATAATAAACACAAAATATTTTTATTAAAATAATACACAAGACAAATATTATAAAGATATGATTAAAATGCATTATTAATTTGGGATTTATCACATATGATGCGGTCCCTGGTACGATCCGCACGGGGGAGGTCTAACTACTCGCCTAGACGGTTCACGTGGTGGTGGTGCTTCCCTATTACCACCCCTAGTCCTAACGCGTCCCCTTGCCGTTTGCCGTTGTGGTTGGGTCGAAGTCCCTTCAATGCTGTAGGAAAGACGGGTCCCCTCTGCGCCCTCAAAGCTTTGTCTCGGTGGGACAAACTGACTACTGTTGGGTGCGCCCTTGAAATATGGTCTTTGGTAGTTTAGGGTTGAATCGCGTTGGCCAAAGAACAATGTTTGTTGTGGTGTGTAGTAGTCTTGTTGGTAATCCTCTTGTATACCCGTGTCGGGGCTAGGTGGAGGACTGGAAGAGCTCGGGACATTGTCGTGATGGAAGTGTTGGGATTGGTGGATGTGGGGGGATTGATATTGTGGTAGGTGTTGGGACTGTTGATGGTGGTGGGAATGTTGAGGTTGGTGTTGGTAATCTTCATGGTATTGGGGTTGAGTTTGTGGTATGTAGTGTTGATTTGGTTGGGGGGTGGACATGTGTTGTGGTGGTTGTTGTTGGTAATACGGTGGTGGTGGTTGTTGTTGGTAATAAGGTGGTGGTGGTATTTGTTGGTAAAATGGTGGTGGTGGTTGTTGTTGGTAATACTGTGGTGGTTGTTATTGTTGGGAATATTGTGGTGGTTATTGTTGTTGGAAATATGGTTGTTGCATCCGGGGATCGTCCAAATAGAACGGGTCAGACACAATCATTTCTGGATTTGTATTTGCTCTATACCAATCCACATTTTCCCTTGTCGGCTTCATTTCGTTGGGCGCCACCGGAAATTGTAGAACATAATGGGCACGGTCTTTCCACATTTTATGGAACTCCTTTGCAAATTCCTTCCAATTTTGGGCATACCACTGGTGGCTAACTTTTTTTAGATGCCAAGGTTCCAAAGACATTGGGGGGCCTGGGATTTCTTGATGCATTCCGAATTGCAGTTTGACACGGTCACTTTGGTGCATCTCCACAGTGGTGAACCGCATTATGGCCGTTTTTGCTGTCCAAACAGCTGCATCTTCGGGGTTGGGTTGATGTTCCAATCCCAAATATGGCCTCCAAATAAACTGCAAAGAAAAAAGTAAATATGTTATTTATTGAGAATGCTTGATATTAATACATCAGTTAGAAAATGAGTGATTTAGTGGTAATACATCTTGTGCTCGGAGACGATCCAAGAGTTGACGATAAAATATTATTTTATTTTTGGGGGTAAGACTGTAATCTAGTCCAGTTGTAATGAACCTAAACAAAAAAAGATAAATAATATTATTTACAAATATTTATAGAATAAATATACAAAATGAAATAACATCATAAATTTACCTAGTTGCGTAGGGGAAGGAGTAGACGTTAGGATTTTCTGGGGCTAGCCTCGGCAATCTCCACCACCCCCATGTTTGGAGCAAAAAAGCACATCCAGAAAATGTACAGTGGTAATTTTGTGCATTTTTACACAAAGAGCTATATAGGAAAGCCAATACAGCAGAACCCCAACTATACGTGCTTATTCTATCAATGTCCTCGGGAAATAGCAAGTTCCCAAACAATAACATAATGTAAACCCGAGTTTTTATGACTTTTTCTTGTTCGGACGAATCCTCAGTCAAAGTTATGGAGTCGTGGTAGAATTGGAGGCTCGATAGTTTAATACCCTGACCCCTTGCTTTTGCAGATCCCTCACCCTCGACTAGATCTACCCCCAACATTTGAACACATATTTCGTTGGGCTATTGAACATTTTCAGTCATAGGCTTACCATCTATTCGAAGACCCAAAAGCATGTACACGTCCTCTAGTGTGACGGTACATTCACCAGTTGGTAGGTGAAAAGTGTGTGTCTCTGGTCTCCAACGTTCACACAGAGCAAGAATAAATTTGACATCAATTGTGGCATTTACGACATGCATAACATGACCGAACCCAGCACGCTCTATGTAAGGTACGCACCATGGGTCTGGATAAGGCATAGGGTGTGAACGTTGACGAAATTTCTTGGGATCCTTTAAAAACAAACAATATAAACAATCATTAGATTGGACTTTTAAAAAACAAATTACAAACATACGAAAGAGGCAATGTTCAAGAAAAACTTACGAATGAGGCAATGTTTGCCCTAGTGCCTCTGTGTTCTTGGCCCATGGTAAGAAGAGACATGATTGCAATGTAGAACGAAGCTTGGTGGATGAGAAGTTTCGCCGGAGTTCTCTGAATAAAAGTGTTAGTGGTTGATGAAAACTTGCAAGAATGACCTTCTATTTATACTCGTTTTCAAGTAGATTGAATATGCAAAAATGTGACACGTGTAAGGCATGCGTGGGAATCTTGTAGCTAGGTGGATATGTTGGCATGCATTGGTACAGATTAGGTTGCACTTGTCTTGTCTTGGGGAAGACTTGGTGGAACCTGATGATGCAAAGATGTGATACGTGTAAGGCATGCGTGGGAATCTTGCAGAATAGGTGCAGGCTAGGTGGATAGGTTGGCATGCATTGGTACAGATTAGGTTGCACTTGTCTTGTCTTGGGGAAGACTTGGTGGAACTTGATGATGCAAAGATGTGACACGTGTAAGGCATGCGTGGGAATCTTGCAGGCTAGGTGCAGGCTAGGTGCAGGCTAGGTGGATAGGTTGGCATGCATTGGTTCAGATTAGGCTGCACTTGTCTTGTCTTGGGGAAGACTTGGTGGAACCTGATGATGCAAAGATGTGACACGTGTAAGGCATGCGTGGGAATCTCTGAGACTAAGTTCAGGCTAGGTGGAGGCTAGGTGGATAGGTTGGCATGCATTGGTACAGATTAGGTTGCACTTGTCTTGTCTTGGTGCAGGCTAGGTGGTAGTGTTGCATGCAAAGGTGTGACACGTGTAAGGCATGCGTGGGAATCTTGCTTTGAATATTATTTTAGTACAACAGTTTTAGAAAGTTTAAGTTGGTTTTTAATTCAATTTAGTTAATCAGGTTGTTTAAAATAAATAATTAAGCTTAAATAAGATTGAATATTATTTTAAACACATAATGGAAAGACCTTAATGTATTCGCCACCTAGAGTGGCGAGTTCATGTCTTATCCTGACCTACTGATGCATGCAGTAGACGTGTCAAAATTATTACATGCATGCAGCTCCACCTAGCCTGCTTTACACGTGTCCAAATTTTTAGACGTGTCCAAATTTTTGCATGCTTTACACGTGTCCAAGTTTTGCATGCGTTACTCTTGGGGAAGGCTTGGTTGAAGACATGCATGCAAAGATGTGTCGGAATCTTGCAGACTTGGTGGTAGTATAAATATTCACACACATTTTCACAAAGGTATTCACAATATCTTCACAGCAATCTTCAAAATATCCTCACATATATCTTCACAATATCTTCACAAAACCTTCACATAACATGGCATCTTCATCACAATACAAAATCAAAGCTCACGTCAATGGTGAGACTTATGAATGTGATATGTCTGGCTTCCTATTTAGAAACACCGAATGCACTCGTTTTTGTCTAAATAGAGGAGTTGACTTCTCTTATCTAAAAAAAAGATTGAGTCCAAACTAAGACAACCCGTGTCCCAAATTTTTTATCAACAACCTTTTTTTTCTGAAAATAACTCAGTCAAGTTTTATAAGTCATTGATTCAAAATGACATGGAGGCACAATACATGTTTCGTAACCATGAGTATTCTGGTTACGAATATATAGTGTTGTACATTGTGTTGGAACAATTTCAACCAACTCAGAATATTCAGTCACAGGTTATTGATCCTGTGATTGATGACGAACAAGATGTTGAACACCACGTTGAAGACGATGTGGTTGATGATGCAGAAGACGTGGTTGATGACTTGGTGAACCGTGATTCCGAAGACGAAGACCAAGTTCAAATACCTATAGCGCAACGCTACTCACCGCCTGCGCACTTCACAACCCTTAACTTGGGCGAGGATGAGCCCTCATCAGATATGTTCTACAACCCGTATATGAGGAGTTAAAGAAGGGTGACCAATTTCGGACCAAGGAAGAGTGTCTGTTAGCAATTAAGAACCGGCACTTGAAAAACTGTGTTGACTACGATGTTAACAAATCAAATCCAGAAAGATACGTTATTGTATGCAAAAATCCGGAGTGTGGGTATAGGTTGATGGCATCGTACAAGAAGAAACATAATGCGTGGGTGATAGGGTGCATTTCTCAAGCTCACACTTGCGTCAACACAAACATGGCACAGGATCATCGCAAACTTAGCCATGATATGATCTGCCATTCCATATTACCTCTTGTTGAGGCTGACCCGTCACTCAAGGTCAAAACTATTATCTCCCATTGTGTGGCTATTTTCAAATATACACCGTCATACATAAAGGCTTGGTTAGCGAAAACCAAGGCAATTGAACTGGTATACGGTAATTGGGAGGAATCATACAAACAACTTCCGCGCTACCTGGCTGCACTACATTTGTATTCACCTGGGACGGTTTCTATAATGGAGACATTGCCGGCACAATCCCCTGACGGAACTCGTCTAGAAGGTAATGGAATATTCCATAGACTTTTCTGGGCATTCCGTCCCTGCATCATCGGTTTCACATTCTGCAAACCACTTGTTCAAGTCGATGGAACTTGGTTGTATGGGAAATACAAAGGATCGTTACTGATGGCGGTCGCACAAGATGGAAATTCTAATATTTTCCCAATAGCCTTTGCATTGGTTGAAGGAGAAACGGCTGTTGCTTGGAGTTTCTTCCTTAAGAATCTCCGAAAGCACGTGACTCCACAAGCTGGCATCTGTGTGATTTCTGACAGGCACGCTTCTATAGACAGTGCATACAATAATCCAGCAAATGGTTGGCATGACCCCCCGTCTATGCATGTCTACTGCATCAAGCATATTGCTCAAAATTTTGTGCGGGAGTTCAAAGATAATTTCTTGAAGCAAAATTTGATAAACGCGGGGTATGCATTAAACCAACCTGGATTCCAATACTACCGCCGGGAAATAGTGTTGGCAAATTCTGATGCAGGGAGGTGGATCGATAATATCGACAAAGCAAAGTGGACTAGATCATACGACGATGGGGTGAGGTGGGGCCACATGACAACAAATCTTGTGGAATCAATGAAGGCGTCTTTAAGGGCATATGTAACCTCCCGGTAACCGCTTTGGTGAGTGCGACCTATTTTCGGATGGCAACATTGTTCGTAACAAGAGGGAAGCGCTGACATGAAGTGTTACAGACGAGTCAAGTATATAGTGATGCCTGCATAAAGTTTATGAGGCAGGAATCTGCCAAAGCCAGCAGCCATCGGGTTACGGAATTCGACCGCCATGGCCACACTTTTAGTGTCAAGGAAACAATTGACCACAACCAGGGGCTGCCCAGACAAGAGTATAGGGTCCTAATACCAGACAGTTGGTGCGACTGTGGTCAATTTCAGGCCTATCGTATGCCTTGTTCCCATGTCATTGCAACATGTTCACACATCCACTTCGATGCATTGTCGCTAGTGTCTCCCATCTACAAAGTTGCAACATTGCTAAATGTATACGACAATTCCTTTCCGGTGGTAGCATTGGAGGCATATTGGCCAGAGTATGACGGAGAAATTGTTTGGCACAACGAATCGATGCGGCGGAATAAAAGTGGTCGCCCAAATAGCAGGCGCGTTAGAACTGAAATGGACGTCGCAGAAAAAATGCAGAGGAAGTGTAGCATATGTAGACAACTAGGGCATAATAAGAACAAATGTCCATATCGTGGATCTAGTTCCACAACTTAGTTTTCATATTCATAAATTTGTGTTCCAATGCTATTTATCATTAAAGTTTACTTTTTATTCCAAATAGAAGATGGCACTTGAACAACAAACACAAACATCTAACATTACAACACCAATTACTAAAACAAAAACAAATACTGGAACAAAAACAAGTACTAAAACAAGAACAAGTACTAGAACAATAACAAATACAACAACAACATGACAAACAACCATTAAAATCTAAGAAATTACAACAGTTAACACTATGTCGTCTGATCCATGCATCATTTGGATGCAATCAATGTCGCTTTCAACTTCAACCCACGAATATACCGTTTCTCCAGTTTCAAATGAGATACTTCTTCTAAGCCTCTGAATCCTTCTGATGACTTCACCAGGTTCGTAATCTCCCTCTAACCAAGACATCAAGAACCTTTTTAGTTGGTCCAACGAACGGATGTTCCAAAATTTCATCTCCATTGGGGGTTTCACAGGCGAGAAAATAACATGCCCATCCCTTTTTAAGATTACTGGTTCAGGATTCGGCCGCCTTGATGATGTTCGCTGCCATGACGACGGTCTTGGGGATGCCATGAACTCAACTTGATAGAGAAAGTGATAGGAAATTGTGATGAAGAAAATGCAACGAAATAGCACTTTATTTATAGGAAAATATCTAGGTTGTACACCAATCTACTTAACCCTAATTAGTGTCGCACTTGATTAATTAGTCTCATGGGGAATTAGGGTTTGAATTAGGTCATAACTACCAAACTCTAATTATAACAGATCAATAAATCCTAATTATAATTGATTAATTAACCTTAACATGATTAACCCTAATTCTCCCAAAAATTTATAAATAATATTAATTACTTATAAATTAAATTTAATTTATTATTTATTATAAATTTATATATATATATATATATATATATATATATATATATATATATATATATATATATATATATATATATATATATATATATATATATATATATAAAATTAATATATATAAACTAATATATATATATATATATATATATATATATATATATATATATATATCTTGTAAATAGTATTATTTATATATATGTATTAATATAAATTAATATAATTTATAATAAATATAAATTAATAAATTTAAAATAATTTAAAATAATTTAAAAAAGATTTTTTTTTAAAAAAATATATATTATTAAAAAAAAAAATTAAAAACAAGATAGGCGCCACTCCTAGTGGCGACTTGCCCTACCCTAAAGGGTAGGCGCCAACTAGGGTGGCGCCTAAGGCCAATTTAGAACAAAATTTGGTCATTTTTATAATTTTTTTGAAAAAATGTGTATTTTTGAAAAAAAAAATAAAAATCTGGATATTTAAAAAAAAAATCCTAAAATTATCATCACTTATGATTGGTTTTAAGTTTAATTTTTTATTTTTTTAATAATATTTAATTCTTTGTAGGTAAAAATTAAGCTAACTCTGCTCGTAAATAAATAGAAATAAAAGTTTTCATTTAAGATCAACACAAATAAAATAAAAGGAGTGTCTTTAAAATCGATCATTTATTTTTCAAAGGAAAATATTATTCTTAACAACACTAATCTTAAACGTAACATTTTCATATAAAGACAAGAAGTCTAAAATACTTATCAAACCAAACTCGTCTCCTTGATTTTCAGGACTACTATTTATTTCACGTTAAATATTAACCAAAATTTGAATTTGAATATTATAAAAATTTAATATTTCTTGTTGACTCAACCCTGCGGATCTTTAGATTTTCCTTTCTACAATACAGTAACATATTTATTTTGCTTTTGATTCTTCTTAAACTAAAAAAGTCTTTTAAGTTGTTTTTCTTAATAGATAGATCTTTTAAGTTTTTTTTAACAACTTTTATATTTATTTTTTTAAATTTGAAATATTTAAAAATAGATGGTTGTTTTATTTTTAACTGCACTGCCTCATTTTTATATTATTTAAATAATTATATCTATAATTAAAAATTAATTAAAATATATTAACGATATAAAATAATTTTATACAGCCAGTTAATCGTTGAATAATAAATTTAATTTTTATTTTAAAAATCCATAAGATAATACAAATGAGTGATGGTGATGAATCCACAATTATACTGATAATACATAATAATTAATCTCTTATAATTAATACTTTCACTTTTATAACTTAAAGAATAAAATTATTAAAAAGAATTTAAGAGCAAATCATTTAAAAAAAATAACTTAGAGAACGAATTTTATTATTATTATTATTATTATTATTATATACATCTATCATATTATATGATTATTCTTGGTACTGCCTTATCCTCATCTAGAAAGAGCAAGACAGTAGTACTATTTTGACAATATAGTGGGATCACGAAATATAGTGAAAGATATTAGGATGGGGACCGCATGATATCGACGGCCATATGAACAACTCACTTTGGATAAACTTGTTAAGGACGAAATTTCAATACATATGTCAACACTTTGAATTCATTGAATCAAAGATAAACATAATGATTTTACATTATTAATTAATTTAATATTCGTGCTTCCGCAATAAGTACGGGTGAAAATATTTTTGTATGACACAATTATATGTGTGAATATAAAATAAAGTTAAAATTATTTAACATTAGATTATATATATATTTAGAATCAATTAATATATAAATAAAAATATTAAAATATATGATAATTAAGATTTCATACATTTAAACTTGTATTGATCTTATTGGTTTATGTCTCGTGCATTTGAACGGATAAGGCCATTTATGTAACTTGTTATTATTTATTATGTTAAATATTGATAATTTTAAATTTAGATAATCAATATTTACATAAGTTTTTTTGTCAAAAATAATAATTTACTATCAATTATAATTCTAGTTGTAAGCATATCAATACAAAATATGATATGGTTGGTTCAATAGATTAACAAAAATATATATACATTTCTAATGAAGCACCGTGACCTTATATATTATAAACCTAGAACTAATTTTGATAGTTAAATATATGTGTAGAACTAATTATTCAATCTTTAGTAATAGACGTGTGCGTCCGGGAGATTTAGTTTACATATTTAATACTATAGTAGAAATGTCAGTAATTAATACAATGACATATTGAGTACTGTAATATGATATGAAATAAACATCTAAAATATAATGAAATAAGCCAAAATGTTTGAAATGAAACATCAAACCCGCAATAAATAATTTAATTGATCATTTCATACATACTAAAAAGATGTAATAATTAAAAGAAAAAAATGTAATTTTTATGAAAATATCACTTACATTAAAAAAATGGTAATAATTTAAGAGTATGTTTGAAGAAAAAAAGAATTAATTTATATTATAATTTAAAATAAATTATTTATTTTAAAATATTTTATTATTCTAAACGAATCATTCATTATAAAATGGATGGACGGAGTAATTCAAAATATAAATGAGACAAAAACTTATTTGAGTAGAAAATAATATGCTTTACAACAGAGGGTAATACGTAGAAAATAATAGCTCACTTTTATTGATCTTATAGTTTCATCTAATCAGATATTTAGTTTCAAAAGATTGTGATACGCAACAGAGTATTATTATTCAGCAGACACAACAGGTTGATAGACAGCATGTTTCTATTCAGCATTGTATTGTAGTCGGTAGATAGAGTGTGAACTTTATTAATAAGTAGGCACAGTGTTATTATGATATATTCCCTTCGGAGGTAATTTCCTCCCTTAAATATAAATAAATATCAATAAATTTAGATGTATTTAATGTCTTTATTTTAAAAGTATTTATATATTAATTATTTAATATTATTAGTGGAAAATAATTTTTAAGTATGGGATTTAAAAACACAAAATTTTAATGAACTAGTATGTAGGAGGCGCTTTCAATAGTAGGTCAATATCAATTAAGAGTCTCGTGACCGATCGTAGAGGCAGTGATGATTCTTTGTCCTACACTCAAATTGTCGGTGGTCCTGTTTTGGGTGGTGGTTCTAAAAGCCATGAGTTGGTTTTTAAAGCCGATGATGATGTTACTTGTGTTAGATTTTTTCTAACGTATGTTGGAGTGGTGTCAAACGTCGGTTCTTCCTATAATATGTAGGAAATCTTAGATAAAAAAGTTTTTTTTACCATTGGTTTTACTTCTTTGGGTGCTAACATGTGTTTATTGGAAGATAGAGTTAAGGGTGCGGTGGAGGAATTGTTGAGCAATGAAGCGGGGTGGTTTAAGTTGTGGTTCTCTGAAGTAAAAAAATGGAGTCCCGCTATGATGGATGAAGATAGAGTCACTTGGATTCGGGTGTTCGGTGTTCCTTGTCATGCTTGAACTCTCAAATTCTTTGACTTCATTGTTAATCCAGTGGGGAAGTTGTTTTGCACTGATGATGTAACGAAATCTGGTTCTAAGATGGATGTTGCAAGATTGTTGGTGAGAACAAATTGCGCTAATTCTATTAATGAGGTTATATTTGTCAATATCAATGGTGTTAGATTTAGATTGAAGTTGGTGGAGGATAGTTATGGACCAGTGAGCTTTCCGTTGTTTCCGGCGAGTTTGAAGGTGGATGACGATTTAAATGAGGCAGCAGTGGAGAGGGAGGAGATAGGGGGTGACGATGACGTGGATGAACCTTTTTGTGAGGAGGTTCCCTTAGTGGAAACAGTATAGGCGGTGGCGTCTTCTGCGGGCAAGTGTGATGGTGATGTGGTAAACAATTTGGAAAAGATATCAGTTGGGCATGCATGGCTAGAGCAGGGAGTAGTAATAGGTCCAATGGATAACTTTATTAGGAAAGTGCTAGTTGGTCTTTCACAGAAGTCTTTGCCTGCTATTCCTTTTTGTTCAGAAAATGTAGCAGATGATACTTATATGTTGGCACGTGACCCAACAACTTTTATTGCGGATGTGATTGGATCCAAGGTTCAAGGTGAATACGAAAAAGTCCCTGGTTGTTCGAATTATCCAGAGGGTGTTTCGGCGTGTGATGAGAATAAAGAGTTGCCAGTTGTTTACCATGAAAATTGGTAAACAATCGCTGATCTTCCAAATTTCTAAATTTGGTTACTCGCAGGACCGATCAGATTGATCCTAGGACATGTGCTAATTGTGTTTGAAAATAAGTTTTAATAATCACGAACACTTTGACAGTACTCGTGGGACTAGTGACTATAACTTTACAGTAAAAGGCTAATATGGAATAGAGAGAAATTGTAGATGGCTGATAATAAACAACTGGCAAAAGTAAGTGTTCGAAGCAAAGAAACTTAAGACTTTAAAATGACAAAGTAAAGGAAGAGTGTTTGGAACAAAGCAGTAAAAAATGTAGTTTTGGAAAGATAAAGATAAAATTTATATTGCTTTAAAATAACTAACAATGGTGTAAACAAACGTACATTCTGTGATTTACGATTCTTCTTCACACGAATACTTGGTAAATTTACATACTATGTACACACTTTGACACTCTCTATCCTAACACTAAGACCTTTATTTATACTTGATTGAAATAACCGTTTATGACGACCCTTCAATCACGTCGAGACACATGGCGCCTTGCATGGATGTGATCCATTATGCTCCACGTGTACTTTCAATAGTTTCAGATAAGAGCAAAATTCCCTCCTTTATTTGAATTTTGAACCTCTAATCGAAAACAAACACCTCCATCTGGTCGAATATCACCTCTTGGGCGAAAACATCTATACACAGGATTTCCTTTTTTGGTAATTCTTAATAGGCGCCGAAATGATGAGCTAACAAATTGCCCCCCAAAAATGTTACTTTCGACATATGAGAGAAAAATATATTTTTTGAGACCTTATTTCGACGCCTTAACAACTCTAACATTGTGCCAAGTGTTCCAATGTTGCAAAACTTTTCAATTTCTTCATTTGTCTGGTGACGTTTGGGTCATCATTAGCTTTTTCCTAACCACGTCTTTTCAGCCCACAACCGAATCTTTTCACTCATCATGTTTCCTAGACTCTAGGAAATCATGGGCTCAAGCATTAATTAACATCTCCATCACACTGCCCCAAGAATACACATGTCCCACTAACTTGTCAACCATTAATGCTAATTTGAAGCATTTTCTCTTCCAAGCACGCCTATAAAACCCACAGACCTACCCATTTCACACTCTACACTTTCTTAATCCTCAAACACTTTAGTCGTTCCTCTTCAAACAATCTTCAACCAAAACCCAGATTTCTTTCAATCTCCAAAAATGGCAACTTCAGACAAAGCCCTTAAAGAAATAGGTGTATCCATCAAAACCACCGCCACCAAGACAAAATCTTCGAAGAAGATCTCAGAGCTTCCTATTTTCACTACATTGTCTGCTCCACTCACGGTTGGTAACCAATAATACATACCAGAGCCCAAAACGGAGGAACAACGCATAATTTATGTTTCTCAGGTACTCATTCTCGTCTCTGTTTCTGGAAAGAATCATTCACTGTCTGAATCTCTAGATGATTTAGATATTGATTCTAGTAAGCTTAGAGAGTTTTTTTTTCTTCTTATCACAAATGCAAGCCTATGGGGCAAGCGAAAAACCCTAGGACTGGAATAACCACCGCCAAAAACCCTAAGGATATTAATGTTATAGATTTGAGATTTATGAATAATGGTTTCAGAGATTTCCATGCTACCCCCACCTTCAAAGATCCCACTGATTATCTAGATTGGTTAAAGAAAGTAGAGAAAGCTAAGTCTCATGATTGGAAAGACACAGCCATTTATGACCTGATCATGTTGTCGAAGCTAGATTTAGAGTACAACACCCCTATGTTGATTTCTTCATTGTACTTCTGGGACAATACACACTACACTTTCCACCTTCCTTGTGGTATGGCCACGCCAACCCTTTTCAACCTGGCCGCTATCACAGGGCTAAAACCTATCAGATATACCTATGATCCCGACATTGATGTTGCGGACACCATAGCCTTTTCGACCACCAGAGCAGCATATTCAATGCACATTGCTCATTATCACGATAAAGATACTGACACCGTCTCTGACGTGGAGCATATAGCTTTTTTGGCCTTGTGATTGTCCTATTCTGTTTTCTGTTCAAAATCCTTGCAAGTTGCCAAGAAATATCTCACTTTGGAGAATCAACTACACGTTGGACATGATATTTATCTAAGTGAGATGATCTTGGCAAGTCTTTATGAATCATTGAGCGATGGAGTTGCTCAATTGAAGAATTTGGGCGACAAAGGGAATCTTCTCCTTTCTGGCCCTTTATGGCTGTTGCAACTCTGGCTCAATGTCACTTTCGAGGCTAGTCTGCCGAATAAAGGCCTCGTCGACAAAGACGTCGAGGAGATTAAGAACAGAAGGGTCCAAGGTACGAGACTAGCTCAACTGACTCCTGATGATGAATGACAAGCCATTCAACTGACTTTCATGAGCTACATGATGATGTTTGCCAAGCGTCGTGTTTTCACTTCGAGCATGGCCCCATTTGCCTTCAGAAAGTACGATCCCAAATGGTTTAGCAGGACTTTCCCATCTCCATCCAAGAAACAAGACATAGAATCTTTACTGATTTGGGAAGCCTTTTTGACCCTCAAGATTCTAACCCTTCGACTTAATCCTTTGAAGGTTCAGGTTACTTTGATAACCTATCAACCCAACCTTATCGCTCTACAATTTAGGTTAATTCAGGTTCTTCCAAAGTGCCTGTATGACAAAAAGGGTAGTCTCCTTCTTCATAATGCAGTCCATAATGAACCTACTTCCCTAAAGCAAATAGCCAGATACGCAGAACCCAACTTACCCCGTTTAACTTCAAGCCTAACTTCCTATGCAGTCGAGAGTTTGGGAGATGGTGGACTAAATACTACATTGAGGAATTATGTGATGTCTCTTCCTTCATTCAACATTTTGACAAAGCTTTTCTTCTCGTGCAGGAAAAGACCAGAAAAGGTACTTACACGCTTATAAAAGAAATCCAAGCTTTTCAAAACTACTTTGAAACTGCCTATAGGCCTGATGATCTTAGTCGAACCATCCGCGAAGCAACTGTCACCCTCAAAGAAATTTTTTCAAAGAAAATGGAAAATCTAAAGATTCCTTCATACGTTCCTCGTGAGAAACGCTATGAAGTGACTTTTGAATTATTTCCCCAAAAATTTCCTCTACTTCCTAATGCTGACTTTGGAGTGGCCCTTGCCCCTTCATTTCCAGATTGGTTTATTTGTGGAGACTCTATTAAAATACTTCGACAACAGTCCCAGAAAAAGGCTCAGCGGGTGGTTGCAGCTAAGCATACTCTAGACAGTTTCAAAGGGCATCTTCATATAGGGATTGAAGATGTCTGAATCGAGCCAGACATATATGAAGGTGTGACACATGAGGTTTCCCTTGAAGCACATTCCTTTTTTAGCTATTTACTCTTAGCTAACACTAACTGTTTTATGTTACTTTCTTGTTTAGCCATCAGAGTTCCTCCTAAGAAACCCACCAACAGGAGACCCGTCGAATCGAAGACTGAGGAAGGTAGCAAGCCTATAAAGGTATACTTTCGCTTTCCTATTTCTTTTTGCCTTTGTTCTGTTTAATGATGCTAACATTCCCATTCTTAACTCGGGCTACTCGAAAATCTCCTGTAAGCCCCATTAAAATCCAAAAACCTGATGAGATCCCCGTCATAATAGAGTCTGACGAAGAGGATCTGTCGCCAGTTCTCGACCTAACTTCCAGGAAGAGGAAGCAACAACCAAAGGCTATTGATACTTAGAGCCATCCCCCAGCAAAACTCCCAAGGAAGAGGCCTTCTGCACTTACTATCTGATTCGTTTTCGCACACGGGTCAAAACGAGTAATTAGAAAACTGTAGTTTAGCGGAAGCGACAACTCGAGTATCGTATCGCAAGGATTCTTGTATTATTGTTAACCTAATGAAATCGATTTAAGGGGGGTTTATGTTTTAGTGGTCGTTGTAGTATAGTGGTGAGTATTCCCGTCTGTCATGCGGGTGTCGGGGACTCTTGTAGATCTTAACCATTATTATAGTTTAACCATTATTATAGTTTTAGGTGTTGTCTTTTAGCATTTTTTTGCCCTAACTTTCTTACGTTTTGGTCTTTTTGCGTTTTAGGATTAAAAAAATCTGTTTTTTAAGAAAATCATCTCAAATTATTCCGATTATTTGTTGATTAACTAGGAAAAAATCAAGGATCAAAAGCCTCTAAATAGTGGATGCCGTTCTAAAAATCCAAAATTCCTTATTTTTCTATTTTTTATGATTTTATTTCTAATTTGATAGTTTCAAAAAAATTCTCAAAAATTTTAATTGGTGTTATTAGATTAATTTTTGTGTTTTTGTATTTTTTCCTTTTATTTTAATAGTTTTTTTACGTATTTCAATTGTTTGTTCTTAATAGGGGCGTTGTCGATATTTTCCTATTTGTTGCTGCATTGCTGAATTAGTTATGTATTTTCTCATTGTTTTTTGATTTTTTTTCTATTGAGTTTAATATGGCTGACCAAAGAACTCTGAGAGAACTTGCTGTTCCTGATATGAATTACAATGGTTTATGTATTGAATATGCTGATGTTACTGTTCCTTTTGAGTTGAAATCTGGTTTAATATATTATTGCTTAGAAGATTCCGTGGAGAGCTAATTCCCAAAGAGTTAATCTGTTGTATTCGAATTCCACTTTGGGCTTGAGGTTTGTTTCCCAAGGAAACCCTAATTCAACTGTGCTTTGATTGTGCCTTGCTCATGAAGAAACCTCAACCTATGATCAAATTTAATCAAGGTAAGTTCTTTAACTCATTACTTTATTCATATATGAGCCTATTTGAGGGTCCTCAATCATTCATTCATCAAGATTTGAAGTTTGGCCTTGAGAAGTTGACCAGTTAAGTCATCTGACTAAACTGAAGATCACTAAGATACAACTTGTGATTTGTTTGCCAAATGAAGATGATCCCAAAAGCAAAAATGTTCTTAAGAACCATATGAACAACTTTAATGTTCATAAAAAATCCATTTGAAAATTTTAAGGTCATCATTCATTTCAAAACATTATAGGTCATTTTGACTGAAACCCTAATTTTGGGTCAACTTCCCAAGGACCTAACTTATTTAATTTTTGTGATTTTGAGGTGATACCAAATGAATTGGAAATATTAAGATGTCTAATTCAAATGTTATGTTGGACAAAATTTTATAATCCTAAAATAAATACATGTGATAATACAAAACATTATAGGTCACTTTGGACCTAAGTCATTGAATTTGAAAAATGTCTAACTTCAAGTGCCCATAACTTTCTCATGAAAAATTCAAGTGTCATACGGTGAACTGACTTTTTGTGTTTTACTTTGGAAAGCAAATGTCGCGGTTAGCAAGAGTCGCCACCGACTTTTCTTTCATCCCATAAGGAAAGGTGGAAAAGAACAGGAAAAGACCTTAATTTAGATTTTTGGGTTCGGGAGGTACATTATACAAAGGGAAGGTGTTAACACCCTTTGTATCCATGGTTATCCATGGGCTCTTAATTGCTTAATCACTTATGTTTTTCTTGTTTGAAAAAGTGTTTGAGAACTGTTTAGGAAATGTTTTGAAAAGGAGAATTTAACTTTGTAATGATTCTTGTATGAATGTATACAAAGTGGTTATCTCGTTTAGTTTTGAAAGTCGTTTAGAAAAATATAACTCAGCAATGATTCTAGTACGAATGTATACCAAGTGGTAATTTTCTAAAAGATGTTTTGAAAGGTGTGAGGTGTGAGAAGTATTTTAAGTTGTGAGTAAGCAATTAAGAGTTATACCTACCCAAGGTCTTTATGGGCATTTCCTATCCTTATGAGGGTAAAACTGTCCTTACTATTGAGAAGTAAATAGTTTTATCCTTTGGATGTAAAAGGGTCATCGTAGGGTCATCGATTGGTCATTGAAGGCAACATTTGTAAGGATACCTTAGCATTCGAAGGGACGATCATCATTTAACCGTAGGCTACACCGAAGGGTCATCGAGGGATAAAATCATATATTCGAAGGCAACATCCGAGGGACTATGATTTATTTTATAGGGGCATGATGATTTAATCGAAGGGTCTTTGCTAAGTGTATCCCCCTATTCGCGGGACATGACCGTAATACCGTAATACCGTAGGGCAACAAAGAGAGGTCCAAGATCACAAAATCAAAGGCAATATTTTACAATCAATTAGGTAGTTGTAATCAATTAAGTAATTAGGTCCACATTATAATCAATTAGGTAATTAGGATGAATCTCCACATTAAAATCAATTAAGTAATTAGGATGAATCTCCACATTAAAATCAATTAAGTAATTAGGATGAATCTCCACAAGGGTATCCCACAAATAAAGTGGGATACCTAGCAAGCTACCCTCTTCGGGAGTATGTGAGTCCTTACAATATTCAGCAAACAGGTCAGAATACCAAATGGGGGTGCAATCGAGGATTACACTGCAAAAGAAACACAACAGTAGGAATGTCAGGCAAAATAACGCATGATTAGAATAGAACAGATCAGATAAGCGTAGAACAGAACAATCAAAATATTAGCGACTGTCACGTTCGCCTCTGCCTCGCCTAGCGAAGGCTTAGCGAATACTCGCTACATGCTCGCTTAGCGATGTGCTAGCGAGCGGCTGCGTGTTTTGAATTTCAGAACAGTACGATCTCAGCATGCTGCACGCCCTATGGCATCCAATACAGAAATTACATGATTCAGCATTCAAGATATTCAGGCACACTTAAATTCACATGCAAAACCTCAAATATGTTTATGAATTCAATTATAATATCACATGCAAATTAAGAACATAAAGCGGTAATAGTAATGCAAACCTGTTTGCAATTGAATTGCAACCTTGAATCGGCAAGTCGGATTGAGTTGGGCGGAGGTGACCTTGATGCAAATGAGTTTCCTTCAGGGTTTCCTTTAGGGTTGCTCTGAATTCTCTGGGTTAGCCTCCAGGGTTTGCTGTGCCTTCTCTCTATCTCCCGTCTTCGTTTCCTCTTTTCTGACTGAAGTGTTGGTATTTATAATGCTTTTTCGTGACCTAATGGGCTCAGAATGAAGCCCAGAATTTTCTGGTATTCGCAAGCTTCGCTAGGCGAGTGGCATAGCGAAAGGTTCGCTAGGCGAAGGAGTTGCTCGCCTAGCGAACATGCCAGTTTGGGCCATTTTCTGGATTTGGCCATCTGTGAGCTGGGTCTTTGTTCCTTTAAGGTCAATGCCTTGAGTAATGAGTTGGAGTGCCTTGAAAAATGTCTTGCAAAATTAACGGGCAAATTTTGGGGTATGACAGCTGCCCCTGTTCAATTTTCTTGAACCGAGAGAGCTAGAATGGTATGTACGCCATTCGTGGTCTGGAGGTGGAAGATTATTGAACACTTAGAATGCCCCAAAATTTTCACTTGTTAATCAACAACTAGTCTTGATGAAAATGGGCTTAAAGATGCCATCCAGGGAGTCTGATGATGAGAGCTTCAGAGTGCGTCGTACATTAGACGATATCTGAAGACATGGGTGTCATATCGGGTCATACGCTAGACCGTATAGTGAGTCATCCATTAGGCTGTCGACTTCGCTGGGGAGTCAGAGTGCGTTATACGCTGCTGGGGATAAGGGATCAGAATGGACCATACACTAGATCGTATCTGAATCACAGAATGAAACGTCTATTAGGCTGCCTTTGGAGAGGTAAAGATCAGAATGGATCGTACGCTAGATCGTATCTGAGTAATAGAATGAGTCGTCCATTAAGCGGGTGACTTCACTAGGGATGGAAGATCAGACCGGATCGTACGCTAGATCGTATCTGAGTAGCAGAAGGAGTCGTCCGTTAGGCTGAATCTGATTATGAAGGGGGTAGTCGTACGCTAGACTACACTTCAGAATGTACCGTACGCTAGGTAGCATCTGAGGGGATGAACATCCAAATGGGTCGTACGCTAGACCGTCTTGAAATAGTTGAAGGAATCATATGTTGGGCTGGATCAGAATGAACCGTACGTTAGGCTATATCCGATGATATTTGTATATGTTGTATCCGCAATAAATGTCTGGGATGGGCTTAGAGATGCCATCATTAGGAGGATGTCAGAATGAATGTTGACATGGAGTATATCTGAAAGATGATGTAATCAATAGGAGTATCCGTCTGACTGGATCTTTACCTTGACTGTATCAGGAGGATAATTAACCTGAAAAATAAAGTTAGCTTCATGCCATGTCATGATGCATGAGATGTTTTATGCTTCTGAAACTAAATGCGAACAATGTATGCATGCGTATGCTGTGAAATGATGTAATGAATGAATTATGCGTCTGAAAATAAATGCGAACATTGCATGCATGTATGTGATGTGGAATGATGCATGAATGAATTATGCGTCCGAAACGTTTTGCCAGGGAAAAATAAATCCCCATATTCCGGTTGGAGATATTTGTATTGATGACCCTTCCTTAGCTAGGGGTATTTGATTTCTGTCTGATGGTAGAAACATTCGGCAGAGCTTGGCTGGGGATAGAAGAGATGACCAGTCTGTCTGGTGATGCCGACCTCTTCTGGGAAATAGCTGGTTTTTGATGGGGAATAGAATCAGCAATCGGACTTGTTGGAAAGCATGGTTAGACCTTCTCCTTGATCCTGAAGTCTTTTAGTAATTGCTATTGCTATTTTATGTATGTATTTTTGGTAAACATTGATCATATTCAAATGTATATATTAATTCAAATTAAATCAATGGACGTTTACGCAGACAAAACAGAAAAAGTAAAAACAAAAGCATCTTTTTGGAAATAAAATTGTATTGATTTTGAAAGAGGGCCTATAAACAGGCAATTCGTGTACAAAGAGACAGAAATCCTAGTAAGAGGAAATTGTCAGGAAAACAAAGAGAAAGCTATGCAGAAAAAGTCCTATTGATTTTAATTCCACTACTGTCATTATGTCTTCAAGCATCTCATCCCTTGCTGTCGGATGGAAGTGATTAGCTTGTTCAGTCCTTTGAACTTGGTTGAAGCTGACTGAGAACGGGACATAGTCATACGCTTTAATCCCTAATTTTTGCCTGGACCGCCTTTTCAGGTTTTCAGTCCACCAGGATACCTTTTTTTGCCCAAGCCGCCTTTTCAGGTTTTCGACTTGCCGGGTGTACATTTTTATATGTTTATCCCTAATTTTTGCCCGAACCCTTTTGGCTTGCCGGGATGCTCTTACTTTTGCCTAGGTACGTCGACCTAACGGGTCTCTTTTATGCGTAGTATTTTTTAACTATGTCCGCATTCACGGGATGTGGGAAATCTTCGCCATCCATTGTAGCAAGCATCATGGCTCCACCAGAGAATACCTTCTTAACCACGAATGGCCCTTCGTATGTGGGAGTCCATTTGCCTCTGGGATCACCTTGTGGTAGAACGATACGCTTGATCACCAAGTCGCCAATTTGATACACCTGTCTCTTGACTCTTTTGTTAAATGCCTGGGTCATGCGCTTCTGATATATCTGCCCATGACAAACAGCCGCAAGTCTCTTTTCATCAATCAAATTTATCTGATCGAGTCGAGTTTGAATCCATTCATCTTCATCTAAGCCCGCCTCTTTCATGATTCTTAGAGAGGGGATCTGAACTTCCACTAGTAAAACGGCTTCCATTCCGTAGACTAAAGAGAAAGGAGTTGCCCCTGTCGAAGTCCGCACTGAAGTGCGATAACCATGAAGAGCAAAGGGTAACGTCTCATGCCAGTCTTTGTATGTTACTGTCATCTTTTGTATGATCTTCTTAATATTCTTATTAGCAACTTCTACGGCGCCATTCATCTTTGGCCGGTACGGAGAGGAGTTATGGTGTTTTATTTTGAACTGCACGCAGAGTTCAGTAATCATCTTGTTGTTCAAATTAGTACCATTGTCAGTGATAATTCTTTCAGGGATGCCATACCGACAAATAAGACTATTCTTGATGAACCGTGCCACCACATTCTTGGTAACAGAAGCAAATGAGGCTGCCTCTACCCACTTTATAAAGTAATCAATAGCAACAAGGATGAAACGATGTCCGTTAGAAGCAGTAGGTTTAATCTCTCCAATCATATCAATGCCCCACATTGCAAAGGGCCAAGGTGCTGTCAACACATTCAATGGAGCAGGAGGCACATGTATTTTGTCCGCATAGATCTGGCACTTGTGACAGGTTCTGGAGTGATGGTGGCAACCAGCTTCCATGGTAGACCAATAATAGTCTGATCTCAGAATCTTCTTGGCCATCGTATGTCCACTAGAATGAGTCCCAAAAATACCGTCATGCATGTCTTCCATAATCTTTTCTGCTTCCTTTTTATCCACACAGCGAAGCAAGGTCGAATCATGATTACGTTTGTATAATACTCCATTACTCAAAAAGAATTTAGCGGAGAACTTCCTCAGGAATTTTCTGTCATTGATGGATGCCCCTTCAGGGTATTCCTGAGTTTCTAAATATCTTTTCACTTCGTGGAACCAAGGTCTCTCCTCTACTCCCTCAGTATTAAGTTCATAACAATATGCTGGTTCATCTAATCGTTCAATGGTGATCCTGGGAGCTTCATTGTCCCATCTGACTCTGAACATAGATGACATGGTAGCCAATGCGTCTGCCAGCTGATTCTCTTCTCTTGGTATATGTTCGAATGTAATCTCTTCAAAGTATGGGATTAACGTCAACACCCGCTCTCGATAAGGGATGAGATTCGGATGTTTAGTATCCCATTCTTCTTTGATCTGACTGATTACTAATGTTGAGTCTCCGTACACACTCAAAAACTTGATTCGCAGGTCTATAGCAACTCTGAGTCCCAAAATACACGCTTCATACTCAGCCATATTATTGGTGCAATCAAAACATAGTCTAGCAGTGAAAGGCGTATGGCCACCCCTGGGAGAAATGATTACAACACCAACACCATTGCCCAATGCATTAGAAGATCCATCAAAAACCATAGTCCATCAGGATCCCAGTTCGGGTCCTTCACCCGGTCCAGGTTTTTCATAATCAGTAACAAGCATGACATCCTCATCTGGGAACTCAAAATTCATAGATTGGTAGTCGTCCACCGCTTGATGAGCCAAATGATCAGCTAGCACGCTTCCTTTGATTGCCTTTTGGGTAGTATACTGGATATCATACTGTGTTAAAATCATCTGCCATCTTGCTATTCTCCCGGAGAGAGCAGGTTTCTCAAATATATATTTGATAGGATCCATCTTAGAAATCAATAAAGTGGTATGATTCAACATATACTGTCTTAGTCGGCGAGCAGCCCAGGCCAAAGGACAGCAAGTTTTCTCGAGCAGTGAGTATCTTGTTTCACAGTCGGTAAACTTTTTGCTAAGGTAGTATATGGCATGCTCTTTTCGACCAGACTCGTCATGTTGCCCCAACACACACCCCATTGAATTTTCTAACACGGTCAAATACATGATTAGAGGTCTTCCTTCAACTGGTGGTATCAGAATTGGAGGTTCCTGGAGATACTTCTTGATTTTGTCAAAAGCTTCTTGACATTCGTCATTCCATATCATCTCTTGATTCTTCCTCAGTAGTTTGAAGATGGGTTTGCAGGTAGCAGTTAAATGGGAGATAAACCGGGCGATGTAATTCAAACGTCCCAAGAAACCTCTGACTTCCTTATCTGTACGGGGCACTGGCATTTCTTGAATAGCTCTCACCTTAGCCGGGTCAACCTCAATTCCTTTACCACTGACAATAAATCCCAAGAGTTTACCGGATCTCACTCCAAAGGTGCATTTGTTCGGGTTCAATCTCAGCTTGTATTTCTTCAACCTCTCAAACAATTTGTACAAATGATCGAGATGCTCTTCTTCAGTATGAGATCTGGCTATCATGTCATCCACATATACTTCTATTTCATGATGAATCATATCATGGAACAAAACCACCATAGCACGCTGGTACGTTGCCCCGGCGTTCTTTAAACCGAATGGCATTACTTTGTAACAGAAAGTGCCCCATTGCGTCACAAACGTAGTTTTTTCCATGTCTTCAGGTGCCATCTTAATCTGGTTATAACCCGAGAATCCATCCATGAAGGAGAATACTTTGTGTTGAGCGGTGTTATCTACCAGAACATCAATGTGCGGAAGTGGAAAGTCATCTTTGGGACTCGCTTTATTCAAATCTCTGTAATCTACACACATTCGCACCTTACCATCCTTCTTTGGCACTGGTACCACATTAGCAACCCATTGAGGATAAGAAGTAACAGCTAGAAAACCTGCATTAAATTGTTTCATAACCTCGGCTTTGATTTTCTCAGACATTTCAGGACGCATGCGGCGAACCTTTTGCTTAACAGGACGACAGTCTTCCTTCATTGGCAGACGATGCACTACTATATCAGTATCCAACCCTGGCATGTCTTCATAAGACCAAGCAAAAATCTCTACATAGTCATGTAACATCTGAATCAATCTTTCTTTGATACTGTTTTCCAAGCCTGCTCCTATTTTGACTTCTTTCTTGTCTACTTCAGTACCCAAATTTACAATTTCAATTGATTCCTCATGCGGCTGTATAGTCTTTTCTTCTTGCAGTAACAGTCTGGCGAGTTCTCCAGGGACTTCACAATCTTCGTCACTTCCATCCTCGGCTTGGTAGATCGGATTTTCAAAGTCACAATGAACAGTAGTAGAACTATTATCAACAGGATCCAGAGTGGGTATGGATCTGCAATTTGTTACGTGAGTGTGTGTAAGAAAGCATAGCTTGTTTAGAAGATGACAGGAAAGATAAAGAGCGCAATATTTGAATGCAAAACGTCCATTGATTTATTGAATGTGAATATGCTTATGAAAATGACAAAACCCTTAACAAATTAGCTATTGTGCCCCGGGCGTAGACACAATACTTTAAGAAGTTCAATTGTAAAAATTAAAAATTTGCAACACTAAAATAGACAATAACAATTACTCTTGACTAACGGAAATCGGGATAGTGTCTTCAGCCTTCCAATTATTGAGTCCGTTACCAATTGTTGGGTAAATCCAACTATCCAGGTCGCAATCGCTGTCAGCATCTTCTATAGCATTAATTTGATCCTTGACTACCTTCTTAGAGCTAAACCCTAGGCCAAATCTATCAGACTTGTACGGTACATTGATCAGTTGACCCCAGCCAGTACGACCACCATCTTCAACCACAGCTTGAGCATCTTTCAGAGAAATCATAGTAGGAGGAGCACGAATAACCTTGGGCACACAGGAAGTTGGCTTAAGGACAGGATTAGTCGGAGGAACTACTTCAAATGACTGAGACGGAGTCTCAAAGAATTCACCATCCATCTCGACGTATCTGAAGGTATGCACACTGCTGACAATATACTCTTCTTCCCCACACACAGTGACGATCTTACCCTCTATTGGATATCTCAGCTTTTGATGGAGAGACGAAGCTACAACACTTGCCCCATGAATCCAAGGGCGTCCCAGCAAGCAGGAATAGGCAGGACGAATGTGTCGCATCCGTGAAAAACAACCGGCGGGCTAAAACAAAAACAAACAGAGCCGCCACCGTGCGTTATTTATCCCAAAAGAGGGAAAGGAAACGCTCAGAGTAAACCTGGGAAAATCATGGTCTTGCGACCAAAGAGAATGGGATCGGGAGTCGGTTACGCAAGGGGAAGGTATTAGCACCCCTCACGTCCGTCGTACTCGACGGGATCCACGCTCAAAGATAGAAAAAAGGTTGCTAAAACAAAACACCACACACACACACCGAAAACAACACAGGTGGGGATAAGAGGAACGGGCTCGCTAGGACATCACATCCTATGCCTACGTATCTCGTCTGGAACGAGAATCAGAGCTGCCGTAGTTCGGCTCACGCACGCCAAACAAGACACAACGCACACAGGAAACCGACTGCCAATCGCTGGACTTATGTCAGACTCCACACAAAAATGGCAAACATGGAACCCGAACGCCAATCACTGGACTTACATCAGCTTCCGGACCAAACAAACCCACACTGGAACCCGAATGCCAATCACTGGACTTATATCAGCTTCCAAGCACACAACAACCAAACAAGTTAATAGGGAGTCGGGAACTCGAGCCTATAACTGTCAAGCACACACACAAAAAGAAAACAAAGTGCCCGGAGAGACCTCGCACGGTCTCCTGCCTACGTACCTCATCTGGTATGAGGATCAGGGCGATGTAGTTCCCCTCAACGGGGGAGAAAGACTAGCCAGACACAAAGGGAGACGCACTACTAGGGAGTCGGACTCGAGCCTAGGTGTTATCATGCATCATTGCCCTATGTTAAGGTTCACTATCTACTTGCACCACAGCAAGCTAATCCTATCCAGGAAAAACAGGCATGCAAGTCATAAACAAAACAAAGCAAACATTCCAGACAGCACACACTATATCCAGTCAAAAGTGGGCTCAAACAATGGGTCAGACTGCCAAGGCAAGTCATCTGTACAAGGGCGGTGTTAGCTCTTAACCCTGACATTGAGAGTCAGGGTGAAGCCAGATGAAAGGTGAGTGAAGATTAGACTTCACAGCTCTTATCCCTGTCTAGGGAGAGCTTCAGACAAAGGAGTGTGGGTCCAGAAAGGGGGAACCCTTCTACACTCAAGACACTGACTCAACTGTACAAGATCTTGGGTTTGTGTCCCAATGCATCAACACAGTGGTGTGAGCAGAGGGACGACTCAACAAGAATAGCAGGGGATGGATTGCACATCCCTTGGGTTTTGCCAATTGCCTTAATCAAGGTCTTTACCTGCTTGGGGACAAAGTTAAACAATCACAAACATCGCCTCTTAAGGAGGACTTCAGACAGTTGCCTGGCCAAGTAACAGGTCAGGTCTTCCAGACTACATGGAGACAAGAGAGTCTACCTCAATTGGTTTATACAACCAAGCACAGCAAGCAAGTTCTCAAGGAACTATAGCAACTAAGTGTACCTGAAACCAATCAAATACAGTCAGTATACCAAACAAAAGCCAACATTAAACAGCACAAGTCAATAGTTAATCCGCACAGTCAATCAATGCAATGTGCAAAGCACAATCAACTCAAATGAGCCAAGCATCCTACAAAACACACAATTTAGTTCAACAACAATCAACCAAATCAAACTCAATTAACTTGAAGCAATCTCCTTAAGGCATTTGCATCTCAACCTGAAAAGCCAAACTCAAATATGAGAAACAAGACCACTAGGCCAAGCCTAGGGTCAAAAGGAGATGAAAAATCCAAAACAGCAATTGAAAATTATTCAAAATCACAATCAATCAATTTAGAAACAAATCCAATTGGTCCCATGCTCATATCATTCATCATTATCATTTCATGAAAGAAAAGGCATCAAACATGCAATTTGCAACCTCAAAGGACCAAACAGAATGATCATCATCAAAACATTATCAAAACATCTCAATAAATTCCACAAAAGTTCAAGTCTAAACAGAACATATGGAATGAATAGCATATCAAATTTCAGCTCATTTGGATTAAAGGAAGTAGGTCAATGAAAATCAAAACGTTCATACAAGTTCAAACAAGCCAACACAAGGCATCAACACAAGCATCAACTTCCAAAAATCATAAAACAGTGACAATACATGATAAATGAATGGGATCAAAACCACAATGACCTATAATGTGTCTACAATTCACATGTCAAATTTCACATCCATCCAATTAACCATGAGAATTTCACAAATCAAATGCCAACATGTGTCACAAAAAATCACAAAATGAGCCAACAGAAGAGAAAATCTCAATCAATTAGGAAATGCAAGCAATAATTCCAGAAAAATTCACATGTTATCCCAACATACATATGCTCAATCATGCAAAATTTTAGCTCAATCTAATATCCCTAAGCTTGCCAAATAAAATCATGAAGTTTATCAAGCATGGTGTGACACAAATTGTCACACCTCTAATCAAAAATTCATATCTCCTCAACCAGGTATCCAAAAATTACAAACTACATACCAAAATCACCATCAAAGAGTCCAGAATAAGCACAAAAAATTTCATCAATTTCTTTGGAAGCATCATCATTTCATGAGTGAAAAGGCAAAGCATGTACAAATTGCATACATCCAAACAAACCCTAGGCATTTTTAATTTTCACACGTGCACAAAAATCACAAAAATCACCATTAAAAACTACACATCATAAGGAGAATCATGCAAAAAATCTCACAAAATTTGGACAAGAAATGAATTAGATATGGATTTTCTAAGAACATGAATCAAAATGAAATGAAATTGAAAAAGAAAATGGAATAAAATGAATTAATATGTGATAATGGCAATCTGGTAATTTTTAACAGCGAGCGCAAAACGACGTTGTGCCTCATTAATGTGTTGGCGCACTCTCATTGGCCAGGACGCGCGGGTAACAACAATTCAAACCAGGAAATGAAAAATGTGGATCAAACGCGTGTTTCAGTGTGTTTTTGCTCAAGAACATTAACAAAATTCCAGAAATCACATATGAACAAACTTCAACCAAAATGAGCAAATCATACATCAATGTGTTCGTCTTTCAACCTAGATCATGGATATGGCAATCATTTTACCTAACTCTCAACACATCAACCGGATCGAGCGAAATAAGGTATGCACATCAAACTTCTAATCGAGATATCTCTCTCTACACTCAACCAAATCCAAAACCACAAGTTGCATGATAATCTACATCACAAGATCTATCTAAACCACATCAAGATTTTGAGAATCATTGAAATCGAGTTCTAACCCTGTGGTGAAGCAGATGTTGGATTCTTGAGTTTCCAGGTGCAAGAAGGTGAAACAGACGAAAATCCAAGCTATGGAAGATGATTGGAACACGTGCCTCAGCTCAACAATGCTTCAGATGCAAGAATCTTCAATTTGCCATGGAAGAGGGAGATTGCAACAGTCGTGATTCTCCACTGTTCTTGCCTTGAATTGATGAAACAGTTCTTCAATGATGATTGTAGAAGAGGATCCAATCAAGAACCAGCCAAATCGATGCAGAATTCAAGGAGAAATGATGAAAAATGTGTGTGAAAATTTTGGAGAATTTGGAGGTTTTGGAGGGAAAAGTTGTTACAATCTTGAAATGTGCAATGTCATTACCAATTTCTGTTACAATTAGTGTTATATATCATCTCCTTAATCACAATTAGCAAAATTGGCTTGGATTAGTGTAATGCATTTTCAAATGAAAGTCCAAAATAGCCTTTTCCAAATTATGCAATGTAACAGTGCCATGACAGTTCAAACATGTCTAAAATGATGTATGTGATATGTTGGAATGAGCTTCTTGTGCCAAAACCATGTATTTTGAAATTTCACCTATTTTCCCACAAATTTTCAAATAGATCACTTGAAAAATGACCTTTTGCCATGATTATTTTTGATGAAATTTGACCATACATCATGAAAGTACATGTGAAATGGGGTTTGCTCAAAGAAATATCACCCAAATTGGCCATTCCATGTGAAAGTTATGCCACTTTGATTTTAGGCATTTTTGGAAAATGATTTGATCATATCTTGCCAACCATTCATGAGAAATTCAAGTTCTTGGACTTTTTGGAAAGGTGAGAGCAAGATCTACAACTTTCATGTTGAACAAAATTTCATTTGAAGCATTTTTGGACATGTAATTTTGAGGTGAAAAACTTTCCATTTTTGGAAACTTTCATTACAAGTCACTTTCCATTTTTGGAAAGTTTTCTCCTGACTTTATTTTCTTCATTCTTGATGTTTGAAATATCAAATGAAACTTATTTCAACATGAATGAAGTATATCCAACTCTCTCCAACCTCCAAATCCATCATTCCTGGCACAGTTGACCACAGTTGACTTTTCTGATTGATAGATGAATTTGACTATGCACTGATCAAGTTGAGCCTTAATCTCCTGATGAAATGGCTCAAAAATGAAACCCTAGCTTCCATAAGCTCAATATAAACATATAATGATCCCCATATCCATTGAAAACCTCATCTTCCTTGCTAAGCCCTGATTGGCCCAATGCAGATGATTAGGGTTGACCAGTGGTCAAAACCCTAACCTCAAGGCATCTGATCAATCTCTTGGTGATGACAAAACCATGATGATGATGATGTATCATTTCAACCAAGATTAAGCTCACTCTCCTTGAGAATCAAAAAACCCTAATTTGAATCACAAACCCTCAGATGGCTAATGATCCATTCAATGAAACCCTCAGGCTTGAATCTCAACCTCCTATCTTCTGACCAAGACTTAGGAGAATGACTTGCTCAATGTAGCCACATGATATGCAACATGCTAATGACTAATGACCTAAGAAATGCAATGCAATATGTTAAGCTAGTCCCAAGAGAGGAGGGCAAATTTTGAGGTGTTACAGCTGCCCCTATTCAATCCACTATGAACCTGTCGATATGAATAGCCTCGGCTTTCAGATGATCAGGATGAAGAGTGATTGAATACCAAGAACAGACGAACAATTTGCACTCTGATGGGAAATAATTAACAATGCCTGTCAGAATCGGCACAGAAACAATCTTGAAGAAGAATCCGTCTGGTACGGAGAAAGTCGGCCTGATCACCGGAACAAAACGTCGACCTGGATACCAAAAAAATGGTAACACAGGGATAACCATGGCCTGAACACCACATATCCGCTAGGGATTATCATCTCTTTTTATTGCTTTTCTTGAACCCCGAAATTTTCTGATCCTTTTTCATTTTCTTAAACCCCAAAATTTTCCTTCGCACAAATGATCCCGGATCATTGCATTTGAACCCCGATACCTTGTTTGCCAACATAATGAACCCCATTCTCCATTTGAACCCCAGTCGCCTGACGATAACTTGCGATCGCCATTGTGAACCCCGTTCTCCAGAAAACACCTCGTGTCTCCTTTTCTCCATTTGAACCCCGCTCTCCAGAAAATGCCTCAACATTTCCCTTTCTCCATTTGAACCCCGTTCTCCAATTTCTCGTGATAATTCCGTTGGCAACATAGGAAATAACACCAAACACCACTCTGAGGGCGACATATCAGAGGGTACACCTTCACAAAAGGAAGGTAACATGTGCATCTCTTCCTCAGAAGACACCCATAACAACCTCTATTGGCCTCCGCCAAAGTCTTAGGTAACACATGAACAGAAGATAATCCTAAGGACCTCATCCTGGATACAATCTTCAACTCCATTCTCCATTTGAACCCCGTTCTCCAGAAAATGCCTCAACATTTCCTTTTCTCCATTTGAACCTCGATAGACGCGCTGATCGCGTAACATCCTTTGATTTCATTTCCATCCCCGTTCGGCGGAAAAAGTTTCATCCAGTGTCGCACTACTGGGGAACATTGCTGATACAATCACCACGATGCTAAAACTCCTCAGAGTAACATCTACCAACTGCTGTCTCGCACGACAGAAACCTCCTCCAGTATCGCACTACTGGGGAATATCGTTGATTTGAAACCATGATGCTAAACTCCTCGGAGTAACACCTTCATCACTGAACACCACCACCTCTCAAGCAGTAACCACGGCTTGAGACTAGCTTATGCTTGCAATATGATGCATGATTGGTTTTTCTGCGTAATGCTCCATAACTATGGAAATGCTACGCGATTTATTTTTCTATGCAACATGTTATGCTATTTTTCATGATGCATGTATAAAAGGTGTCCCCCTCAAGGGACTCTTCTGGGGAGCTCGAGACACTCTGCTGAGGAACTCGCAAATACTCCGATCTCCACCCTGTTGGGGCATAGCACTGCTGTTGGGAAAAGGCAACCCTTGCTGGGGAAGAACCTTCCTTTGCGCCCAATCCGCTCGGGAAACTGCTGGGGATAACCACCAACACTCCGTGGGGATACAACAGTCTTTGACTTGCTGGGGATATAAATCCCGACTCTGCTTTGGGGAACCCTCACAGATACCTCCGCTCGGAAACAACCACCTTCTGGCCTGGCGACTGGGGAAACATTGATCTGACACCCGCTGGGGATAACCATCCGGACCCTACTGGGGAAGCCACAGACCTCGGATCTGCTGGGGGGTTTGGTCCTCACGACTCTGCTTGGAGATACACATCCCGACTTGTCTGGACCTTTTCTGCTCCATCATCTTGTATTCCCAACCGCTCCGCGCTCGACGGAGAGCGAACTCCTGGGATTTATACAGACTTTCAATTTTCAGACTTTGAAGAGTCTTCTTGATTAATTCCAAGGATCGTCATACGTCCTCGCCGTCTTTTCCATCGTTCTTCTGTTCATTCGTCCCCGATTGGACTCCATGGGGATTTCTTTTGTCAACAGCTTCCACATCACGACCTGCAAGTGAGTGAAAATACCTAACAGTACCTGCAAAACAGATCGTTAGATAAAACCGTGCCCCAGGCGTGTCAAGATTTCAACACTTGGGTCACTCAACCTTCCGAATAAGATTTCAAGCTTTAATCTTATAAACATGCATTGGAAGGGACCTGTATGTCTTAAAATGCAAAGATTCTTTATCACAATAATCGGATGTTTTTGCAATCAAAGCGGTAATGAAAAACAAAAACAAAATTATGTGACTGAATATGCATTTTATTGATTGGAAAAGTGTGAGGCTCAAACTGAGCAATACAAAGGAAGCAATTCCTGAAAAGAGGTAATTGCGCACAAAAGGAAAAATCTATCCTAATGGCAATGTGAAACCGTGATCTCATCAAGTCTCAACTCGGTTACACCCCATATGTCCTCAGACTCTCCGTACTTTCTGCCTTCTGAACAAGACGATTCTGATTGATCCCTACCGGGTATTATCCATGATGCTTTAACCAAAGCGTAAATGATCATGCTAGACGCAGTTGTTCGCTTTCAATCCCTCTTTTGCCTGGACCGCCCTTTCGGGTTTTCAGTCCACCGGGATACCCTTTTTTGCCCAAGCCGCCTTTTCAGGTTTTCGACTTGCCGGGTGTACAGTTTTTTTATCTTTATCCCTAATTTTTGCCCGAACCTTTTTCATTCTGTTTTTTTGGTTCGCCGGGATGCCCATTTTTGCCTGGACTATTTTATTCTTTTCGTCCAGCGGGTCCTTTTATACGAAGTATTTTTTAACTGCGTCTGCATTCACAGGGGATGGAAAATCCTCGCCATCCATGGTCGTTAACAACAAGGCTCCGCCAGAGAAGACCTTCTTGACCACGAATGGACCTTCATAATTGGGTGTCCATTTGCCCCTACGATCGTTATGAGGAGGAAGGATCCTTTTCAGCACCATATCACCCACGTGATATACCCGAGGTCGCACCTTTCTGTCATAAGCACGCTTCATTCTCTGCTGGTATAACTGCCCATGACAGATGGCTGCCAGCCTCTTTTCCTCAATCAGGCTCAACTCTTCGTACCGGGTCCTTACCCATTCAGCCTCTTGCAATTTCACGTCCATCAGGACTCTCAAAGAGGGAATCTGAACCTCAACCGGTAGTGTAACACCCCGATAAAAATAAGATAATTATTTAATTTAAGTTAATATTATATTTATTAATTTAATTAAATAATTGGAATTATTGGATTATTATTATTATTATTATTGGAATAATAATTATTGGAAAATATATATAAGTTGGAAATAAGAAAAAGAGTCCATTTTAGTAAAGAAAGGGTTTTACGTGAAAAGCAGAGAAGCGGCTGAAAAGAGGAAAAGGGCAAAGAGACAGAGCAAGAGGAAGAAGGTTGGAGAAGAGAAAAGCTTGAAGCTTAAAGATTCGCCGGATTAACTCAGGTAAGGGGGGTTTATCGTCGATTAATGGGTATTATGGGATAACATGTAGTGGATAGTGATAAACCATGGATTTGACTCTGATTAGAATAATGCATGATGAAATTGTGAAATATTGGATGAACGAAAATTGGATTATAATTGAAGGGAATTCGTAGGAATTAGATGTAAAATGTTAGCATTTGTGAAATCGAATAGGGTATGATTCGTGTTAGATGATATGAACGATTATTGTGTAAAATTGGACTGTGGAAGGTTGGATTTGGGGGAATCTCGTAGCAGAGAAAACCCATTGCAGATCTGGAAATCTGGTTTCTGGTCATACGCGTATGGCACTAGGCAATACGCGTATGAGATGGTCTGGTACGCGTATGGCGCTAGGCAATACGCGTATGGATGAGGAAGATGATGCTTTGAACGTGGTTGGGTCTCTGTTGGTACGCGTATGGGGAAGTGGTACGCGTAGCATACGCGTATGAGATAGGTGGTATGCGTATGGGATTGGCTGAGAATTGGGCCATACGCGTATGGGACTAGGCAGTACGCGTATGGGCAGGATTGTGATTTTTCTGTGCTGTTGTTGTGCAGTTTTTGGTCGTTCAGATGAGTAATGTAATTTAGCTGATGTATGATAGAGTAGGGATCATTTCCCGTTGTTTTGAGTAGTATAGGTATTAGTAGAGTGTGCTAATGCTGTGATTGATTATGTGGTATGACATGATATGATTATGTGGTGAATATGTGATGATGTATGATGATATGCATAATGTGGTGAATGTATCTATCATGTATGAAATTATGAATGGACTGTTTATGGCTTAGAGTGTGAGCATATGTCCATGGTGGATGATTGTTGATGTTTGCATGACTAAGTGATTTAGCTTGCATATTGTGGCCTTTATGGTGGTAGCTAATTCCCATGGTGAGGAATTAGTGAGTGAATCTTTGTGGATGATTGTTGATGTTTGCATGCTAGGTGATTAGCGTGCATATCATAGCCCTTGGGGTGGTAGCTAATTCCCATGGTGAGGAATTAGTGAGTGAGTCACTAGGTCTCAAATGAGTGGGACTAGTGGGCTTGGTAGCCGTACCTGGATTTGGTCGGTGAGGTTGAACTATATGTTCACGAATAGTCGGTACCGCATGCATGGAGTCTCATTGCATAATGTATGTATGTATGGCATATAATATGAATGGATGTATTCCAATATTATATGCGTGTTTTATGGTTGTGTTGAGTTGAGTATGATGATGATGATTATGAGTTGATATTGTCGTTGCTGAATATGTGTGATCTGATTAGGGTGATGATATGTGTTAAATTACTTAGCATTTCATGATATTTTAGAATGCTTATTATATTGATTGAGGAACTCACCCTTACAACTATTTTTCAGGTAACGAGCAGTGATTGGGTAGAAGCTAGTGCTTGGAGTCTAGTGTAGTCTCCTTAGTAGGTCATGCTCTGATAGATGTAACATCGGGACGGGATGTTTTACCTTGTTGAATAATTTTGCATGTAATGTGTTACATGTTTTGCATGATTGATTTGATTTCTATCCGCTGCGTATTGTGCAAATGCTTTATGTTTTGAATTAATAAAAGAGCATGACAGTTATTATGGTGAATGGTGTGAAGTGATTGTGTGACACCCTTAATTGCACCTTTACTCTGATGTATACATTTGTTGTTTTAATTAAATAATTGGGGTATTTTAGAAGGGTGTTACATTAGTGGTATCAGAGCATAGTCGGTCGAGTCGAGTCGTAATTATTCTGTTCCCCTGTACGGGATAGGTGTTGTGTAACCCTATCAGTACTTATTGTTTAGCTTGTTGGGTTTTCAGAATAGAGATGGCTGGAAGAGGTAGAGACGATGTTGCGATTGCTGAGGCTCTGGGTATGCTAGCTGGAGTACTTGGAGGAAATCCGAATGTTGTGGGAATGGGAGCTGCTCGTCAAATGAGTGAGTTCCAGAAGAACAATCCTCCAATGTTTAAGGGAGCATACGATCCAGATGGTGCTCAGAAATGGTTGAAGGAGATCGAGAGGATCTTCCGAGTGACTGAGTGTGCCGATAACCAGAAGGTCAGGTTCGGTACGCATATGCTGTCAGAAGAAGCAGATGATTGGTGGGTTGCTACCCGCACTGAGTTGGAATCTGCTGGGAATGCTGAGATCACTTGGGCTGTGTTCAGAGAGAGATTCCTGAGGAAGTACTTTCCAGAGGATGTCAGAGGAAAGAAAGAGATAGAGTTCTTGGAATTGAAGCAGGGCAACCGGTCTGTTACTGAGTATGCTGCTAAGTTCACAGAGCTGTCGAAGTATTACACTCCCTATAACGAGGCTACTGGGGAATTTTCAAAGTGTGTGAAGTTTGAGAACGGGTTACGTCCCGAGATCAAGCAGGCTATTGGATATCAGCGGATCAGAGTGTTTTCTGACTTGGTTGACTGTTGCAGGATTTTTGAACAGGACACCAAGGCTAGAGCAGAGAGCTATCAGCAAAGGGTTGATAGGAAAGGCAAGAATCAGAATGATCGTGGGAAACCGTATGCAGCTGGCAAAGGTTTTCAGAGGCAGAGTGGGATGAAGAGGCCTAGTGGGGGAGACTCCAGTGCCCCTGCTAAGTGTTTCAGATGTGTTCAGGCTGGACATCGTATCCATGAGTGTACCAGTAATGAGAAGAAGTGTTTCAAGTGTGGAAAAGGTGGTCATTTGGCTGCAGAGTGCCGGTTGAAGACTGTGACTTGTTTCAACTGTGGAGAGGTGGGTCATATCAGTCCACAGTGTCCTAAGCCGAAGAAAGAGAACCAGTCGGGAGGCAAGGTCTTTGCTTTATCGGGTTCTGAGACTTCTGCAGATGATCGTTTGATCCGAGGTACGTGTTATATTAATGGCTTTCCTCTTGTAGCTATTATTAACACCGGTGCGACTCATTCCTTTATATCTTTGGATTGTGCTGTGAAACTTAAATTAGAGATATCTGAGATGCATGGTAGTATGGTGATTGATACTCCTGCGAAGGGTTCAGTGACTACTACTTCAGTTTGTTTGAATTGTCCTTTGAGTATTTTTGGTAGAGACTTTGGAATGGACCTTGTGTGTCTTCCACTAGTGCAGATTGATGTTATCCTGGGTATGAACTGGTTGGTGTTTAACCGAGTTTATATCAACTGTTTTGATAAGACTGTGATTTTTCCTGAGATTGAGGAAGAAAAGAGTTTGTTTCTATCAGCAAGACAAGTGAATGAGGAAGTAGCCGATGGGGCAGAGTTGTTTATGCTGTTAGCTACTTTGGAGGCTAAAGATAAACTGGTGATTTGTGATCTAGCCGTGGTGTGTGATTTTCCTGATGTGTTTCCTGAAGAAGTGAATGAATTGCCGCCAGAGCGTGAAGTTGAGTTCTTGATTGATTTAGTACCTGGTACTAGGCCGATATCGATGGCTCCGTACCGTATGTCTGCTGTTGAGTTAACTGAATTGAAGAGTCAGTTGGAAGATCTGTTGGATAAGAAATTTATTCGTCCGAGTGTGTCGCCGTGGGGTGCACCAGTATTATTGGTTAAGAAGAAAGAAGGTACTATGAGGTTGTGCGTGGACTACAGGCAACTGAATAAAGTAACGATCAAGAATCGGTATCCTTTGCCGAGGATTGGTGATTTGATGGATCAGTTGGTTGGTGCGAGTGTGTTCAGCAAAATAGATTTGAGATCTGGGTATCATCAGATACGTGTGAAAACTGAGGATATTCAGAAGACTGCTTTCAGAACAAGGTATGGACATTATGAGTATTCTGTAATGCCTTTTGGTGTGACTAATGCGCCTGGAGTATTTATGGAGTATATGAATAGGATTTTCCATCCGTATCTAGACAAGTTTGTTGTGGTGTTTATTGACGATATTTTGGTGTATTCGAAATCTGAAGAAGAGCATGCTGAGCATTTGAGAATGGTTTTAAGAGTTCTACGAGAAAAGAAGTTATTTGCTAAACTGTCTAAGTGTGAATTTTGGTTAGAAGAGGTTAGTTTCCTTGGTCATGTGATTTCAAGAGGTGGTGTTGCTGTTGATCCTTCTAAGATAGAAGCGGTATCTAAGTGGGAAGCTCCAAAGTCAGTTTCTGAGATAAGGAGTTTTCTTGGACTTGCAGGTTATTATAGGAAATTCATTGAGGGATTCTCTAAGTTGGCGTTACCGTTGACGATGTTGACTAGAAAGGGGCAAGCGTTTGTTTGGGACTCAAAATGTGAAGAAGGTTTCCAAGAGTTAAAGAGAAGGTTAACTACTGCTCCTATTCTGATATTACCAAGTCCGTCGGAACCATTTGAGGTTTACTGTGATGCTTCATTGTTGGGTTTGGGTGGTGTGTTGATGCAGAACAAGCAGGTTATAGCTTATGCTTCGAGACAATTGAGGGTTCATGAGAGGAACTATCCGACACACGATTTAGAGTTGGCAGCTGTGGTTTTTGTTCTGAAGTTATGGAGGCATTATTTGTACGGGTCAAGATTTGAGGTTTTCAGTGACCATAAAAGTTTGAAGTATTTGTTTGATCAGAAAGAGCTGAATATGAGACAGAGGAGATGGTTAGAGTTTCTGAAGGATTATGACTTTGGTTTGAATTACCATCCGGGTAAAGCAAACGTAGTAGCTGATGCATTGAGTCGGAAATCATTGCATATGTCTATGTTAATGGTTAAGGAATTGGATTTAATTGAGCAGTTTAGAGACTTGAGTTTGGTGTGTGAGAGTACTCACAATAGTGTTAAATTGGGAATGTTGAAGTTAACAAGTAGTATTCTGGATGAGATTAGAGAGGGTCAGAAATCCGATGTGTTTTTGGTTGATAAGTTGACTCTAGTGAATCAAGGTCAAGGTGGTGAATTCAGAGTTGATGAGAATGGTGTTTTGAAATTTGGTAATCGGGTGTGTATTCCGGATGTTACCGAGCTTAAGAAGAGTATTCTTGAGGAAGGACATCGTAGTGGCCTGAGTATTCATCCTGGAGCTACGAAGATGTATCATGATTTGAAAAAGTTATTTTGGTGGTCGGGAATGAAAAGAGAAATTGCGAGTTTTGTTTATTCTTGTTTGACTTGTCAGAAGTCGAAGATTGAGCATCAGAAGCCGTCTGGGCTAATGCAACCGTTGGCTATTCCAGGGTGGAAGTGGGATAGTATCAGTATGGATTTTGTTTTTGGTTTACCGAGGACAAATAAGAATTTTGAAGCTATTTGGGTGATTGTTGACAGATTGACAAAATCGGCTCATTTCATTCCGATCAGAATGGATTATCCGTTAGAGAGATTAGCCGAGTTGTATATTGAGAAAATTGTAAGTTTGCATGGTATTCCGTCTAGTATTGTTTCGGACAGAGATCCTAGATTTACATCGAAGTTCTGGGAAGGTTTGCAGAGGGCTTTGGGAACTAAGCTGAGATTGAGTTCTGCATATCATCCGCAGACTGATGGTCAGACTGAGAGGACGATTCAGTCACTAGAGGATCTGTTGAGGGCTTGTGTTTTGGAGAAAGGAGGTGCTTGGGATTGTTATTTACCTTTGATTGAGTTTACCTACAACAATAGTTTTCATTCGAGCATTGGTATGGCACCGTTTGAAGCTTTGTATGGTAGGAGATGTCGGACGCCTTTATGTTGGTATGAGTCCGGTGAGAGTGCTGTGATTGGACCGGAGATTGTTCAACAAACTACGGAAAAGATTAAAATGATTCAGGAGAAGATGAGGATTGCTCAGAGTCGTCAGAAGAGTTATCATGACAAGAGGAGGAAGTCACTTGAGTTTCAAGAGGGAGACCATGTGTTTCTTCGTGTTACTCCGATAACTGGGGTTGGTCGAGCTTTGAAGTCGAAGAAGTTGACACCTCGATTTATTGGTCCTTATCAGATTTTGGAGAGGATAGGGGAGGTAGCCTATCGTATCGCTTTACCGCCGTCACTTGCGAATTTGCATGAGGTTTTTCATGTGTCTCAGTTGAGGAGGTACATTCATGATCCGTCGCATGTGGTCCAAGTAGATGATGTACAGGTGAGAGATAACCTGACTGTTGAAACATCACCTATGAGGATTGAGGATCGAGAGTTGAAGCAGTTGCGGGGTAAAGAGATTGCTTTGGTAAAGGTAGCTTGGGGAGGACCAGCAGGTGGTAATGTGACTTGGGAACTTGAGAGTTAGATGAAGGAGTCTTATCCAGAGTTATTCGCTTGAGGTATGTTTTCGAGGACGAAAACTCTTTTAGTGGGGGAGAGTTGTAACACCCCGATAAAAATAAGATAATTATTTAATTTAAGTTAATATTATATTTATTAATTTAATTAAATAATTGGAATTATTGGATTATTATTATTATTATTATTGGAATAATAATTATTGGAAAATATATATAAGTTGGAAATAAGAAAAAGAGTCCATTTTAGTAAAGAAAGGGTTTTACGTGAAAAGCAGAGAAGCGGCTGAAAAGAGGAAAAGGGCAAAGAGACAGAGCAAGAGGAAGAAGGTTGGAGAAGAGAAAAGCTTGAAGCTTAAAGATTCGCCGGATTAACTCAGGTAAGGGGGATTTATCGTCGATTAATGGGTATTATGGGATAACATGTAGTGGGTAGTGATAAACCATGGATTTGACTCTGATTAGAATAATGCATGATGAAATTGTGAAATATTGGATGAACGAAAATTGGATTATAATTGAAGGGAATTCGTAGGAATTAGATGTAAAATGTTAGCATTTGTGAAATCGAATAGGGTATGATTCGTGTTAGATGATATGAACGATTATTGTGTAAAATTGGACTGTGGAAGGTTGGATTTGGGGGAATCTCGTAGCAGAGAAAACCCATTGCAGATCTGGAAATCTGGTTTCTGGTCATACGCGTATGGCACTAGGCAATACGCGTATGAGATGGTCTGGTACGCGTATGGCGCTAGGCAATACGCGTATGGATGAGGAAGATGATGTTTTGAACGTGGTTGGGTCTCTGTTGGTACGCGTATGGGGAAGTGGTACGCGTAGCATACGCGTATGAGATAGGTGGTACGCGTATGGGATTGGCTGAGAATTGGGCCATACGCGTATGGGACTAGGCAGTACGCGTATGGGCAGGATTGTGATTTTTCTGTGCTGTTGTTGTGCAGTTTTTAGTCGTTCAGCTGAGTAATGTAATTTAGCTGATGTATGATAGAGTAGGGATCATTTCCCGTTGTTTTGAGTAGTATAGGTATTAGTAGAGTGTGCTAATGATGTGATTGATTATGTGGTATGACATGATATGATTATGTGGTGAATATGTGATGATGTATGATGATATGCATAATGTGGTGAATGTATCTATCATGTATGAAATTATGAATGGACTGTTTATGGCTTAGAGTGTGAGCATATGTCCATGGTGGATGATTGTTGATGTTTGCATGACTAAGTGATTTAGCTTGCATATTGTGGCCTTTATGGTGGTAGCTAATTCCCATGGTGAGGAATTAGTGAGTGAATCTTTGTGGATGATTGTTGATGTTTGCATGCTAGGTGATTAGCGTGCATATCATAGCCCTTGGGGTGGTAGCTAATTCCCATGGTGAGGAATTAGTGAGTGAGTCACTAGGTCTCAAATGAGTGGGACTAGTGGGCTTGGTAGCCGTACCTGGATTTGGTCGGTGAGGTTGAACTATATGTTCACGAATAGTCGGTACCGCATGCATGGAGTCTCATTGCATAATGTATGTATGTATGGCATATAATATGAATGGATGTATTCCAATATTATATGCGTGTTTTATGGTTGTGTTGAGTTGAGTATGATGATGATGATGATTATGAGTTGATATTGTCGTTGCTGAATATGTGTGATCTGATTAGGGTGATGATATGTGTTAAATTACTTAGCATTTCATGATATTTTAGAATGCTTATTATATTGATTGAGGAACTCACCCTTACAACTATTTTTCAGGTAACGAGCAGTGATTGGGTAGAAGCTAGTGCTTGGAGTCTAGTGTAGTCTCCTTAGTAGGTCATGCTCTGATAGATGTAACATCGGGACGGGATGTTTTACCTTGTTGAATAATTTTGCATGTAATGTGTTACATGTTTTGCATGATTGATTTGATTTCTATCCGCTGCGTATTGTGCAAATGCTTTATGTTTTGAATTAATAAAAGAGCATGACAGTTATTATGGTGAATGGTGTGAAGTGATTGTGTGACACCCTTAATTGCACCTTTACTCTGATGTATACATTTGTTGTTTTAATTAAATAATTGGGGTATTTTAGAAGGGTGTTACAGGTAGCACCGCTTCCATTCCATATACCAATGAGAAAGGCGTTGCCCCAGTAGATGTACGCACCGATGTTCGATACCCATGCAATGCAAACGACAGCATCTCATGCCAGTCTTTATAGGTTACCACCATTTTCTGCACAATCTTCTTAATATTCTTATTGGCTGCCTCAACCGCCCCATTCATCTTCGGACGATAGGGAGAAGAATTGTGATGTTCGATCTTGAATTCCCGGCACAGTTCTGCCATCATCTTATTGTTCAAATTAGAACCATTATCAGTAATGATTCTCTCGGGAACCCCATATCTGCAAATGATGTCTCTCTTGAGAAACCTGGCAACGACCTGCTTCGTCACATTCGTATAAGAGGCTGCTTCTACCCACTTGGTGAAGTAGTCAATAGCCACTAATATGAACCTGTGCCCATTCGAAGCTGTAGGCTCAACCTTTCCGATCATATCAATGCCCCACATAGCAAACGGCCATGGAGACGACATTAAACTCAACGGATTTGGAGGCACGTGCACCTTATCAGCATAAATCTGGCATTTATGACACTTCCGCACGTAATTGAAACATTGGGCCTCCATTGTCATCCAATAATATCCTGCCCTCAGCAGCTTCTTCACCATCGCATTCCCACTGGCATGGGTACCGAACGACCCTTCATGAACCTCTTACATCAATTGGCTTGCTTCTCTATCATCGACGCATCTGAGCAAGACCCAATCAAAATTCCTCTTGTACAGAACCCCATCCTTATTCAAGTAGAACACCATGGCCAACCTCCGCAGAGTCTTTCGGTCCTTCTTAGATGCTCCCTCAGGATACTCTTGAGTCTCTAGATAGCGCTTGATATCGTAATACCACGACTTCTCATCATCAGGCGCTGTATCAACAGCAAACACATAAGCCGGTCTATCCAGACGACCTACTTCAACACTGGGGAACTGATTCCACCATTGCACCTTGATCAAGGCGGCCAGAGTAGCCAAAGCATCTGCCAACGGATTCTCTTCTCTGGGCACATGATGCAACTTTACCTTGGTGAAAAATGTCAACAATCTCCTCGTATAATCCCGGTATGGAACTAAATGAGATTGATGCGTATACCATTTCCCGTTAACTTGATTTATCACCAGAGCTGAATCTCCATATATGACAAGGTTCTTGATCCTCAAATCAATCGCCTCTTCAATCCCTAATATACACGCTTCATATTCAGCCACGTTGTTGGTACACTCAAATGTTAGCCGGGCAGCAAAAGGAATGTGGGATCCTTTCGGCGTAACCAAAACAGCACCAACACCGCTTCCATTCACGTTAACGGCCCCATCAAACATCAGAATCCATTCGGATTCAGGGTCAGGCCCCTCCTCCGGGATTGGTTCCTCGCAATCTTTCGATTTGAGGAACATGATGTCCTCATCAGGGAATTCAAACTTCATCGGTTGATAATCATCAATGGGTTGCTGGGCAAGGTAATCAGACAATACACTCCCCTTGATCGCTTTCTGAGAAGTATACTGTATATCATATTCTGTCAAAATCATTTGCCATCTCGCAACCCGCCCAGTCAAAGCTGGCTTTTCAAAAATGTACTTGATTGGATCCATCTTGGAAATCAATAAAGTGGTATGAACCAGCATGTACTGTCTTAGTCAGCGAGCAGCCCAGACCAAAGCACAGCAAGTTTTCTCGAGCAGTGAATATCTTGTTTCACAGTCGGTAAACTTTTTGCTAAGGTAGTATATGGCATGCTCTTTTCGACCAGACTCGTCATGCTGCCCTAATACACACCCCATAGACCCCTCGAGGACTGTTAGGTACAGAATTAACGGTCTTCCCTCCACAGGAGGCATCAGAATCGGAGGCTCCTGCAAATATTCTTTTAGTTTTTCAAATGCCGCTTGGCAATCATTATTCCACCTGACCGTTTGATCTTTTCTTAACAATTTGAATATCGGTTCACACGTGGCTGTTAGATGAGATATGAACCGTGAAATGTAGTTCAATCTACCTAAGAAACCACGAACCTCCTTCTCCGTTCTCGGTTCAGGCATTTCTCTTATTGCTTTTACTTTAGCAGGATCAACCTCGATTCCTTTCTCGCTTACAATAAACCCCAGCAATTTACCGGACCGCACTCCGAACGTGCACTTGTTCGGATTCAACCTCAGTCTGAACTGTCTCAGCCGGTCGAACAACTTGGCCAGATCTACCAAATGCCCCTCTTCTGTTTGGGACTTTGCTATCATGTCATTAACATAGCATTCAATTTCATGATGAATCATATCATGAAACAAAGTCACCATGGCCCTCTGATAAGTAGCACCGGCGTTCTTGAGACCGAATGGCATCACCTTGTAACAAAAGGTGCCCCACGGTGTAATGAACGTTGTTTTCTTCATATCATCTGGCGACATTTTGATTTGATTATAGCCAGAAAAGCCATCCATGAAGGAAAACACCGAGAATTGAGCTGTATTATCTACCAACACATCGATGTGAGGTAGCGGAAAATCATCCTTCAGACTAGCTCTGTTCAAATCTCGATAGTCCACACACATTCTCACTTTCCCATCCTTCTTCGGGACTGGCACAATGTTCGCAACCCATGGCGGATAATTAGTGACAGCAAGGAAACCAGCATCCCATTGCTTCTGCACTTCTTCCTTAATCTTCATTGCCATGTCAGGTCGAGTTCTGCGCAACTTCTGCTTCACTGGAGGACAATCCGCTCTCAACGGTAGCTTGTGCACAACGATATCGGTATCCAACCCTGGCATATCTTGATAAGACCAGGCAAAGATGTCGACATACTCTTTCAACAACACTACCAATCTGCTCTTTACACTTTCCTCCAAAGCAGCCCCAATTTTCACCTCTTTCTTGACCTCGTCGGTACCCAGATTCACAACTTCAATCTGCTCTTCATGCGGCTGAATCACCTTCTCCTCTTGTTTCAACAACCTGGCTAATTCCCCTGGCAGTTCACAATCTTCTTCGTCTTCTTCTTCAGCAAGATAGATTGGATTGTCGAAGTCATACAAGGGTGTAACAGGATTGTTATCAATGAGATCCGGAGAGATATCGCATCTGCATGAATGTGGATTCATGCATTGCTTTAGAACCGGTGTGAGACAAATTGAAAAAGAAAAAAAAATGAAAACATTGCCATTTTTATTTTGTTTTTATTTTTAAACTGCAAAAATAAATGAAAAACAGGGAACATCGCTTTTAACTGAAAAACATCCTTTTATTAATGATGCGAATTTGCAAAGTTAAACATAAGGTGACCCTTACAATGAACCATTACGTGTCGGGCAACACGCATGGCTTTCATGCATATAAAATCAAAAACAGGAAAAATATTACTCTTCCAGCAGAGTGACCCGGATGATCTTTTCAGCCTTCCAGTTCTGGATTCCCATCCCTGGCGCGCACGGCTTTATCCACCGGTCAATGTCACAGTCGCTATCAGCTTCCTCACTCATCATGCAGATGTGATCCGGATCCAGCATTCCGGCACTAGTGAAGGTGACTGACGTACGGCGTCCTCTGCCTTGTCCTGAGCCTCGGCCCAGCTGGTACCCCACTCCGAAACGGTCCTTCTTCGCAGAGACATCCATCATCCTGCCCCAACCAGGAGCCTCCCCATTCTTCACCACCTCAGTGGCCTGCTTGTACGAAGCAATGGACGGTTTTTCCTCTTCCTTTGCAAAAAGAGCATTCTCCACCTTAACGGTTTCGAACGCTTGACTCGGCATCTCCCAGATTTCGCCGTCCATCTCCACATATTTGAATGAGGACAGGTGGCTAACAAAGATGTCCTCTTCTCCGCACACAGTGACGACTTGGCCCTCCCAGATATATTTCAGCTTTTGGTGCAAAGTCGAGGTCACTGCCCCAGCAGCATGAATCCACGGCCTACCCAACAAGCAACTGTATGCTGGCTGAATATCCATGACGTAGAATGTCGACTTGAACACCTCTGGGCCTATCTTCACAGGAAGCTCAACCTCTCCAAACACGGCCCGCTTCGACCCATCAAACGCCCTTACTATCAGATCAGTGGGAGTCAGGATCAGCCCGTCACAATTCAGCTTAGCCAGAGCCTTCTTTGGCAACACATTCAATGAGGAGCCGGTATCAACCAGCACATGCGAAAGCACGGCTCCTTTACATTTCATCGCGATGTGTAATGCCCGATTGTGATTCCTCCCATCCACCGTCAGATCCATGTTTGTAAAACCCAGCCCGTGGCTGGCATGCACGTTAGACACGACCGTTTCCAACTGGTTTATGGTTATCTCTTGAGGAACATAGGCTTTCTTCAAGATCTTCAACAAAGCCTCCCTGTGCCCCTCAGAGCTTAACAGCAACGATAAAATGGATATCTTGTAGGGAGTTTGCTGCAGATGGTCAACCAGTTTGTACTCAGACTTCTTGATGATCCTCAAGAATTCTTCTGCATCATCATCAAGCTTTGCTTCCGACCCAACAGGCGCCGGTGTCACCACTGGAGTACTATCATTAACCACCGCTTTCCCTTTTGCCCTGGCTAAAGCCTCGGCCTTTTCTTTTTTCTCTTTTTCTCCTTCTCCTCCCCTCAACGCATCTGGAGCAAACAGTCTTCCACTACGAGTGAAACCGCTGGTACCGGCATTATCCACCTTTGAAATGGTGGTTTCACTTGCAGTCTGGTCCTCTACTCTCTCACCATTACAGTACACTTCTCCCCCATAATGCCAAGGCACGGCATCATCTTTGTCATACGGAATCGGTCCAGGTACCGTGATGGTAACTGGAGCCGCCTCAGCAAGAGTAGACAAATCCACCGGGTCAAAATAAATTGTTATGGTGGAGACTTCATCCTTCCCCATATCAACCTTCTCAATCAAAATACTCCCCTCGTCCATCATACCCTGGACAATCTTCCTCAACAATGAACACCCCTTGATAGAAATAGTGCACTCAGCACAATCGATACCACAGCCCGGATGAACCCCATTCAACAACAACTGCCGTTTGACCTCAGCCAACGGAGTCTTCAACTGATCAACAATAGACAACCCAATCCTACTCTCTTCAGAAATAGCGCTCACCCCCCTTTGACCATGCGCATGCATGGGATTAGCATTGACGTTGGGAGATGGTGCAAAGTTGATAGCTTTCGAATCCACCAGGTCTTGAACCACATGCTTAAAAGCTTTGCAGTTCTCTACATTATGTCCGGGAGCACCCGAATGGAATTCGCATTTTGCATTTTCATCATAATTGGCTGGCCTCTGATCAGGTCTCAAAGGTGCCAAAGTTCTTAACTGTACCAACCCCAAATCCTGCAGTTTCTTCAGCAAAAAGGAATAGGTCACAGGAGGCCTGTCAAACTGACGGTCGTTCATTCTTCCCCTCACCTGATAACCAACCCTCTGAGGCCTCTGCTGAAAGGGTTGTCTTTGCTGCTGCTGAGGTTGTTGCTGTTGCTGTTGCTGATTCTGATTCTCAGCAGGAATAGTTACCGCAGCAGTGTGCTGGAAGTAACGATCCCTACTGGGTCCTCTCTGAGCATATACCGCACTGGTATCACCTTCTTTCTTTCTCTGACCATTACTGAAAGGCTTCTTCGACCCTGACGACAAAGCATTACCCTGAATCTTTCCGAGCTTCAGCCAGCTCTCGATTCTCTCACCAGCCACCACTATATCTGAAAAGTTGGTCACCGGACAACCAACCATCCTCTCGGCGAACGCCCCCTGCAAAGTCCCCATAAAGAGATCAGACATCTCTCTGTCAACTAGTGGAGGTTGCACTCTGGCAGCCAACTCCCTCCACCTTTGGGCATATTCTTTAAACCCCTCGCTGTTCTTTTGAGACATACCCTGCAGCTGGGTACGACTCGGGGCCATATCAGCATTGAACTGATACTGCTTAAAGAATGCGTCCCCAAGATCTTGCCAGTTCTTGATATCTGAGGACTTGAGCTTGGTGTACCATTCCAGTGAGCCTCCAGACAAGCTATCCTGGAAGAAATACATCCACAGCTTTTAGTCCATAGTGTATGCTGAGATCTTACGAACAAATGCCTGAAGATGTGTTTCGGGGCAGGAACTCCCATTATAACGATCAAACGCGGGCGCTTTGAACTTTTGCGGGATCACAATCCCCTCTACCAACCCCATGTTTGACATGTTTACAACTCCTGGAGTGGCATAGCTCTCCAAAGCTCGGATCTTCTCAGCCAGCAGCTGAATCTCTTTATTCTGTGGTGGAGCACCGTATTGACCAAACGGTTCGTTGTGCATGGAAAACTGATCTGCTTCTCGGTCTTCCTCTCTGTCGTCATCAACACCGAAGAAAGGCGGGAACAGACTGTCCTTCAGATTCTGACCCGGTTGACCACCCGCAGCACCAAAACCGGCAGCGTTATTCACCATACCCACGGTTGCTCTCTTGCCACCATCTCGAGAACCACCCAGCCCCTGGTTGGAGACACCATCCAGGTTAACACCGCTGTTTGCCGCTGAAGCCCGCTCGAGCTTCTCAACTTTGTCAGCTAGAGCCTTTTGACCAACTGCAAAACCTTGCATGATGTTGATCAGCTCGTTCATCTTGTCCTTCAACTCGAGGATATCAGTGTTCGGGAGATCCATCAGTCTGGGAGTATTGCGTCTGGTGAAGTATCTGTGAGGACGGGTTGAGTGCAAAGGTACAGCTCTGCGAGCACGAGTAATGATTCCTGCAACAATCAAGCACATTAGCAACAGATATTTGCAAAATAAAACACAAGTTATTATGATCATGCATGAATGCAATGTTTATCCACATGAGGAACACTTTGTCTCTTGATCCTGGCTTCATCGAGACAAATAATAATCCGGTATCAATATTCTGACATTCAGCACTTGATTTCATCATACAGATCAGAGATATATGGTTTAGCAAAATACACCCAACCATGTGTGTGCTTGTGTGAGTGCATACGGGAAAGCAAATAAAGCTTGAAGATCAATCACTGAATGAAAATAACCATCACATAGCAAAATGCACAAAAAGTGCCATAGTTATACATCAAAACTGATACAAATCAGATACAATTCTCCAGAATCAAGAAGGAAATACAAGCAAAAGAATTCCGTCAACATGCCTGACGGTAATTCAACACAAATGACAAAGGTCTAGCCTGATGAGGGTCCCACAGAAGGCCCTATCTCATCAACCATCTTCGCGAACTCTGCAGCGAACCTGAGCTCCTTGTTCTCTTGCTGTAATCTCCCCACCTCCTTCTGGTGGATCTTCATCTGCCTGAAGTAATGATCTCTCTCAGCCATGTAATGATCTCTCTCGGCGATGATCTTCACATTCTCTGTTTCCTTAACCTTCAGCTTTGCTTCCCACTCAGCAACAAGAACTCTGACTCTGTCATCCCTCTGATCCCTCACGAGAATTTGCCTCCTCTTCTGATCTTCAATGACCTTTGAAGCTCTAGCCAATCTCTCTTTGGTAATGTCATGCTCCTTCGCTGAAGATGCCAAAGCCTGACTGACCTTCCCATAGTAGGCAGTATCTATCTCAAAGCGCTTTGCTTCCAGGGCATGTCGCTTGTCTTGATCTTCCATCTTCACTTTGATCTCCTGGTTGGCCATCTGAACCCGAGCAACAGTCATCTCCAATTCCACTTTCTCTGCAAGCAACTGATCTCTGGCTCTCTTCATCTCGAGGAATTCTTCCATACTGACAGAAGAACGCGGACCCTCGATCATAGGACACCAAGGATCACCTCCCGGAAATGGTAGACGTGTGATCTCAATCCTCTTCCGAAGCCAATCATCGATTAGAGGAAAATACCGACTGTTGACCTTGCCAAACGGAACCTTGCCCTTTCTCTGTATGTTACGCCATGACCCAGACACCTGCATCAGCTTGGCCTGATTGCCCTCAACCGGGAAGTAAAAGGACTCCTGAGTCTCACACTCAAGGAGAGGAACCTCCATAGCGAATCCCATCTGTCTCCTAAGAAGCGTTGGGTTGTAATTAATGCAACCCTGAATATGAGAGGTACATTGGGAAAATCCCCGCAGCTATATATAAAATTCCGTCCAGCCAAACCATTATGAGTCCACGCTATATCAGCAGCCCGCGAACCCATCAATCTGACCGACCACTTGACCGAAGGATCAAGAGAAGCAAAAACACCTCGGGAAGGCAAATACCCCATAAACCATCTGAATAGCATCTGAGCACAACACCTGATCAAACCACCACGTCTCTTCTCGTTCCTATTATGAACCGGGTAATAAACATCTCCGACCAGAGTAGGAATTGGGTTCCTCTGCACAAACAATCTGATAGCATTATGGTCCACGAAGCTCTTCTGATTAGGAAACAAAATAATCCCATAAATGCTTACAGCAATCAAAGCACAAACCGTCTTCCAGTTACCCGCAGCAGCATATTCCTTGGCTCTAGCTTCCAAGAAACTCAAATGAAAACCAGGTAATTTTCCTTTCTCCTTCAAACCCTCCTTGGTCACTTCCGGACTCAAATAAAGAGCACGGGAAATCCCCAGGACGTCAGGCTCTCTCCTAATAGCACAGAAAGGAATCTGATCGCGGATATGAATACCCAAGATACTAGCATAATCCTCCATCAGAGGCCCTAACAAGTAGTCCGGGAACACAAAACATCTCAAACCCGGGTCATAGAACTGGAGAAGAGTATGAATGGCGCTCCTGTCGCTGTCAGTGAGTCGGAAAACCATCTTCAGAATACCACCGTATGCCTCTCTGAACATCCCCACATGGTCGGGTGTAATCAATGTTATCATATCTCTCAACTCATCAATCTCTGGGTTGAAGAAACTGTAGGCAACATCATCTTTCAAACCGGGCCTCATATCTGAGCAGAAAGTCTCTCAACCAGGATCTCGATAAAAATGTCCCTGCATATGGATAAACATGTGTTAGATGCAGGTAAATGCAAAATGTTATGATGCTGATGAATGAATGCAATGCATTGTGCCATCCTCCAAGTCATCTGATCATCTGTTGCACTGAAACCCTGATCTCTGAACTGATCACAACCATCTAAAGGAATATGTAACCACAAATCCAACTCAAGGGTTCCGAAATAAACGGAAGACAGATACATCATCATCACCGTCACCAAACAATCTCTGAGCAGATCACCACAACATCTGAATCGGCCCGGGGAATCCAGAAATAAACGGGTCCCCACTGACAAATAACTCGGACAACACTTCAGCGTCTCAGAAATAAATGCCCATAAATCCGACTTATAAACAGGACTCTGATCAACGGAACCAAAAGTCACCATCAAAGTCACCATCTGAACATGCATCTGTAAGAATCACCCTCCCCTCACAGGTAAATTCTAATCAGGTCATCCTAAGGCGGATAATAGTCTCGACAATCGGGCAAAGATACTCAATGGGTTTGCCCTTTCGGGTGTGCCATTGGTGCTCCCTTAAGATCGTCTAAACCAAAGATCCGGGAAATGATCAGTCACCAGAGTCAATAGTTCAGATGAAGTCGCTCAACCAAAGTGGATACTCCACAGAGGAAAAGCTCCCTCAAAAGAACCTCGTCCGGCTTGTGGTATGTCACGTTACAACAATATGCTGATAAAGCAAATGAGGAACGTGAGACCACACTAATCCTAGGTGTATACTCGGGCCTGGGTTTTAGCCCCACTCAGAACACCCACCCCAAAACAGAGGAACCACCTGCACAGAGGACGGCAACATGATAGTATGATACATGCAAATATTTATGCAAATATATACACAATCAGAATAATAAATGCAATAAATAAAACGGCACAAGCAACCTAAACTATCCTAAAACACTAGGAGAGACTCGCTTAGGGAAGATGGACCAGCACAGGTCAACATCTCGATAGTCCCCAGCAGAGTCGCCAGCTGTCGCATCCGCGAAAAACAACCGGCGGGCTAAAACAAAAACAAACAGAGCCGCCACCGTGCGTTATTTATCCCAAAAGAGGGAAAGGAAACGCTCAGAGTAAACCTGGGAAAAGCATAGTCTTGCGACCAAAGAGAATGGGATCGGGAGTCGGTTACGCAAGGGGAAGGTATTAGCACCCCTCACGTCCGTCGTACTCGACGGGATCCACGCTCAAAGATAGAAAAAAGGTTGCTAAAACAAAACACCACACACACACACCGAAAACAACACAGGTGGGGATAAGAGGAACGGGCTCGCTAGGACATCGCATCCTATGCCTACGTATCTCGTCTGGAACGAGAATCAGAGCTGCCGTAGTATGACTCACGCACGCCAAACAAGACACAACGCACACAGGAAACCGACTGCCAATCGCTGGACTTATGTCAGACTCCACACAAAAATGGCAAACATGGAACCCGAACGCCAATCGCTGGACTTACATCAGCTTCCGGACCAAACAAACCCACACTGGAACCCGAATGCCAATCACTGGACTTATATCAGCTTCCAAGCACACAACAACCAAACAAGTTAATAGGGAGTCGGGAACTCGAGCCTATAACTGTCAAGCACACACACAAAAAGAAAACAAAGTGCCCGGAGATACCTCGCACGGTCTCCTGCCTACGTACCTCATCTGGTATGAGGATCAGGGCGACGTAGTTCCCCTCAACGGGGGAGAAAGACTAGCCAGACACAAAGGGAGACGCACTACTAGGGAGCCGGACTCGAGCCTAGGTGTTATCATGCATCATTGCCCTATGTTAAGGTTCACTATCTACTTGCACCACAGCAAACTAATCCTATCCAGGAAAAACAGGCATGCAAGTCATAAACAAAACAAAGCAAACATTCCAGACAGCACACACTATATCCAGTCAAAAGTGGGCTCAAACAATGGGTCAGACTGCCAAGGCAAGTCATCTGTACAAGGGCGGTGTTAGCTCTTAACCCTGACATTGAGAGTCAGGGTGAAGCCAGATGAAAGGTGAGTGAAGATTAGACTTCACAGCTCTTATCCCTGTCCAGGGAGAGCTTCAGACAAAGGAGTGTGGGTCCAGAAAGGGGGAACCCTTCTACACTCAAGACACTGACTCAACTGTACAAGATCTTGGGTTTGTGTCCCAATGCATCAACACAGTGGTGTGAGCAGAGGGACGACTCAACAAGAATAACAGGGGATGGATTGCACATCCCTTGGGTTCTGCCAATTGCCTTAATCAAGGTCTTTACCTGCTTGGGGACAAAGTTAAACAATCACAAACATCGCCTCTTAAGGAGGACTTCAGACAGTTGCCTGGCCAAGTAACAGGCCAGGTCTTCCAGACTACATGGAGACAAGAGAGTCTACCTCAATTGGTTTATACAACCAAGCACAACAAGCAAGTTCTCAAGGAACTATAGCAACTAAGTGTACCTGAAATCAATCAAATACAGTCAGTATACCAAACAAAAGCCAACATTAAACAGCACAAGTCAATAGTTAATCCGCACAGTCAATCAATGCAATGTGCAAAGCACAATCAACTCAAATGAGCCAAGCATCCTACAAAACACACAAGTTAGTTCAACAACAATCAACCAAATCAAACTCAATTAACTTGAAGCAATCTCCTTAAGGCATTTGCATCTCAACCTGAAAAGCCAAACTCAAATATGAGAAACAAGACCACTAGGCCAAGCCTAGGGTCAAAAGGAGATGAAAAATCCAAAACAGCAAGTGAAAATTATTCAAAATCACAATAAATCAATTTACAAACAAATCCAATTGGTCTCATGCTCATATCATTCATCATTATCATTTCATGAAAGAAAAGGCATCAAACATGCAATTTGCAACCTCAAAGGACCAAACAGAATGATCATCATCAAAACATTATCAAAACATCTCAATAAATTCCACAAAAATTCAAGTATAAACAGAACATATGGAATGAATAGCTTATCCAATTTCAGCTCATTTGGATTAAAGGAAATAGGTCAATGAAAATCAAAAAGTTCATACAAGTTCAAACAAGCCAACACAGGGCATCAACACAAGCATCAACTTCCAAAAATCATAAAACAGTGACAATACATGATAAATGAATGGGATCAAAACCATAATGACCTATAATGTGTCTACAATTCACATGTCAAATTTCACATCCATCCAATTAACCATGAGAATTTCACAAATCAAATGCCAACATGTGTCACAAAAAATCACAAAATGAGCCAACAGAAGAGAAAATCTCAATCAATTAGGAAATGCAAGCAATAATTCCAGAAAAATTCACATGTTATCCCAACATACATATTCTCATTCATGCAAAATTTTAGCTCAATCCAATATCCCTAAGCATGCCAAATAAAATCATGAAGTTTATCAAGCATGGTGTGACCCAAATTGTCACACCTCTAATCAAAAATTCATATCTCATCAACCAGGTATCCAAAAATTACAAACTACATACCAAAATCACCATCAAAGAGTCCAGAATAAGCACAAAAAATTTCATCAATTTCTTTGGAAGCATCATCATTTCATGAGTGAAAAGGCAAAGCATGTACAAATTGCATACATCCAAACAAACCCTAGGCATTTTTAATTTTCACACGTGCACAAAAATCACAAAAATCACCATTAAAAACTACACATCATAAGGAGAATCATGCAAAAAATCTCACAAAATTTGGACAAGAAATGAATTAGATATGGATTTTCTAAGAACATGAATCAAAATGAAATGAAATTGAAAAAGAAAATGGAATAAAATGAATTAATATGTGATAATGGCAATCTGGTAATTTTTAACAGCGAGCGCAAAACGACGCCGTGCCTCATTAATGTGTTGGCGCACTCTCATTGGCCAGGACGCGCGGGTAACAACAATTCAAACCAGGAAATGAAAAATGTGGATCAAACGCATGTTTCAGTGTGTTTTTGCTCAAGAACATTAACAAAATTCCAGAAATCACATATGAACAAACTTCAACCAAAATGAGCAAATCATACATCAATGTGTTCGTCTTTCAACCTAGATCATGGATATGGCAATCATTTTACCTAACTCTCAACACATCAACCGGATCGAGCGAAATAAGGTATGCACATCAAACTTCTAATCGAGATATCTCTCTCTACACTCAACCAAATCCAAAACCACAAGTTGCATGATAATCTACATCACAAGATCTACCTAAACCACATCAAGATTTTGAGAATCATTGAAATCGAGTTCTAACCTTGTGGTGAAGCAGCTGTTGGATTCTTGAGTTTCCAGGTGCAAGAAGGTGAAACAGACGAAGATCCAAGCTATGGAAGATGATTGGAACACGTGCCTCAGCTCAACAATGCTTCAGATGCAAGAATCTTCAATTTGCCATGGAAGAGGGAGATTGCAACAGTCGTGATTCTCCACTGTTCTTGCCTTGAATTGATGAAACAGTTCTTCAATGATGATTGTAGAAGAGGATCCAATCAAGAACCAGCCAAATCGATGCAGAATTCAAGGAGAAATGATGAAAAATGTGTGTGAAAATTTTGGAGAATTTGGAGGTTTTGGAGGGAAAAGTTGTTACAATCTTGAAATGTGCAATGTCATTACCAATTTCTGTTACAATTAGTGTTATATATCATCTCCTTAATCCATTCCTTAATCACAATTAGCAAAATTGGCTTGGATTAGTGTAATGCATTTTCAAATGAAAGTCCAAAATAGCCTTTTCCAAATTATGCAATGTAACAGTGCCATGACAGTTCAAACATGTCTAAAATGATGTATGTGATATGTTGGAATGAGCTTCTTGTGCCAAAACCATGTATTTTGAAATTTCACCTATTTTCCCACCAATTTTCAAATAGATCACTTGAAAAATGACCTTTTGCCATGATTATTTTTGATGAAATTTGACCATACATCATGAAAGTACATGTGAAATGGGGTTTGCTCAAAGAAAGATCACCCAAATTGGCCATTCCATGTGAAAGTTATGCCACTTTGATTTTAGGCATTTTTGGAAAATGATTTGATCATATCTTGCCAACCATTCATGAGAAATTCAAGTTCTTTGACCTTTTGGAAAGGTGAGAGCAAGATCTACAACTTTCATGTTGAACAAAATTTCATTTGAAGCATTTTTGGACATGTAATTTTGAGATGAAAAACTTTCCATTTTTGGAAACTTTCATTACAAGTCACTTTCCATTTTTGGAAAGTTTTCTCCTGACTTTATTTTCTTCATTCTTGATGTTTGAAATATCAAATGAAACTTATTTCAACATGAATGAAGTATATCCAACTCTCTCCAACCTCCAAATCCATCATTCCTGGCACAGTTGACCACAATTGACTTTTCTGATTGATAGATGAATTTGACTATGCACTGATCAAGTTGAGCCTTAATCTCCTGATGAAATGGCTCAAAAATGAAACCCTAGCTTCCATAAGCTCAATATAAACATATAATGATCCCCATATCCATTGAAAACCTCATCTTCCTTGCTAAGCCCTGATTGGCCCAATGCAGATGATTAGGGTTGACCAGTGGTCAAAACCCTAACCTCAAGGCATCTGATCAATCTCTTGGTGATGACAAAACCATGATGATGATGATGTATCATTTCAACCAAGATTAAGCTCACTCTCCTTGAGAATCAAAAAACCCTAATTTGAATCACAAACCCTCAGATGGCTAATGATCCATTCAATGAAACCCTCAGGCTTGAATCTCAACCTCCTATCTTCTGACCAAGACTTAGGAGAATGACTTGCTCAATGTAGCCACATGATATGCAACATGCTAATGACTAATGACCTAAGAAATGCAATGCAATATGTTAAGCTAGTCCCAAGAGAGGAGGGCAAATTTTGAGGTGTTACAGAATGTTCATTACATGAAAGGTAGTGTTGAAGACTTGAGGTCCTATCTTGATAGGGAGAACCACTTCACCATGGACAACACTCTTCGCACCATCGTAAGCACGCACCACAATGTCACTAGGCTTCAGTTCAATGTTTTTGCAGTCAAGTTTATCGAGCACGGCTTTCGGTAGCACATTCAAAGAAGAGCCATTATCGATCAACACATGAGACAAGGTGATCCCCTTACACTCAATGGAGATATGCAGAGCTTTATTGTGATTCTTCCCTTCTGGTGTCAGGTCAACATTGGAAAAACCTAGGCCATTGTCAACAGTCAGGTTAGCAACATAGTTTTCGAACTGATCGACGGAGGTCTCCTGAGGTACATGAGCAGTCTTCAAGAATTTTATCAAGGCATTGGCATGAGATTCAGAAGATAACAACAAGGATAACATCGAGATCTTAGACGGGGTATGCCCCAGCTGTTCTACCACATCAAAATCACTCTTGCGGATGATTTTCAGCACTTCTTCCATTTCTTGTTTGGCAACATCTTCAGTAGTAACTTCGACCGGTGTCTCTGACTGAGAAGGGTTGACTGGTTCCTTTCCTCGATTTTCGGGGACTGGAGGTGAGATCTCTGGAGAAAAGATCCTTCCGCTTCGAGTAATTCTACTAGTCCCAACAATGTCAACGTCATTAGAATTAGCAGAATTATCATCTTGCTTTACGCCATGGATGTAAACATCACCTCCATAATTCCACGGAATGGCTTTGCTTGAGGAATACGGTACTGGACCAGGTGCAGTAATGATTAGGGGAGCTACCCTGGGCTCAGCAGTAATCTTCACAGGCACTCTAGTAGCGGTAATCTTCACTGGAACCTTGGACCTAGCAATCACATATATTTCTTCAATAGGGTTTTCCACCTTAGGAACCTTTTCGAAGAGGATTGTATGATCGTCCATCAGCCGTTGAATACCATTTCTCAACTTCAAGCAATCATTGGGTCGGGATATACAGAGATCGCAATTTTCAGCACAACCTGGAAATAAACCCGCTTGCAACAACTTCTTCTTGATGGCCAGGAGAGGAGATGCTAAGTCAGCTACATTAGAAATGTGAGAATTGTCATCCACAACATTAACAGCCTTGTCATGATTAGGCATAGGTGCAGTGATGACATTAGGAGTCTCCGGAGGCTAAAATTCAATTTCCCCAGCGCCGATCATATCCTGAATTTTATTCTTCAACGACCAACAATCGTTTGTATCATGCCCGGGGCTATCGGAGTGATACGCACACCTGGCATTGGGATTATAACAAGGAGAAGTAGTGTTGGGATTCGTAGGAGGATCTCTGAGGGTAATCAAATTTGCTTTTAGCATACCCTGCAGTGCCTGTGCTAAAGTCATATTGATCTTGGTAAACTGCCTTCTTGGCCTGTCTTGTCTGTGCTGGAAGTTTTGAGATGGCGGTGCTGCAATCGTAACTGCTCCAATGGTATGGTCACGATTTTTCTTGTTACGACCCCTTTGACCGTACACAGCATTTGATTCGTTCCTCCCCTGGTAGGACCTTTTAGTGCTTGCAGAGGTAGTCGCCTGTATCTTTCCACTTCGAATGCCGCTCTCCACCCGTTCACCTGTCAATATAAGTTCAGTGAAACCCGATGAAGAACTTCCCAGTAGATGGCTGTAGAATGGGCCAGTCAGTGTACCCATGAACATGTCTACTAATTCCCGATCAGTCATAGGGGGTTTGACTCTGCCAGCCAAATCTCTCCATTTTTGAGCATATTCTTTGAAACTTTCTTTAGATCCCATAGTCATATTCTGCAACTGTAGCCGAGTAGGCGCTAGTTCAGAATTATACTGGTACTGCTTGTAGAAAGTTGTTGCTAAATCAGTCCAGGTGCGGATGTTAGAGCTTTCGAGCTGATAGTACCACTCTAACTGTGTGCCAGACAGACTCTCTTGGAAGAAATGGATCCGTAGCTTCCTATCAGTGGTATACGGCTGAATCTTTCTCACATAAGCTCTCAGATGCATCTGACGACAAGACGCACCATCGTACTTAGTGAAAGCGGGGATCTTGAATTTGCGGGGAATGACCACGTCGGAAACCAGACCCAGGCTTTCAAAATCCAGACCGGGCGCCTTCTGGCCTTCCATAGCTAGCATACGTTCTTCTAGCAACTTGTACTTGCCATCTTTTGGAGAGTACTGTTCATTCTCGTAATCTTCATCGTCGTCCTCAGGGTTGAAGAGATCAACATTCTCCTCTTCTGAATCATTCTCTGTTTCCTCTTCTTGATCCTTCGGCATTCTGATCTTGACTCCTGCGGCCTGTCCTTTAAGCCTTCTTCCCGGGTTGATGTAACTTACAGGTTTCTTGTCTTTCTTCTGCTCGAGCAAGAGAGCCTTCAGTTCCTCCTGCCCCTTGGATAAGCTCAAGATCATCTCCTGGAATTGAGCGTTCTGAGCCTGGAGATCCTTAACAGTTTGTTCGAGGGCCATGTTTCTGTTTAGAAGGAAGACCGTGAGAACATTGATCTTTTGAATACCTGTTATGCAATGCTATGTTATGCTATGCAATGTATGAAATGTTTTCAAGGACTTTTGGAATTTAACTTTGCGTAAACCACCAAAAAGAGAGAAATTTTTATTAATAGTTTCTTTAATCATTGTTCATTACAAGAAATAATAATAAAAATACAATGAAAGCTCAAGTCTCCTAGGGACGGCTTCTTTTTGGGCGAAGATATGCATTGAGTCTTCGTTCCTCATTAAGTTGGCTGGTAAGTTCTAACACTTTCTTCCTTTCAGCACAGAACTGGGCTTCAAAAGTATCCCTTTCCTCTCTCAACTGGATCCAGGATCTCTTCAATTCTTCAACATCGGTAGGCATATCTGGATAAGGAATGATCTGAGGAGTACCTCCTTCAACCCCTGGTTCAACAATCAATGGTCCGACTGCAAGATATGGCATGACAAGTTCACGAGCTCTTGCGCGTACCCATCTGAGATAAGGTTCCATAGGAATAGAGTTTTTCTGTCCTAAAGTACTTCTTTTCACCATGCCCCAAGCTCGTACAAACCTTTGACGGAGACCTTGAGAGTCGTTGTCATAGTCAAACACAGTGCCTTGAATAATTACTTCATGTGGACCATCTCTTCGAGCATAACCAAACTGACGTAGGGCTAAAGCTGGATTATAAGTAATACCTCCTCTTATCCCCAGAAGTGGTACATTAGAGAATTCTCCACAACGGTCGAGGATGATAACCTTTTCTTTGGGATGAGGACACCAACGGATGTCTGAATGGGAGAGCGACATTATCCTTTGAGACCATTTCAAATTTTGATCATTCTTCAAGACTGATTGAGGAAGGTGCGAAATAAACCACCTAGACAATAAAGGTACGCAGCACATGAGAGTCCCTTTCCTTTTCATAGTACGAGTGTGAAGGGAATGCAAAATGTCTCCAAGCAAGGTAGGCACAGGGTTATGAGTGAGGAATATCTTAATAGCATTCATGTCTATGAATTGGTCTGGATTAGGGAATAACACCAACCCATAGATTAGTAATGCTAGGACATCCTCGAAAGCATGGACATCCATAACTTTTAGGAATTCTCGGGCCTTATTCATCAGAAATTTGGCAAGTAAACCCTTAACTCCACTTCTTGTTACCCAATTAGTTTCAATGTCGGATTTTGTCAAGTGTAAAGCCACGGCAACTTCTTCAGACTTCGGAATCTTTTCTAAACCACTGAAAGGCGTTTGATCAAGGATAGGTATCCCCAGCAGCCTGGAGAATTCTTCTAACGTGGGCACCAACTGATAATCCGGGAAGGTGAAGCAATGATGTTTAGGGTCAAAGAACTGGAATAAAACTCTCATCATATCTTCCTTGAAACCGGTGGTAACCAAATTGAGGAGAGAACCATGTTTCTTGATGAACTGAGCATGATCGGGAAGTTCTGACACTAAATCCCTGAGTTGAGGAGAGATGACTACAAAATTGATCCGGATGGTCTTCCTGGAAGCCATAACCTGTTTAACGGAGCAAAGCTAAATCCCTAAGTCCTTGAAATGGTTAGCACAATGTCATGATATTATGATGTTATGATGTTATGTAAATAACAAGCATAAACAAGTCACACGACAATCATTCCTAGGTTTTAAGGCTTGCATGAGTTCCATAGGTAAGTACCCTCCCCACTGAAGTTTGGTTGGTTCAACCTGTCCTAGAATGGTAACCGGGTTTTAGAAGGATCTCAAATCATCGACCTTTCCTTAAGTCCACTTCAGTGCAACACCAAGTGGTTGACCAAAATTTCCTTAAAGTCCAATCTCAAAGAGTGTAGTATCGAGTCTCAACCAACCTCAGTCGGAACCGAAGCCAGTTATCTCACTACTTTCTAATGGCTAGGATGAGTCAATTAGGGTGCTAAAGTCTGGTTAATGCTTTGATGACACCACGCAGACGCCAAATTTTTCCTCAAGTAAACATGAGGAACATCAGGACATCCAAAGTGTCACATTAACCGTAGCCATCATTTTAACCATTCCAGTATACGCCGGATAGTCGCGATGATCTATTGCTACTTACCTAAGGTACACTAGATCCGGGTGTAGGATCTTTCGCTCGAGAATACCCTTAAAAGAAGGAACAATTTGAAAACATAAATGATTTTTTTTTAAGGTGACCTCTCTTTGTAATCCCCAGCAGAGTCGCCAGTTCTGTCATACGGTGAACTGACTTTTTGTGTTTTGCTTTGGAAAGCAAATGTCGCGGTTAGCAAGAGTCGCCACCGACTTTTCTTTCATCCCATAAGGAAAGGTGGAAAAGAACAGGAAAAGACCTTAATTTAGATTTTTGGGTTCGGGAGGTACATTATACAAAGGGAAGGTGTTAGCACCCTTTGTATCCATGGTTATCCATGGGCTCTTAATTGCTTAATCACTTATGTTTTTATTGTTTGAAAGAGTGTTTGAGAACTGTTTAGGAAATGTTTTGAAAAGGAGAATTTAACTTTGTAATGATTCTTGTATGAATGTATACAAAATGGTTATCTCGTTTAGTTTTGAAAGTCGTTTAGAAAAATATAACTCGGCAATGATTCTAGTACGAATGTATACCAAGTGGTAATTTTCTAAAAGATGTTTTGAAAGGTGTGAGGTGTGAGAAGTATTTTAAGTTGTGAGTAAGCAATTAAGAGTTATACCTACCCAAGGTCTTTATGGGCATTTCCTATCCTTATGAGGGTAAAACTGTCCTTACTATTGAGAAGTAAATAGTTTTATCCTTTGGATGTAAAAGGGTCATCGTAGGGTCATCGATTGGTCATTGAAGGCAACATTTGTAAGGATACCTTAGCATTCGAAGGGACGATCATCATTTAACCGTAGGCTACACCGAAGGTTCATCGAGGGACAAAATCATATATTCGAAGGCAACATCTGAGGGACTATGATTTATTTTATAGGGGCATGATGATTTAATCGAATGGTCTTTGCTAAGTGTATCCCCCTATTCGCGGGACGTGACCGTAATACCGTAATACCGTAGGGCAACAAAGAGAGGTCCAAGATCACAAAATCAAAGGCAATATTTTACAATCAATTAGGTAGTTGTAATCAATTAAGTAATTAGGTCCACATTATAATCAATTAGGTAATTAGGATGAATCTCCACATTAAAATCAATTAAGTAATTAGGATGAATCTCCACATTAAAATCAATTAAGTAATTAGGATGAATCTCCACAAGGGTATCCCACAAATAAAGTGGGATACCTAGCAAGCTACCCTCTTCGGGAGTATGTGAGTCCTTACAATATTCAGCAAACAGGTCAGAATACCAAATGGGGGTGCAATCGAGGATTACACCGCAAAAGAAACACAGCAGTAGGAATGTCAGGCAAAATAACGCATGATTAGAATAGAACAGATCAGATAAGCGTAGAACAGAACAATCAAAATATTAGCGACTGTCACGTTCGCCTCTGCCTCGCCTAGCGAAGGCTTAGCGAATACTCGCTACATGCTCGCTTAGCGATGTGCTAGCGAGCGGCTGCGTGTTTTGAATTTCAGAACAGTACGATCTCAGCATGCTGCACGCCCTATGGCATCCAATACAGAAATTACATGATTCAACATTCAAGATATTCAGGCACACTTAAATTCACATGCAAAACCTCAAATATGTTTATGAATTCAATTATAATATCACATGCAAATTAAGAACATAAAGCGGTAATAGTAATGCAAACCTGTTTGCAATTGAATTGCAACCTTGAATCGGCAAGTCGGATTGAGTTGGGCGGAGGTGACCTTGATGCAAATGAGTTTCCTTCAGGGTTTCCTTTAGGGTTGCTCTGAATTCTCTGGGTTAGCCTCCAGGGTTTGCTGTGTCTTCTCTCTATCTCCCGTCTTCGTTTCCTCTTTTCTGACTGAAGTGTTGGTATTTATAATGCTTTTTCGTGACCTAATGGGCTCAGAATGAAGCCCAGAATTTTATGGTATTCGCAAGCTTCGCTAGGCGAGTGGCATAGCGAAAGGTTCGCTAGGCGAAGGAGTTGCTCGCCTAGCGAGCATGCCAGTTTGGGCCATTTTCTGGATTTGGCCATCTGTGAGCTGGGTCTTTGTTCCTTTAAGGTCAATGCCTTGAGTAATGAGTTGGAGTGCCTTGAAAAATGTCTTGCAAAATTAACGGGCAAATTTTGGAGTATGACACCAAGTGATACAAAATTTAAGTCTAAATTGATCATCTTGAAAAGATCTACAACTTTTATGTTTGGGGTTTTTCCATTTGAAGCTGAATCATTGAAGCAGAAGGGCTTGCTTTTGGTAAAAAAATTCAAAGGTGACTTAAACATGTTTTATACCTAAACTTTCATAGCCAGTTTTCATTAAGTTCCAAACTCCAAATGAATTTTTGCCCAACATGACTTTTGTTCCTTATTTCAAGGGATTTCCAACCATTACTCACATTAATTTTTTGGACTTTCCATGTGGGAGTTTCGAAGAGCTTTCTATTTAGGTTCATTTTTGCATTTCACATTAATACTTGATGTGCAAGCTTATGCAATCCATTGTGCACGTCCAACTCATTTCTAGGTGGTATCAGCAAAGATTTACACCCATCATTGGGCGTTACATGCGCCTGTACAGGCCCATGCAAGGGGAATTCAAATCCCATGCACACGAGGGAATCATGCTTACCAATCCATTTCAGCTATAAATAAGTGTGCATTCTCATTCAAATGGCAACCAAGTGGAGATCTGAATTGCTGCTGAATTGAAATCCCAACCCTCACTAAAGGAATTTTCAGTTTTCTCTTTCTCTTTCAAGCTTGAAATTCAACATCATTAGTTGATTTTCAAAGCTCGATTCCTTAACCTATCATCTCCATCACACTTCCAGAGCAAAAGCAGATCATGATCTTGAAGGATTCGTGTTGTTTGAAGCTTCATTTCAGAGGTAGAACCTCAAACTTTTTTGATCTAGATCTTGCAATACAATGTGATTTTCTTTGGTTTGTGTTGTTTTCTAAAGTCCTCTCACATGAGGCAGGCCAGTGGTGGTCTTAATTTTGCAAATCGTACCATTTCAGTTCACACACCATGATTTTAAAGCTCACATTTCTCTCTAAATAGGAATGGTGAGGATGATCCATGGTTACAGTGGTGATGTACATCACCTAGGCTTCATTTTGATGTCCTTACTGTCATACCCCAATTTTGTCCGGCTATTTTTGGTTTACCCATGAGATCTTTTTATTTCAAAGGCCCATTTGCATAAGTGTGTTCATAATCTAAAACATGGTTTGAATCTTTTTACATTACTAATCCAAAATCTATTTTTTGTTTTATTAGTAAGTATTAAAAGTCATGTTATTATTTCTATGATCACTATTTACTAGTCCATTTACACGTCCCAAGTATTTATACCAAGTTCTAAGTTCTTCATGGGTTCCCAAATTAAATTTGCATTTTTAGAAACATGTATGTGTTTTTTTTTTAATTAAAAGTCCCATGTTTAGATTTTTGTGTTTAAAAATAGAATTGCGTTTTTTTAAACTAAAAGTCCCATGTTTAGATTTTTGTATTTAAAATAGAATTGTGTTTTTTTAATTAAAAGTCTCATGTTTAGATTTTTGTATTTAAAATAGAATTGTGTTTTTTTAATTAAAAGTCCCAATGTTTAGATTTTTGTATTTAAAATAGAATTGTGTTGTTTTTAAATTAAAAAGTTTCATATTTAGATTTTTGTATTTAAAATAGAATTGTGTTGTTTTTTTTAAATTAAATTACTATACTTAGTTGTTGTGTTAAATTAGAAATTTGTTGTTTTTAAAATTAAGTCATTATATTTAAATTAGAAATTTGTTGTTTTTAAAATTAAGTCATTATACTTAAATTAGAAATTTGTTGTTTTTTAAAATTAAGTCATTATACTTAAATTAGAAATTTGTTGTTTTGAAAATTAAGTCATTTTACTTAAGTTAGAAATATGTTGTTTTTAAAAGTTGAAATTGATTAGCATAAATAAATATTGAGTTAAATTTTGAAAAGCTTAAAAGATAATTACATAATTAAAATTTATTCCAAAAATTCCTAATAATCCAAAACAATTACATAACTGTCCAAAAAGAGAAAAAGAGAAATTCCAAATTAAGTTTGTACATGTTACAAGCAATCCCTAAATTCATAATCCAAAAAGTCTCTGTTACATCAGAAATATTTTTATAAAAAAAATTAGAATAAGCCGTAAACACAGCAGTTTGAAGCAAATTTCACAGACTCTTCCAAAAGCTCTTTTGGGAAGTTCCCAATTCAAAACCAACTCTTCAGAACTTTTCCAAAACCTGTTGAATAACAGCCCCCCTTTTCAATCAATCAGCATCAACATCACTTCACCTGCAAAACCAATTCAAAATTAAAAACAGCTTATCAAATAAGCACTTAAAAAGCTGAAAAATAATTAATAGAAAGAACAGATTAATATGTTACACAATGAATCAAAGGAAGCGCTCAGAAACACACTGCATTATCCAAATAAACAACTTTAAATCCATAGATTAATCATCCCACAAAATCTGGAAATAGGATCCAACAAGTTATCTCACAGAAACCAACATTCATGTATAAAAACCACAAAACTAATTAACAGTAACGGAGGTTTTTTGATAAAATCCAGAAAAAATTTTCAAAGTAATTTTTTCTCTGTTAACTCCAAAGAGACAACACAGTAAGAATTCTTCTCAAAACCTAAACAGCAACAACACAACAATGCAATTTTTTTCTCAAAAACAAAAACCTTAAACCAGAACAACATAAACACAACAGTAAGAACAGAAGCATTTTTTTCCTGAAAGCCCTAACAAGTTAACTGCAAGAGAATACACACGCTTAACAGAACAAAAGAAAGAAGAAAAGCACCGAGCATAAGTGGAGACGAAACTTACGGCTGGGCGAATTCAGCGGAATCCCACACCACCGCGAGCACTCAGTACATCTCAGTCGATTCCTCATCACGATTCGGTGAAATCTTGGAAGAGCAAGAAACTGGAGCCACGGGAGCACGAATCGAAGCGCCTCCACATCAGAATCAGTAAGACTTTTCTCTACTTCGCGTTTAATCTGATTTTTTTGATATCATTGCAACCCGGCGTCGGGGATTGGTTTGTGGAATACGTAATCACGGCGGTGGAGGAGAGTAGAAGCAGAGAGCATCACGGAAGTTCGAGTCTCCGTCGCCGGTGACGAGACTCAGCGCGGCCGGATTCGCCGTCGCTACCAGATCTTCATCTTAGTGAAGATGTTGAATGCATGCGATAGGATTAGGGTATCTGTTTATTCATTTTTCACTTTCGGGCTTTCACAAGCCCAAGTTAGTTTGCTATCTCACATACCCACTCCATTGTCCATACACCCCCTGTATTAGGCTTAGTAAGTGGCAGTAGGCACATCCTGTGGTTTTTTTGTTTTTTTTGGTCCATTTGTTAGGCTCATGAGTAGAAATGTATTAGATATAATTTTAGGATTAATTAGTATCACTTTAAAGAATTAGGACACTATCTTGATTAATGTTAGGATTATATTAGAATAATTTCATATGTTAATTAGAATTATTTTAAAAAATTTAATTTTAATTTAGAATAATTTTAGATTTTGATCTTTGAAAATATTTTAGAATTTAATTAGATCTTTTTTTTAGAAATGATTGTAAATTAATTAGAATTATAAGGTGATTTAGAATTATTTTAGAATTTTAATTTAATTTAGAATGATTTTAGAATTTAATCTTTGTTAATATTTTAAAATTAATATTTTGAATAATAGTTTAGAATTGAGATTTTTTATAGTTTAATATTGTTTTGAGTTTTAATTTAATGATACTTTTTTTAATTGTTTAAACTTTAGTTATTTGTTTTAGATTTAATATTTTATTGCAATTCTCTTGATTATTTCATGTTGATTTCAATTAACACCTAACATTTAACGATTAACTCTAACTTTTAATTTCCGCAATTAACATCTAACTCTTTTAAATTTCGCTTCTAACATTTATTTTTTATATTTACTTTACTTCGCTTTATGCTATATCATTGTACATCCTTTATCTCATCTTAAAATGAACCTAAAAATGATAAAGACTTAAAAAATACAAAAAAGATTATAATTCTCATGCCATCAATTCAAACCAATTTTTTTTTTAAAAAACAAATAAAACCTCTCGATTCAAAGTCGAGCCCGTTTTTCAAAACACTTATGTAAGTCGATCGCTTGTAAAAGCATCGCCATCAACCTCACATGACTTACTCTTGGGCTTTCTTACAATGAGACCTACTCGGTTTTAATTAATCGATTAAATGGACCATTCACTAAATAAATTCAATTCATTCACAAGAATGCAATTTTTAAAACCTCTATCCGACATCGAAAGTTAAATTAAAATACTTAATCACATCTAAACGACACTTCATTTGAAAATGAAAAGGGGGGTGGTTTTGAGTTTTCAACTCCTCTCCTCGATTATTTGAATACGAGTTTTCTTACTCGGTTAGTCAAATGGTCGTCATTTCTAATCCATTTAAGCAAACACAAATCAAATCCTTTTATAACAAGAAACTAAAAGGGAGATAACTTTGAGTCTTCAATTTTTCTCCACGACTATTTGAATACAAGTTCTCTTACTTGGTTATTCAAATAATTGTCGTTCCTCTACAAACTTCTAAACCCGATTAAATAAAATTATTTTCATAATAAGCTAAATGAAAAAGGAGATGACTTTGAGTCTTCAACTTCTCTCCTCAATTGTTTGAATACGAGTTCTCTTACTCGGTCAGTCGAACAATTGTCATTTTTTACAAACATACAACTTAATCAAATCATTTTCATAACAAACTGTACAAAAAGGGAGATGGTCTTGAGTTTTCAATTCCTCTTCTCAAATGCTTGGATATGAGTTATTTTACTCAGTCTTTCAAGCACTTGTCGTTCATTCTAAAAAATACATCAACCATACACAAACCTATTTTCATAATCACTCAGATGAAAAAGAAAGTGGTCTAGAGTCTTCTATTCCCTTTCCCGATTATTAGGATACGAGTTGTCTTACTCGATTATCCGAGTATTCGTCATCCTTTCAAAACACCTTAATTATTATCCAATCCTTTCTATAATTAAGGATGAAAAAGAAGATGGTCTAGAGTCTTCTATTCCCTTTCCCGACTGTTAGGATATGAGTTATCTTACTCGAATATCCGAGTAATCGTCATCCAACCAAAAACATATCAACCAAACAAAATATCCAACATATTGTAACACCTCAAAATTTGCCCTCCTCTCTTGGGACTAAGCATTAACATATTTGCATTTCATTTTAGGGCATTAGGCATCTCATATTGCATATCATGTGGTTACATCGTGCAAGCCATCTTTCCAAGTCTTGATCAGAAGATGAGGAAGTCAGAAGGTGCAAGCTAGGGTGTTGACTGATCATGGGCCATCTGAGGATTGGACTGTGAATTAGGGTTTTGTGATTCCCAAGGGTATTGGTCTCCATGTTGATTGAATTGATGCATCATCATCATGGTTGGATGTCATCAGAAGATTGAAGAAGATTCCTTGAGATTTGGGTTTTGACCACTGGTCAACCCTAATCAGTTGTATTGGGCCAATCAGGGCTGGATCAGGAGATGGGGTTTAAGATGGAGATGAGGTTCATTTTGTGATTATATGGTGATTATTGAGGCTAGGGTGTCACCCTTGAGCCATTTCAGTTGAAGATTGGGGTTCAATTTGATCTATGCATTGCCAGATTCATCTGTCAGTTGAAAGGTCAACTGTGGTCAACTGTGCTTGATCTGATGGATGTGGAGGTGGAAATGAGTTGGATACACTTCATTCATGTTGGAACAAGTGTTATATGACATCTCAAAGCTTAAGAATGAAGAAAATCAAGTCAGGACAAAAACTGCCAAAAATAGCAGGTGACTTGTAACTGAAGTTTCCAAAAATGGAAAGTTTTTGACCTCAAAAACAGATGTCCAAGGAAGCTTCAAATGAAAAATTGTTCAACATGACAGATGTAGATCTTGTTCTCACCTTTCCAAAAAGTCCAAGAACTTGAAAATCCAATGTACGGTTTGCAAGATATGGCTCATTGAATTTCAGAAAAGACCCGTAATCAGGAGGCCATAACTACCACATACTTTGTCCAAATTGCAAGTTCTTTATATGCACAAACTCCATTTGACATGTACCTTGAGGGTGCATCATTGGATTTGTTCAAAAATGGCCAAGGCAAAAGGTCACTTTTCAACTGGACAGCTGAATTGGACCAGGGGCAAAATTGTCCAAATGTCAAAATAATTGGAATTTTTGAATGGGACTTTTTCCAACACCTCAGGAATGGCATTTTAAGTGTGTTTGAATATTCACTTCATGGTTAATGCACATGGTTTGAGTTTTGGGTTGAAAAATGAAATGCTAAAAATGGATCAATTACCACACACATATGATTTTGAGAAATACTCAACCAATTGGAATGGGAATAGTTTCTACACATCACATATGGCATTTGGGGGTTGCTTGAGCTGTCAAAACAGCTGGCACTAGCTGTCATTGTGTATTGACCAATTTGCCCTTGCTTACAAAAATTGCCATTTCACTAACATTCCAAATTGTTAATTAAACATGATTAGTGGTGGATTAATGCAAGGTATATAAACCAAATCATCTCCTAATCATAACTGAAAATCACAATTACCAAAGTTGGATCTAGAAACTCTTCATTCTCTCCATTTTCATCAAAAACTCAACACCTTCAACTTCACAATTCTTCCTCAATCTTGAACCAAAACGCGAAATTCTTTTTTCATTCAACTCGTATCATCTTCTTCTCCATCTGTTTGAGCTGTTTGGAAGGAATAGAGTGATGAATCGCAACTGTCATGCTTGAGCTCAACAATGGAGTTTTCACTTTTCTTGCGTTTGGATCGTGTTCAAGCCAATTCGACTTCTCCAATCACCTCCTTGGATGTTAATCTGCATCTGTTTTCATAAATTGAAGGGTGAAGCTCACGGATTCCTCGCCGTCGTCGGAATAAGGTACGGATTCGAGTTTCATTATTTCTTGAATTAAGATGTGGTTCTTGTAGTTCATTCATGGCTGAGCGTGATGCAATTTGTAGTTTTCGATTTGGATGATTGTAGAAGGAGATATAGTGATTTTTAGTTTTGAGTGTGAAACTTTAAGCGATCGATCCGGTTAGTATAGTTAGATTTAGGTTGATTAGGTTATATATTCATGATCTATGCACTGAGACGATTCAAACGGATATTCATTTGTGAGTTTTGGTTGAAGTTTGAGCGAAGTCATTGTTGGACATGGAGGAGATTGAGTCGTGCGAAGAAGAAGAGGAACTGCTGGAAATTTTACTGTTCGATCCAAATTTTGCCAGGCCAAATTTTGAAACCTGTTTGCCGCGGAACTTTAGCCAGTAGCATACTTCCACGTTAATTAATGAAAACGACTGTGTTTTGGGACCGGAAGAGATAATTACAAAAACGCCATTATTTCTAGTTAATTAATAACATCTTAATAATTATTAAAAAAATTCACTAACACCTTAAAAAATGCATAAAAAATTGTAGAAAAATCAAAAAAATGTGGAGATTTTTTCCTTGACTTTGTTGACTTGTGTAGGATTTTTTTGACCTATTGGTCAAAGTTGTGCTTGGCAAATATTTTATTTGGCATAGGCTTTTCTAATGTATGTGCTCATTTTTGCTACACTTTGCCAATTGATTCATGAAATGCACAAAATGTAAAATAAATGGCTGAAAATTTTTGTGGTGGTTCTTGACTCATTGAGGATTATTTATATGTAAATTTCATGAATTTTTGATACCTGGTTAGAGAGCAGCAAATTCTGGAACTTAGGTGTGACAGTTTGTGTCACACCTCTTGATGTCAACTTGTTGAATTTAATTGGATGACCTATGCATGTTGGAATTGGCTGAAATTTTGCATGATGACTTGTTGACATGTTAGGATGCTTGATGAATTTTTGTAGGATTTTTCACTGTATTTTCAATTTAATCTTGATTTTTCATTTCTGGTTGTTGAAATTGCAAGCTCATGTGATACATGTTGGTAGATTGATTGGGAAATCCTCATATTGTATTGTATGGCCATGAAATTTGATATGCATGAACTAGACACATGTTAGGACCTCCCTGTTTTGGTCTCATCCATTTCTTTTTAGTTTCCAATGAGATATGAATTTTTGAAGTGGATGTATGCATTGATGGTGTGAATTGAAGCATGAAATTGTGTCTGTTTTTGATGATTTTCATTGACATGGTTCCATTTGCCCAATTGAGCTCAAATTTGACATGGTAGACCTTGATTTCCCCCTGTTTAGGTGTAATTAATTTGAGAATTTTTGGATTTATTTTGATAGGGATTTGAATGCAATACTTCTGTTTGTATGCTTGGTGGTTCATTTGACCTCATATGGATTGTTTTGTGCATGAATTGAACATGATGGATGATATAAACATGAGACCAATGATGTTTGATCTTGTTTGATGTTAATTTGATGTTGGATGGTGGATACCTTGCTGTTTTAACCTTTTTCTTGCTTTTGGACCCTAGGCTTGGCCTAGTGGTCTAGTTACTAATATTTGCTTGATTTTTCAGGATCAAAAGCATCATGTACATGGAGAATGATACAAGTTGATTTTAATTGATGTTGTGGATGTTTGTACACTAACATAACATTGTTTTGTAGGTGTTGGAGCTTGGGCTTAAGCCTTGAGCTTGCTTTGTGTTGTATTGTTTAAACTGTTTGTTTGCTGTATAGTTTGTCTGATTGATTACTGACTGAGTTTGATTGTTTCCAGGTACTTTAGTTGCTCAGTTCCTTGTGAACTATTGCTTTGCTTTGCTTAAGCAACTTGCATTTGAGGTATAACCTTCTTACTTCATGTAGTCTGGAGACCCGGCTGTTACCGGGCCGGGCAAATTGTCTGAAGTCCTCCTTAAGAGGCAATGCTTGTGTATGTTTATTTTCAAGCCCAAGCAGGAAAAGTCCTTCAAGTAAGGCAATTGGTGGAAGGTAGGGACAAGCAACTTGTCCCCCACTATTCAGTGAGTCTTCTCCTTGCTCCCATTACATGGTTGTAGCATTGAGATCAAAAGCCCAAGATCTTGTGCAGTGCACATTGAGTCAGAGTCATCGAGTATAGAAGGGTTCCCCTATTCTGGACCCATGCTCATTTGTCAGCTCTCCCTGGTTAGGGATAAGAGCTGTGAGGTCTCATCCTCACTTCATCCCATCATCTGCTTCACCTTAGCCTCGTAATGGCAAGGTTAAGAGCAAACACAGCCTGTACAGACGATTGCTTAGGCAGTCAAACCTGATTGATTGAGCCCCCTTGTTTGGCTATAGTGCGTGTTATGTGGATATCTGATTGACATGCTTGTTTGAGATACCTGTTCTCATTTGATGATATATGATTGTATGCTTGTGTGCTAGCTTCTTTCCTGGTTAGGTTAGTTTGCTTATGCAAGTAGGATAGAAAACCGAACTTAGGGTTAACGATGCATGACAACATTAGGCTCGAGTCTCAGCTCCCTAATTGTGTATCTTTCCCCGGTTTCTGGTTAGCAATTTAGTCCCTTTCAGGGGAACTACATCGCCCTGATCCTCGTTCCAGACGAGGTATGTAGGCAGGTGGTCGTGCGAGACCACTCCGGGCAACCTTTTTCTTTTTTGCGTGTGTTTACTTGTTGTCTGATTGTGTTTTGGCTCGGATGCCGACGTAAGTCCAGTGATTGGCTGTCGGGCTCCACGTTTGCCCTTTTGAGTGTGTTTTGGTTCGGATGCTGACGTAATTCCATCCAGTGGTTGTCGGGCTCCGTGTTTGCCACCCTTGCTTGTTTGTATGTTTTGTGTTGTTTGGCGTGCGTAAGCCGAACTACAGTGGCTCTGATTCTTGTTCCAGACAAGATATGTAGGCATAAGGTGCGATACCTTATCGAGCTCCCTTCTCCTAACCCCACCTGCGTTCCCTGTGTGTGTGTGATGTTTTAGCAACCTTTTCTTTATTCTAGGACGTGGATCCCTAGGAGTACCTAGGACGTGAGGGGTGCTAATACCTTCCCCTTGCGTAACCGACTCCCGAACCTTTTCTCTCTGGTCGCGAGACCATGTCTTTCCAGGTTTCTCTGAGCGTTTCCTTTCCCTATCTTGGGATAAATAACGTTTAGTGGCGGCTCTGTGTGCGTTTTTATTTTTAGGCTCGCCGGTTGATTTTTCGCAGGATGCGACAGCTGGCGACTCTGCTGGGGAATTACATGTAGACCTATGCTGGTCCATCGTCCCTAAGCGAGTCCTTCCTAGCGTTTTAGGATTAGTTTAGGTTGCTTGTTGTGTGATTTATTGCATTTATTATTCTAACCTGTGTATATATTTGCATTAATGTCTGCATGCATCATACTATCATGTTGTTGCCGTCCTCTGTACAGGTGGTTCCTCTGTTTTGGGGTGGGAGTTACTCGAGGTAAAAGGCCCAATACCCAGGCTATGAGTGAAATCTAGGAAACCTAGGAATAGAGTGATTCATGGGAAGCGGGTGGTATGGCGCCACTTAGCGGAACATTGACATCACGAGCAGTTCAGACCCTGGTGGGATATTATCGTTACATACTTCGGGTGTGTATATGATGGTATTCTGCGAAAGGTTATTTATGTTGCGTTTCTTTCGACTTTACCCTGGCCTAGATGACACCCGTGAGTGGGGAGGGAATGATCATGTTAACAGGTACAGATGGTGACTGTTGGTGATTGATGGTGACTCAGATGATGACTTTTTGTTCCGTGGATCAGAGTCATATTTATAAGTCGGATTTATGGCCGTTTATTTCAGAGACGCCGGAGTGCTGTCCGAATTATTCCTCAGTGGGGATCCGTTTATTTCAGGATTCCCCGGGCCGAGATATTTATCAGTGGGGATCCGTTTATTTCTGGATTCCCCGGGCCGATTCAGATGGTGATGGTGTGTCTGCTCAGAGACCAGTGACGATGATGATGTATCTGTCTTCCGTTTATTTCGGAACCCGTGGGTCCAATTGATGATTGTACACTCCTCAGATGGTTGTGATCAGCTCAGATGGTTGTGATCAGTTCAGAGAGCAGGGCTGTGATTCAGAGCAACAGATGATCAGATGACTTGGAGGATGGCACAATGCATTGCATTCATACATCATTCTCATTTTGCATTCATCTGCACCAAACTTACGTCTAGCCATATGGGGAGTATTATGGATTGAGAATCTGGTTGAGAGACGTCTTGAATTTCAGAATGTGGATGTTAAAATGTTATCTGTCTCGATGAAACCAGGATCGAAAGACAGAAGTTTCCTCATATGGATAGACGTTGCATTCATGCATATTAACCTGTTTGCTGTTTTGCAGGAATCATTGCTCGTGCTCGCAGAACTGTACCCTTGCACTCAACTCGACCTCACAGATATTTCACCAGAAGAAATACACCCAGACTCATGGAACTCCCAAACGCTGACATCCTCGAGCTGAAAGACAAGATGAGTGAACTGATCAACATCATGCAGGGCTTTGCAGTTGGTCAGAAGGCTTTGGTTGATAAGGTTGAAAAGCTCGAGCGGGCTTCAGCAGCAAACAGCGGTGTTAACCTGGATGGTGTCTCCAACCAGGGGCAGGGGTCTCGTGATGGTGGAAAAAGAGAAACTGTGGGTATGGTGAACAACCCTGCTGGAGGTTTTGGTGCTGGTGGTCAACCTGGGCCCGGTCAGGGGCAAAATCTGAAAGACGGCCTGTTATCTCCATTCTTCGGTTTTGATGAAGACAGAGAGGAAGACCGAGAAGATGATCAATTCTCAATGCACAACGAACCGTTGGGGCAGTATAATACCCAGCCACAAAGCAAAGAGATCCAGTTGCTGGCAGAGAAGATTAAAGTGCTTGAAAGCCATGCTACTCCGGGGTTTGTCAACATGTCTAACATGGGGTTAGTCGAGGGGATTGTGATCCCACAGAAATTCAAAGCGCCAGCATTTGACAAATACAATGGGAGTTCTTGCCCTGAGACTCACCTCCAAGCTTTCGTCCGCAAGATCTCTGCGTATACGACTGATCAAAAGCTCTGGATGTATTTCTTCCAGGACAGTCTGTCCGGAGGATCCTTGGAGTGGTATACCAAGCTGAAATCTGCTGACATCAAGAGTTGGCAAGATCTTGGAGATGCATTCTTTAAACAGTACCAGTTCAACGCTGATATGGCTCCGAGTCGTACCCAGCTGCAGGGTATGTCTCAGAAAAACAATGAGGGGTTTAAAGAATATGCTCAAAGGTGGAGGGAGTTGGCTGCCAGAGTTCAACCGCCGCTAGTGGACAGAGAGATGTCTGATCTCTTCATGGGTACCCTGCAAGGGGTTTTTGCTGAAAGGATGGTGGGTTGTCCAGTAACCAACTTTGCAGACATTGTGGTGGCCGGAGAGAGAATTGAAAGTTGGCTGAAAATGGGGAAGATACAAGGTAATGCTTCGGCATCAGGATCGAAGAAGCCATTCGGGAACGGTCAGCGCAAGCACGAGGGTGAATCAAGTGCTGTGTATGCCCAGGGAGGACACGGTAGGGATCGTTACTACCAGCACACTGCTGCAGTAACCATTCCTGCTGGTAATCAGTCAGTCCGGCAGCAACGTCAGCCACCTCAACAGAGAGCCGGGTACCAGATGAGAGGAAAAGGGGTTGATCGCCATTTTGACAAGCCGCCCGTGACATATGCTGTTCTGTTCAAAAAGCTGATGGATCTTGGGTTGGTTCAGCCAAGGGCGATGGTTCCGATGAGATCAGATCAGAGGCCTCCTAACTATGATGAGAACGCCCGGTGTGAATTTCATTCTGGTACACCGGGGCATAACATTGAGGGCTGTAGAGCATTCAAGAATGTTGTCCAGGACCTGGTGGACTCCAAGGCTATCAATTTTGCGCCGTCACCGAATGTTAATGCTAATCCCATGCCAGCACATGGTCAGGCAATGGTGAGTGCAATTGCTGAAGATTCGGATCACGCCTGTGCGGTAGGTGGAGAGACTGACAGTGACTGCAAGTTCAGTGGTTGGATAAAGCCGTGCGTACCAGGAAGCTGAAAGGCCTAAACAAGATCATCACTGACACTCATCCGGAAGAGTAATGATTTCTGTTTTGATTTTATCTGCATGAAAGCCATATGTGTTGCCCGACACGTAATGGTTCATTGTAAGGGCCACCTCATGTTCATAATTTGCATTTCTGCATCATAATTGATGGATGTTTTTCAGTCAAAAGGCGGTGTTCCCTGTTTTTCATTTATTTTTGCAGTTTAAAAAACAAATAAAAATGGCAATGTTTATTTTCATTTTTCCTTTTTGATTTGTCTCGTCCCGACTTCAAAAAAATTTCTTCTCCGGATCTCATTGATAACAATTTGGTTACCTCTCATATGACTTCGACAAACCGATCTATCTTGCTGAAGAAGAAGACGAAGAAGATTGTGATCTGTTGGGATTGGCCAGATTGCTGAAAACAAGAGGAGAAGGTGATTCAGCCGCCTGTGGAGCAGATTGAGATTGTTATTCCACGCACCGCCGAGGTCAGGAAGGAATTGAAATTGGAGCCGCCTCAGAGGCAAGTCAAGAGCAGAATGGTAGCCCTGTTAAAAGAGCATGTGGATATTTTCGCTTGGTCGTGTCAGGATACGCCAGGGTCGAACACCGATATCGTTGCTCACAAGCTACCACGGAGAGAAGACTGTCCTCCAGAGAAGCGGAACGCCAGTGCCATGTATCAAAAAGCCATGGTGACTTTGTTTCATGATATGATTCATCATGGAATCAGATGCTATGACATGATAGCAAAGTCCCAGTCAGAAGAGGGGCATCTGGCAGACTGGGGGCAAGTCGTTTGACCAGTGGAGATAATTCAGACTGAGGTTGAATTAGAATGAGTGCACTATCAGAGTGCGATCCGGTAAGATGTTGGGGGGTCATTATAAGAGAGGAATCGAGGTTGCTCCTGTTTTAAAAAAAAAAAAAAAAAAAAAAAAAAAAGAAAAAAAAACAAATGCCTGAACCGAGAATAAAGAAAGAGGTTCGTGGTTTCATAGATAGATTGAACTACCTGTCATGGTTCACATCTCATCTAACAGCCACGTGTGAACCTATATTCAAGATGTTGAAAAAAAAATCAAAAAAAATCAAACGGTCAGGTGAAATAATGATTGCCAAGGGGCATTGAAAATAAAAGAATAAATTGCAGGAACCTCTGATTCTGTCGCCTCCTATGGAAGGAACAACCATCAATTCTGTATTTGACGGCCTTCGAGGGGTCTACGAGGTGAAGTGGGTCAGCATGACGCGTCTTGTCGAAAAGAGCATGCAATTTACCTTAGCAAAAAGTTTGTCGACTGTGAAACAATACATTCACTGTTCGAGAAAACTTGCTGTACTTTGGCATAGGCTGCTCGCCGACTGAGACAGTTTATGCTGGTTCATACCACTTTGTGGATTTCCGAGATGGATCCGATCAAGTATGGGTTTGAGAATCCAGCATTGACCGGATGGGTTGCGGGAGAGCAAAAGAATGTTGACTGATTTGTGATCCGCTCAGAAAGCAATCAAGGGGTGTATTGTCTGATTACATCGCTCCGCAACCCATTGGGGGGTCATCAACCGATGAAGTTTGAGTTCCCTGATGAGGACATCTCGAGGTGCTCTGATCGAAAGATTGAGAGTAGCCGATCCCGGAGGAGGGGCCTGACCCTAAATCCGAACGGATTCTGATGTCTGATGGGGAGGTTAAGGAGAATAAGATTTTGTTGCCCGGATAACGTTGAATACACCAACGACGGTGTGATTGAGTAGGAAACTGGTATCTTGGGTATTGATCTTCGGTGTGTCTACTGGGGAAACTCCTTTCTCATTGGTATATGGAATGGAGGCGGTATTACCTGTTGAGGTTCAGATTCCCTCTTTGAGAGTCCTGATGGACGTAAAGTTGCAAGAGGCTGAATGGGTAAAGACCCGGTACAAGGAGTTGAGCCTGATTGAGGAAAAGAGGCTAGCAGCCATCTGTCATGGACAGTTATACCAGCAAAGGATGAAGCGTGCTTTTGACAAGAAGGTGCGACCTCGGGTATATCACGTGGGTGATATGGTGCTGAAAAGGATCCTTCCTCCTCAAAACGATCGAAGGGGCAAATGGACACCGAATTATGAAGGTCCATTCGTGGTCAAGAAGGTTTTCTCTGATAGAGCCTTGTTGTTAATGACCATGGATGGTGAAGATTTTCCATCCCCTGTGAATGCGGACGCAGTTAAAAAATACTTCGTATAATTGACCCGCTGGACGAAAAGAACAAAATAGTCCAGGCAAAAATGGGCATCCCGGCGAACCAAAAACAGAAAGAAAGGTTCGGGCAAAAATTAGGGATAAAATGAAAAAACTGTACACCCGGCAAGTCGAAAACCTGAAAAGGCGACTTGGGCAAAAAAGGGTATCCCGGTGGACTGAAAACCCGAAAGGGCGGTCCAGGCAAAAGAGGGATTGAAACGAACAACTGCGTCCAGCATGATCGTTTGCGCTTTGGTTAAAGCATCATGGATAATACCCGGTAGGGATCAGTCAGAAGCGTCTTGTTCAGAAGGCAGAAAGCATGGAGAGTCTGAGGACATATGGGGTGTAACCGAGTTGGAACTCGATGAGATCACGGGTTTCACATTGCCATTAGGATAGATTTTTCCTTTTGAGCGCAATTACCTCTTTTCAGGAATTGCTTCCCTTTGTATTGCTCATTTGAGCCACACTTTTCCAATCAATAAAATGCATATTCAGTCAAATAATTTTGTTTTTGTTTTTCATTACCGCTTTGATTGCCAAAACATCCGATTATTTTGATAAAGAATCTTTGCATTTTAAGACATACAGGTTCCTTCCAATGCATGTTTATAAGATTGAATGCTGGAAATCTTATTTGGAAGGTTAAGTGACCCAAGTGTTGAAATCTTGACACGCCTGGGGCACGGTTTTATCTAATGATCTGTTTTGCAGGGACTGTTAGATATTTTCACTCACTTGCAGGTTGTGATGTGTGAGCATTGGCAAAGCAAATCCCCAGAGAGTTCACTCAGGAACGAAGGAATGAAAGAAATGACGAAAACGTTGAGGCGTACGACGATCTTTGATGATAATCAAGAAGACTCTTCAAAGTCGGAAGATTGGAAAGTATGTAATTCCCCGCAGAGCCCGATCAGGGGCAAAGCAAGTTAGAGAACAGTAGAGGACGACGAGAGACGTCCGACGACCCTTGAAATTAATCAAGAAGACTCTTCAAAGTCGGAAAATTGAAATTTCTGTATAACTCCCAAGAGTACGTTTCTCGTCGAGCGCGGGGCGATTTGGAATACAAGATGATGGAGCAGAAAAGGTCCAGACGAGTCTGGGGACTCTCAAAAGTGGAAAGCCGATATGAGTATTGGAGGTAGACACCATGGTTCGACGAGTTGACGGGTGTTTTTATACCAACTTTTCTCATTTCCCAGCTAAGTCCCCAAGCAGAGTTATAGGACTAGCTCCCCAGCAGATCCAATGTCTGTGACTTCTCCAGCCGAGTCAAGAGGGCTGTCCCCGGCAGGTTTACAACGATGTTTCCTCGGCAGCCAGGTCGGAAGGTTGCTATTCCCCGAGTGGAGCGGGTCTTTTTCAAAGAAAAATATCTCCAGCAGTGTTCATCCTACCAGTGGATTGAACAAGTTCCCGTAGTGGACGAATTGATGTTTCCCCAGCTGAGATGATTTTACCTATGGATTGCATGGGTTGTCCCCAACGGAGTGGTATGCATTTCCATAGCAGGGTCTGGATGGTATTCCCCCAGTTGAGCCTGGAGATTGCTATTTCCCCAGCGGAGTATCTGTGAGTATTTCCCCAGTGAAGTCAACAGGTATCTGTGAGGGTTTTCCCAAAGCAGAGTTGGGATCTATATCCCCAGCAAGTCAAAGACTGTGGTATTCCCACAGAGTGCAGTGAAGGATCTGTATCCCCAGCATGTCCTCGAGAGGGTGGGGTGCAAAGGAGGTATTCCCCAGCATGTCCTCGAGAGGGTTGGGTGCAAAGGATCTGTATCCCCAGCAAGGGTTGTCTATTTCCTAGCAGCAGTGCTATCCCCGGCAGGGTGGAAATCGGAGCAGTGGCGAGTTCCTCAGCAGAGAGTCTCGTTTTCCCCAGAAAATTCCCTTGAGGGGGATATTTTTATGCATTCATCATGTAGAATAAGCATTGCATATTGCATAGAAAAATAAATAATCGCGTAGCATTTCCATAATTATGGAGCATTACGCAGAAGAAATCAAGCATGCATCATTGCAAACGTCAGCTAGTCTCAAGCCGTGGTTACTGTTTGAGAGGTATTTTGCCAGAAAATGAAAGTGTTACTCCGAGTAGTATAGCCTCATGATTGGATCACAGGTATTGTCCCAGTGGTACGACACTGGAGAAGACTCCTTCCGTCGGACGGAGATGGAAAAGGGATGTATTCAACGCAACCCAAACTGTGGTTACCACTTGAAGATTTGGGGTTCACCAAAGGTGAAGATGTTACTCTGAGGAGATTAGCATCACAACGTCAGATCAGCAATGTTCCCCAGTAATGCGATATTGGAGGAAATGTTCCCGTCGGACAGAGATGGGGATACAGTCAGAAGACGTTACGCGATCAGCGCGATTCAAGCCGTGATTACCGCGTGAGGTTTGGTTTTGTCTGACAGCGAAGACGATGCTCCGAGGAGTTCAGCATTGTGAGTTTGGAACCACCGTTTCTTCCCAGACATCAGTAAGTGTTTGGTCGATCATTGTTTGATGTCTGTCCGCATCATTGTTTGATGTCTGTCCGCATCATTGTTTGATGTCTGTCCGCATCATTGTTTGATGTCTGTCCGCATCATTGTTTGATGTCTGTCCGCATCATTGTTTGATGTCTGTCCGCATCATTGTTTGATGTCTGTCCGCATCATTGTTTGATGTCTGTCCGCATCATTGTTTGATGTCTGTCCGCATCATTGTTTGATGTCTGTCCGCATCATTGTTTGATGTCTGTCCGCATCATTGTTTGATGTCTGTCCGCATCATTGTTTGATGTCTGTCCGCATCATTGTTTGATGTCTGTCCGCATCATTGTTTGATGTCTGTCCGCATCATTGTTTGATGTCTGTCCGCATCATTGTTTGATGTCTGTCCGCATCATTGTTTGATGTCTGTCCGCATCATTGTTTGATGTCTGTCCGCATCATTGTTTGATGTCTGTCCGCATCATTGTTTGATGTCTGTCCGCATCATTGTTTGATGTCTGTCCGCATCATTGTTTGATGTCTGTCCGCATCATTGTTTGATGTCTGTCCGCATCATTGTTTGATGTCTGTCCGCATCATTGTTTGATGTCTGTCCGCATCATTGTTTGATGTCTGTCCGCATCATTGTTTGATGTCTGTCCGCATCATTGTTTGATGTCATGTCAACATCATTGTTCGGTGCCTGTAAACATCGAGTTTCCTCCCGGTCATTGGTTAATGTCTGGTCGAGCTTTTTTTGGTGTCAGTAAACATCATCGTCCGATGTTCAGTAAACGTCGAATTTCTTCCCAGTCATCAGTCAGTGTCTGGTTGAAGGTGTACCCTCTGACGTGTTGCCCTCAGAGTGGTTTGGTGTTAGTTCCGTCATTGCCAGCGGAATTATCACGGGAGATTGGAGAAAAGGAGGTGCTGAGGCATTTTCTGGGGTTCAAATGGAGAAAAGTAAATGTGGATACATTTTCTGGAGACGGGGTTCAAATGGAGAAAAGGAAATGTGGATACATTTTCTGGAGACGGGGTTCAAATGGAGAAAAGGAAATGTGGATACATTTTCTGGAGAACGGGGTTCATATTGGCGATCGCAAGTTATCGTCAGGCGACTGGGGTTCAAATTGGAGTTCGGGGTTCATTATTTTGGCAAAAAGGAGTGCTGAGGCATTTTCTGGGGTTCAAATGCAGAGATCCGATGATCGTTTGCGCAGAGAAAATTTCGGGGTTCAAGGAAAGAAAAAAGATAAGAAAAATTTCGGGGTTCAAGAAAAGCATGAAGAAGAAAGAGATAATAATCCCGAGTGGATGTGTGGTGATCAGGCCATGGTTATCCCTGAGTTACCATTTATTTTGGTATCCAGGTCGACGTTTCAGAGTTTGTTTCTTCGCCGATGCTGACAGGCGTTGTTGATTATTTTCCCATCAGAGTGCAAATTGTTCGTCTGTTCTTGGTATTCAATCACTCTTCATCCTGATCATCCGAAAGCCGAGGCTATTTCGTATCGATAGGTTCACAGTGGATTGAATAGGGGCAGCTGTAACACCTCAAAATTTGCCCTCCTCTCTTGGGACTAAGCATTAACATATTTGCATTTCATTTTAGGGCATTAGGCATCTCATATTGCATATCATGTGGTTACATCGTGCAAGCCATCTTTCCAAGTCTTGATCAGAAGATGAGGAAGTCAGAAGGTGCAAGCTAGGGTGTTGACTGATCATGGGCCATCTGAGGATTGGACTGTGAATTAGGGTTTTGTGATTCCCAAGGGTATTGGTCTCCATGTTGATTGAATTGATGCATCATCATCATGGTTGGATGTCATCAGAAGATTGAAGAAGATTCCTTGAGATTTGGGTTTTGACCACTGGTCAACCCTAATCAGTTGTATTGGGCCAATCAGGGCTGGATCAGGAGATGGGGTTTAAGATGGAGATGAGGTTCATTTTGTGATTATATGGTGATTATTGAGGCTAGGGTGTCACCCTTGAGCCATTTCAGTTGAAGATTGGGGTTCAATTTGATCTATGCATTGCCAGATTCATCTGTCAGTTGAAAGGTCAACTGTGGTCAACTGTGCTTGATCTGATGGATGTGGAGGTGGAAATGAGTTGGATACACTTCATTCATGTTGGAACAAGTGTTATATGACATCTCAAAGCTTAAGAATGAAGAAAATCAAGTCAGGACAAAAACTGCCAAAAATAGCAGGTGACTTGTAACTGAAGTTTCCAAAAATGGAAAGTTTTTGACCTCAAAAACAGATGTCCAAGGAAGCTTCAAATGAAAAATTGTTCAACATGACAGATGTAGATCTTGTTCTCACCTTTCCAAAAAGTCCAAGAACTTGAAAATCCAATGTACGGTTTGCAAGATATGGCTCATTGAATTTCAGAAAAGACCCGTAATCAGGAGGCCATAACTACCACATACTTTGTCCAAATTGCAAGTTCTTTATATGCACAAACTCCATTTGACATGTACCTTGAGGGTGCATCATTGGATTTGTTCAAAAATGGCCAAGGCAAAAGGTCACTTTTCAACTGGACAGCTGAATTGGACCAGGGGCAAAATTGTCCAAATGTCAAAATAATTGGAATTTTTGAATGGGACTTTTTCCAACACCTCAGGAATGGCATTTTAAGTGTGTTTGAATATTCACTTCATGGTTAATGCACATGGTTTGAGTTTTGGGTTGAAAAATGAAATGCTAAAAATGGATCAATTACCACACACATATGATTTTGAGAAATACTCAACCAATTGGAATGGGAATAGTTTCTACACATCACATATGGCATTTGGGGGTTGCTTGAGCTGTCAAAACAGCTGGCACTAGCTGTCATTGTGTATTGACCAATTTGCCCTTGCTTACAAAAATTGCCATTTCACTAACATTCCAAATTGTTAATTAAACATGATTAGTGGTGGATTAATGCAAGGTATATAAACCAAATCATCTCCTAATCATAACTGAAAATCACAATTACCAAAGTTGGATCTAGAAACTCTTCATTCTCTCCATTTTCATCAAAAACTCAACACCTTCAACTTCACAATTCTTCCTCAATCTTGAACCAAAACGCGAAATTCTTTTTTCATTCAACTCGTATCATCTTCTTCTCCATCTGTTTGAGCTGTTTGGAAGGAATAGAGTGATGAATCGCAACTGTCATGCTTGAGCTCAACAATGGAGTTTTCACTTTTCTTGCGTTTGGATCGTGTTCAAGCCAATTCGACTTCTCCAATCACCTCCTTGGATGTTAATCTGCATCTGTTTTCATAAATTGAAGGGTGAAGCTCACGGATTCCTCGCCGTCGTCGGAATAAGGTACGGATTCGAGTTTCATTATTTCTTGAATTAAGATGTGGTTCTTGTAGTTCATTCATGGCTGAGCGTGATGCAATTTGTAGTTTTCGATTTGGATGATTGTAGAAGGAGATATAGTGATTTTTAGTTTTGAGTGTGAAACTTTAAGCGATCGATCCGGTTAGTATAGTTAGATTTAGGTTGATTAGGTTATATATTCATGATCTATGCACTGAGACGATTCAAACGGATATTCATTTGTGAGTTTTGGTTGAAGTTTGAGCGAAGTCATTGTTGGACATGGAGGAGATTGAGTCGTGCGAAGAAGAAGAGGAACTGCTGGAAATTTTACTGTTCGATCCAAATTTTGCCAGGCCAAATTTTGAAACCTGTTTGCCGCGGAACTTTAGCCAGTAGCATACTTCCACGTTAATTAATGAAAACGACTGTGTTTTGGGACCGGAAGAGATAATTACAAAAACGCCATTATTTCTAGTTAATTAATAACATCTTAATAATTATTAAAAAAATTCACTAACACCTTAAAAAATGCATAAAAAATTGTAGAAAAATCAAAAAAATGTGGAGATTTTTTCCTTGACTTTGTTGACTTGTGTAGGATTTTTTTGACCTATTGGTCAAAGTTGTGCTTGGCAAATATTTTATTTGGCATAGGCTTTTCTAATGTATGTGCTCATTTTTGCTACACTTTGCCAATTGATTCATGAAATGCACAAAATGTAAAATAAATGGCTGAAAATTTTTGTGGTGGTTCTTGACTCATTGAGGATTATTTATATGTAAATTTCATGAATTTTTGATACCTGGTTAGAGAGCAGCAAATTCTGGAACTTAGGTGTGACAATTTGTGTCACACCTCTTGATGTCAACTTGTTGAATTTAATTGGATGACCTATGCATGTTGGAATTGGCTGAAATTTTGCATGATGACTTGTTGACATGTTAGGATACTTGATGAATTTTTGTAGGATTTTTCACTGTATTTTCAATTTAATCTTGATTTTTCATTTCTGGTTGTTGAAATTGCAAGCTCATGTGATACATGTTGGTAGATTGATTGGGAAATCCTCATATTGTATTGTATGGCCATGAAATTTGATATGCATGAACTAGACACATGTTAGGACCTCCCTGTTTTGGTCTCATCCATTTCTTTTTAGTTTCCAATGAGATATGAATTTTTGAAGTGGATGTATGCATTGATGGTGTGAATTGAAGCATGAAATTGTGTCTGTTTTTGATGATTTTCATTGACATGGTTCCATTTGCCCAATTGAGCTCAAATTTGACATGGTAGACCTTGATTTCCCCCTGTTTAGGTGTAATTAATTTGAGAATTTTTGGATTTATTTTGATAGGGATTTGAATGCAATACTTCTGTTTGTATGCTTGGTGGTTCATTTGACCTCATATGGATTGTTTTGTGCATGAATTGAACATGATGGATGATATAAACATGAGACCAATGATGTTTGATCTTGTTTGATGTTAATTTGATGTTGGATGGTGGATACCTTGCTGTTTTAACCTTTTTCTTGCTTTTGGACCCTAGGCTTGGCCTAGTGGTCTAGTTACTAATATTTGCTTGATTTTTCAGGATCAAAAGCATCATGTACATGGAGAATGATACAAGTTGATTTTAATTGATGTTGTGGATGTTTGTACACTAACATAACATTGTTTTGTAGGTGTTGGAGCTTGGGCTTAAGCCTTGAGCTTGCTTTGTGTTGTATTGTTTAAACTGTTTGTTTGCTGTATAGTTTGTCTGATTGATTACTGACTGAGTTTGATTGTTTCCAGGTACTTTAGTTGCTCAGTTCCTTGTGAACTATTGCTTTGCTTTGCTTAAGCAACTTGCATTTGAGGTATAACCTTCTTACTTCATGTAGTCTGGAGACCCGGCTGTTACCGGGCCGGGCAAATTGTCTGAAGTCCTCCTTAAGAGGCAATGCTTGTGTATGTTTATTTTCAAGCCCAAGCAGGAAAAGTCCTTCAAGTAAGGCAATTGGTGGAAGGTAGGGACAAGCAACCTGTACCCCACTATTCAGTGAGTCTTCTCCTTGCTCCCATTACATGGTTGTAGCATTGAGATCAAAAGCCCAAGATCTTGTGCAGTGCACATTGAGTCAGAGTCATCGAGTATAGAAGGGTTCCCCTATTCTGGACCCATGCTCATTTGTCAGCTCTCCCTGGTTAGGGATAAGAGCTGTGAGGTCTCATCCTCACTTCATCCCATCATCTGCTTCACCTTAGCCTCGTAATGGCAAGGTTAAGAGCAAACACAGCCTGTACAGACGATTGCTTAGGCAGTCAAACCTGATTGATTGAGCCCCCTTGTTTGGCTATAGTGCGTGTTATGTGGATATCTGATTGACATGCTTGTTTGAGATACCTGTTCTCATTTGATGATATATGATTGTATGCTTGTGTGCTAGCTTCTTTCCTGGTTAGGTTAGTTTGCTTATGCAAGTAGGATAGAAAACCGAACTTAGGGTTAACGATGCATGACAACATTAGGCTCGAGTCTCAGCTCCCTAATTGTGTATCTTTCCCCGGTTTCTGGTTAGCAATTTAGTCCCTTTCAGGGGAACTACATCGCCCTGATCCTCGTTCCAGACGAGGTATGTAGGCAGGTGGTCGTGCGAGACCACTCCGGGTAACCTTTTTCTTTTTTGCGTGTGTTTACTTGTTGTCTGATTGTGTTTTGGCTCGGATGCCGACGTAAGTCCAGTGATTGGCTGTCGGGCTCCACGTTTGCCCTTTTGAGTGTGTTTTGGTTCGGATGCTGACGTAATTCCATCCAGTGGTTGTCGGGCTCCGTGTTTGCCACCCTTGCTTGTTTGTATGTTTTGTGTTGTTTGGCGTGCGTAAGCCGAACTACAGTGGCTCTGATTCTTGTTCCAGACAAGATATGTAGGCATAAGGTGCGATACCTTATCGAGCTCCCTTCTCCTAACCCCACCTGCGTTCCCTGTGTGTGTGTGATATTTTAGCAACCTTTTCTTTATTCTAGGACGTGGATCCCTAGGAGTACCTAGGACGTGAGGGGTGCTAATACCTTCCCCTTGCGTAACCGACTCCCGAACCTTTTCTCTCTGGTCGCGAGACCATGTCTTTCCAGGTTTCTCTGAGCGTTTCCTTTCCCTATCTTGGGATAAATAACGTTTAGTGGCGGCTCTGTGTGCGTTTTTATTTTTAGGCTCGCCGGTTGATTTTTCGCAGGATGCGACACATATTAATCCAACTTATCACCCTCGTGTGATCAAAACTCTTTTCAAAAGAACACTATTTAATCCTTTCTGATGCGCACAACAAACTAATGCTTAAGCCTCCGCCGAGAGTAGACAAGCCAATGTTTAGCCTTTAGGATGCGATCTAAACAGTTGTTCATTAAAAGACACCAACCAACCGTAGTTTCCCCGAACTACGAATGCTCTGATTTCCTTATTATACCATAAGGATACGTAGGCAGGAGATTGTTGTATCTTCGCGAGCACACTAATAAAAACCTCCCCTTTCCCTTTCTGAGGTTCTCATCCACTTCTATTTTTAATATTTTATAACTTAAAGATAACAAACAAACATAAATTAACACTCGAAACGCAAATTAGAACTAAAAGGTTCCCGTTGAGTACAACGGACATAAGTGGTGCTAATACCTTCCCCATACGTAATCCACTCCCGAACCTGAATATGGTTGCGATGACCATTATTCCATTTCTTAAAGGTTTTATCGATATTTTCCTATCCCTTCATTGGGATAAATAAAGTTCGGTGGCGACTCTGTTCGAATATAAATATTTCCGCGACCTTCGCGAGGAATCGTATATTTCCGCGACCTTCGCGACCTTAACAGGGGAGAAACTCTCTCCTAACCAGAGACCGGGGAATAACAAACTAAAAGGGAGACTGACTCGAGCCTAATAGTTGTCATGCAATCCACAATAGCCCTAGGTTGAGGTATCTAATCAGAACCTAACTCGCACAGGAAGCAAGTCAATTTAAACAGTAAATAAACATACCAAAAGCAAACACACAAGCAATCATCACACTCTATATACAAACAAGAGGCTCAGACAAATGGTTGGGCTTTAGTCAAGGGGTCATATCAACCTCGACAAACAAGCCAAAACTGTAGGGGTATGCTGAAGCTCTTAACCACTAACATTGAGAGTTAGGGTGAAGCTGATGAAAGGAAATGAGGATGAGACCTCATGCTCTTAACCCTGGCCGGGGTGAGCTCAAATCAATGAAAGCGTGGGGATCCAGAAAGAGGGGCCCTATTCCACTTGACTGACATTGTACAAGATCTTGGGTTAGGTTCAAGAGCATCAGCACGTAGTGCGAGCGTAATGAACGACTCAACGAATAACAGGGGACTGGCTACTAGTCCCTTCTATCTGTCAATTGCCTCTTCACTTAGGAGGACTTAATAAGTAGCATGCCTCACTTGGAGGTCTTTGGCACAAATGTAAACAATCACAAACATTGCCTCTTAAGGAGGACTTCAGCCAAATGCCTGCCAAAAAAGTGACAGGACTTCCAGACTACATGGAGTGAGAAGGCTAAACAACCTCAGTGGTATCAACCACACTCCAAAGCAAAGCAAAAGCTAGCTAGCAAGCGGCTAATGTACTTGTACAAAAGTCAAACAATCAGTATTGTATTCAGAGAAACCAAAAAGATAACAACGGGACCTTCCAATATGTACACAATGTAAGTTATAAATGCAATCACTCAAGTGAGTTCATCATCAAAGGACCTACAACACAATCAAAGTTAGTTAACCAAAGCAACTTGCTTCTCAAGTAATGAGATCACAACAACCATTAGAACTAGATGCTTGAACCTGAAATACAAAGCTCAAAAGGTGAGTACAAACCACTAGTACCAAGACTAGGGTCAAAGGCAAAGCAAATAGTCAAAACAGAAGTTGATATTCCACATGAAGCACATTTAATCAAACAAGAACATGTCCTAAAAAGGACCAAAGCCAAATCATAAGGCAAAGCCCTCAAATAATCAAGATAAGGCAAGGGCAAACAATGTGGTCACAATTGGACATTCAAATGAGAAAAACCACATTAAAACAGAAATGAATCCAATGATCATGAATTTTTTTATGTGAATTCAACATGTTATGAACAAGCATCATGCCAAAAATGAAATCCAGAAGAGGTCAAATGGCCTAGGAATGAAAATGCACAAGTTGAATACCAAAAATGTGACACAAATTGTCACATCTCATGTCCATGTGTACAAAACAGAGATGGAAAATGATAAAAATTCCAAACCAATCCTCAAAAATCATGTTACATGTTATGATCAAGCATGTCAAATTTCAAGGCAATTGGACAATTAATGAGCATTTCACAAACAATTGATCACAACATGTCAATATATCACAATGTCTAATCAAAAATCAACAAATAAAAATCCAGAAAGGAAAAAATTAGGCAATTAGTATAAAAAAATACTAGATATCCAAACAAACATGTGAAAAAAACTAGAATCAATTTGCATTATTTTGCTATTTTTTATGGATTTTTGAAGTTGAATGAATAAGAATAAAATAAAATGAAACATCATGTGAAAAATGAAAATGAATTGAAAATTATTAACATGCTTCAAGCCAGATTCGAACGCAGGTGGCAAGGCTCAAAAGAAACGCTGGAAAATAACAATTCACAAATGCCTTGGCCAAGGATCGAACACAGGAGGCTGTCGCATTACGCGAAAAAACCGGCGGGAAAACGAAACAACAGAGCCGCCACCGTGCGTTATTTATCCCAAAGGAGGGAAAGGAAACGCTCGAAGTAAACCTGGAAAAGACATGGTCTCGCGACCAGAGAAAGATGGGATCGGGAGTCGGTTATGCGAAGGGAAGGTATTAGCACCCCTACGCATCCGTCGTACTCGACGGGATCCACGCTCAGAAAGAAAGGATAAGGTTGCTAAAAACTGCTCACACACTGCACAAGGCTGGAAGGAAACACAGAAAGACAGAAGAAACGGGACTCGGTAGGATATCGCATCCCAGGCCTACGTAGTCTGTCAAGCACAGACATCAGAGTCGACGTAGTTCGGGACAGGGGAAACGTGCTCGCTAGGATGTCGCATCCTATGCATACGTATCTTCTCTGACCGGAGAAGAATCAGAGCACTCGTAGCTCGGCTAACGCACGCCAAACAAAACACAAACACTGGAAACCGACTTCCAATCACTGGACTTATGTTAGACTCCACACAACACAAACCAGACACAGGAAACCAACTGCCAATCGCTGGACTTACGTCAGACTCCAACACACACAAGGGACAAAAAGCAAAAGGTTGCCCGGAGAGATCAGCTCATCTCCTGCCTACGTACCTCATATGGTATGAGGATCAGGGCGACGTAGTTCCCCTACACAGGGAAAGAACTTCTAACCTAACCAGAAACAAAGGGAGACACAAACTACTAGGGAGACTACGACTCGAGCCTAGAAGTTGTCATGCATACGATCCCTATGTTGAGGTTTCTATCTAACTTGCACAGGGAGCAAGCTATCCTAAACAGCACAGTCAAACACATACAAGCACAATAAAGCAAGCACACACACTATATGCACACAATTGGGCTCATACAAGGCTAGGCTGTAAAAACAAGTCAACTGGAATGGGGTGTTTTTAGCTCTTAACCCGAACATTGAGAGTTACGGTGAAGCAGATGAAATGGGAAGTGAGGGTAAGACCTCAGCTCTTATCCCTGGCCTGGGAGAGCTTGACTCAAAAATAGAAAGTGTGGGAGTTCAGAATGTAGGAACTCTTCTCCACAGATGACTGACACAACATGATTTTGGGTTCTTATTCACAATGCATCAACACATGGTGTGTGAGCAAAGTGAATGGTGTAACACCCCAATAAAATAAAATAATTATTTAAATTAAGTTAATAGTATATTATTAATTTAATCAAATAATTGGGTTATTTTATTATTGGATTATGATTATTATTATTTTGGAATAATAATTACTGGAATATATATAAGTTGGAATTTAGAAAATCCCATTTTTGGTAAAAAGATTATTTTCACGTGAAAAGGAAAAAGAGGCAGAAAAGGGAAAAGGGCAAAAAGCCAAAGAACGAAGGTTGAAGGAAGGAAAAGCTTGGAGCTCAGAGATTGCCGGATTTACTCAGGTAAGGGGGGTTTATCACCAATTAATGGATATTATGGGATAATATGTGATGGGTAGTGAGAAACCATTGATTTGCCTCTGATTGAATGATGTATGATGAATTTGTGAACTTTTGGGATGAACGAAATTTGGATTAAAATTGAAGAAATTCGTAGGAATTAGAGGTAGAAACGTTAGAAATTTGTGAAATCGAAAGTGGATAATTCGTGTTAGATGAGATGAATGAATTGTGTGTAAAATTTGGACTGTGGAAGGTTGAATTGGATAGATCTCGTAGCAGAGAAAGCCATTGCAGATCTGGAAATTCTGGTTTCTGGTCATACGCGTATGGCACTAGGCAATACGCGTATGAGATGGCTGGTACGCGTATGGATGAGGCCTTACGCGTATGGGTGAGAAAGATGATGTTTTGAACGTGAAATTGTCTCTGTTGGTACACGTAGGAGAATGTGGTACGCGTAGCATACGCGTATGGGCTTGGGCAATACGCGTATGGACTTGGTCAGGAATGGGCAATACGCGTATGGGCATAGGCAATACGCGTATGGGCAGACTTGTGGTTTTCCTGAACTGTTGTTGTGCAGTTTTTGGTTGTTTAGGCTGAGTGATGTAACTTAGCTGATGTATGACGTAGTAGGGATCATTTCCCGTGGTTTTGAGCAGTATAGGTATTAGTAGAGTGTGCTAATACTGTGTTTAATTATTTGATATGATATGATGTGTGATACATGTGTTGATGATGTATGATGAAATGCATAATGCTGTGAATGTATATATTATGCATGTATTTGTGAATGGACTGTTGTATGGCTTAGAGTGTGAGCATGTGTCCATTGTGGATTGTTGTTGATGTTGCATTGCTAGATGATTAGCGTGCATAGCATAGCCTGTGGGGCTGTAGCTAATTCCCATAGTGAGGAATTAGTGAGTAAATCATTGTGGATTTGTTGTTGATGTTGGCATGCTAGGTGATTAGTGTGCATAGTCTAGCCTTTGGGGCTGTAGCTAATTCCCATAGTGAGGAATTAGTGAGTGAGTCACTAGGTCTCAAATGAGTGGGACTAGTGAGCTTAGTAGCCGTATCTGGAGGGATCGGTGAGCTTGAACTATATGTTCAAGAATAGTCGGTACCGCATGTGTGGAGTCTCATTGCATAAATTATGTATGGCGTATAATATGAATGGATGTATTCCAATATTATACGTGTGTTGTGTTGGTGTTGAGTATTATGTTGAGTTGATGTGCTGTTACTGAATATATGGTTGGATTAGGGTGATGAAATGTGTTAAAATTACTTAGCATTACATAATGTTTTATAATGCTTATTATATTGATTGAGGAACTCACCCTTACAACTGTTTTTCAGGTAACGAGCAGTGATTGAGTAGGAGCTAGTACGTGGAGTCTAGAGTAGTTCTTTAGTGGGTCATGCTCTGATAGATGTAACATCGGGACGGGATGTTTGACTTGTTTTCATTGATGATTGTTGAATAAGCTTACATGTTTTGTATTGATGTTGGATTCTATTCCGCTGCGAATTATGCAAATGTTTTATTTGATTAAATAAATGAGCATGACAGGATATTTTGATGATTGTTATGAAATGATTGTGTGGCACCCTTCGGGGCATAATTACTCTGATTGATATTTTTATTATTTTAATTAAATATTTGGGGTATTAAGAAGGGTGTTACATTAGTGGTATCAGAGCATAGTCGGTCGAGTCGAGTCGTAATTATTCTGTTTCCCCTGTACGGTATAGGTGTTGTGTAACCTATCAGTACTCATTGTTTTAGCTTGTTGGGTTTTCAGAATAGAGATGGCTGGAAGAGGTAGAGATGATGTTGCGATTGCTGAGGCTCTGGGTATGCTAGCTGGAGTACTTGGAGGGAATCCGAATGTTGTGGGAATGGGAGCTGCTCGTCAACTGAGTGAGTTCCAGAAGAACAATTCTCCAATGTTCAAGGGAGCATACGATCCAGATGGTGCTCAGAAGTGGTTGAAGGAGATCGAGAGGATCTTCCGAGTGACTGAGTGTGCCGATAACCAGAAGGTCAGGTTCGGTACGCATATGCTGTCAGAAGAAGCTGATGATTGGTGGGTTGCTACCCGCACCGAGTTGGAATCTGCTGGAAATGCTGAGATCACTTGGGCTGTGTTCAGAGAGAGATTTCTGAGGAAGTATTTTCCAGAGGATGTCAGAGGAAAGAAAGAGATAGAGTTCTTGGAATTGAAGCAGGGTAACAAGTCTGTTACTGAGTATGTTGCTAAGTTCACAGAGCTGTCAAAGTATTATACTCCCTATAATGAGGCTGCTGGAGAATTTTCGAAGTGTGTGAAGTTTGAGAATGGGTTACGTCCCGAGATCAAGCAGGCTATTGGGTATCAGCGGATCAGAGTATTTTCTGACTTGGTTGACTGTTGCAGGATTTTTGAACAGGATTCCAAAGCCAGAGCAGAGAGCTATCAACAGAGAGTTGATAGGAAAGGCAAGAGTCAGAATGATCGTGGAAAACCGTATGCAGCTGGCAAAGGTTTTCAGAGTCAGAGTGGGATGAAGAGGCCTAGTGGGGGAGACTCTAGTGCCCCTGTTAAGTGTTATAGATGTGGTCGGGCTGGACATCGTGTCCATGAGTGTACCAGTGCTGAGATGAAGTGTTTCAAGTGTGGAAAAGGCGGTCATTTGGCTGCAGAGTGTCGGTTGAAGACTGTAACTTGTTTCAACTGTGGAGGGTTGGGTCATATCAGTCCACAGTGTCCTAAGCCGAAGAAAGAGAATCAGTCGGGAGGCAAGGTCTTTGCTTTATCGGGTTCTGAGACTTCTGCAGATGATCGTTTGATCCGAGGTACGTGTTATATTAATGGCTTTCCTCTTGTAGCTATTATTGACACCGGTGCTACTCATTCCTTTATATCTTTGGATTGTGCTGTGAAACTTAAGTTAGAGATATCTGAGATGCTTGGAAGTATGGTGATTGATACTCCTGCAAAGGGTTCAGTGACTACTACTTCAGTTTGTTTGAGTTGTCCTTTGAGTATTTTTGGTAGAGACTTTGGGATAGACCTTGTGTGTCTTCCGTTAGTGCAGGTTGATGTTATTCTGGGTATGAACTGGTTGGTGTTTAACCGAGTCTATATCAACTGTTTTGATAAGACTGTGATTTTTCCTGAGATTGAGGAAGGAAAGAGTTTATTTCTATCAGCAAGGCAGGTGAATGAGGAAGTAGCAGATGGGGCAGAGTTGTTCATGCTGTTAGCGACTTTGGAGGCTAAAGATAAACTAGTGATTGGCGATCTAGCCGTGGTGTGTGATTTTCCTGATGTGTTTCCTGAAGAAGTGAATGAATTGCCGCCAGAATGTGAAGTTGAGTTCTCGATTGATTTGGTACCTGGTACTAGACCGATATCGATGGCTCCGTACCGTATGTCTGCTGTTGAGTTAGCTGAATTGAAGAGTCAGTTGGAAGATCTGTTGGATAAGAAATTTATTCGTCCTAGTGTGTCACCGTGGGGTGCACCAGTGTTGTTGGTTAAGAAGAAAGAAGGTACTATGAGGTTGTGTGTGGACTACAGGCAACTGAATAAAGTGACGATCAAGAATCGGTATCCTTTGTCAAGGATTGATGATTTGATGGATCAGTTGGTTGGTGCGAGTGTGTTCAGCAAAATAGATTTGCGATCTGGGTATCATCAGATACGTGTGAAAACTGAGGATATTCAGAAGACTGCTTTCAGAACAAGGTATGGACATTATGAGTATTCTGTAATGCCTTTTGGTGTGACTAATGCACCTGGAGTATTTATGGAGTATATGAATAGGATTTTCCATCCGTACCTAGACAAGTTTGTTGTGGTGTTTATTGATGACATTTTGGTGTATTCGAAATCTGAAGAAGAGCATGCTGAGCATTTGAGAGTGGTTTTAGAAGTTCTACGAGAAAAGAAGTTATTTGCTAAACTGTCTAAGTGTGAATTTTGGTTAGAAGAGGTTAGTTTTTCTTGGTCATGTGATTTCAAGAGGTGGTGTTGCTGTTGATCCTTCTAAGATAGAAGCGGTATCTAAGTGGGAAGCTCCGAAGTCTGTTGCGGAGATTCGAAGTTTTCTTGGTTTGGCTGGTTATTATAGGAAGTTCATTGAGGGATTTTCTAAGTTGGCGTTACCGTTGACGATGTTGACTAGAAAGGGGCAAGCGTTTGTTTGGGACTCAAAATGTGAAGAAGGTTTCCAAGAGTTAAAGAGAAGGTTGACTACTGCTCCTATTCTGATATTACCGAGTTCGTCGGAACCATTTGAGGTTTACTGTGATGCTTCATTGTTGGGTTTGGGTGGTGTGTTGATGCAGAATAAGCAGGTTATAGCTTATGCTTCGAGACAACTGAGAGTTCACGAGAGGAACTATCCGACGCACGATTTAGAGTTGGCAGCTGTGGTATTTGTTCTGAAGTTGTGGAGGCATTATTTGTACGGGTCAAGATTTGAAGTTTTCAGTGACCATAAAAGTTTAAAGTATTTGTTTGATCAGAAAGAACTGAATATGAGACAGAGGAGATGGTTAGAATTTCTGAAGGATTATGACTTTGGTTTGAATTACCATCCGGGTAAAGCAAACGTAGTGGCTGATGCATTGAGTCGGAAATCATTACATATGTCTATGTTAATGGTTATGGAATTGGATTTAATTGAGCAGTTTAGAGATTTGAGTTTGGTGTGTGAGAGTACTCACAATAATGTTAAATTGGGAATGTTGAAGCTAACGAGTGGTATTCTGGATGAGATCAGAGAGGGTCAGAAATCCGATATGCTTTTGGTTGATAAGTTGACTTTAGTAAATCAAGGTCAAGGTGGTGAATTTAGAGTTGATGAGAATGGTGTTTTGAAGTTTGGTAATCGGGTGTGTATTCCGGATGTTACCGAACTTAAGAAGAGTATTCTGGAGGAAGGACATCGTAGTGGCTTGAGTATTCATCCTGGAGCTACGAAGATGTATCATGATTTGAAAAAGTTATTTTGGTGGCCGAGAATGAAAAGAGAAATTGCGAGTTTTGTTTATTCCTGTTTGACTTGTCAGAAGTCAAAGATTGAGCATCAGAAGCCGTCGGGGCTAATGCAACCGTTGGCTATTCCGGAGTGGAAATGGGACAGTATCAGTATGGATTTTGTTTCTGGTTTACCGAGGACAATTAAGAATTTTGAAGCTATTTGGGTGATTGTTGACAGATTGACAAAGTCGGCTCATTTCATTCCGATCAGAATGGATTATCAGTTAGAGAGATTAACTGAGTTGTATATTGAGAAGGTTGTAAGTTTGCATGGTATTCCGTCGAGTATTGTTTCGGACAGAGATCCTAGATTTACATCGAAGTTTTGGGAAGGTTTGCAGAGGGCTTTGGGAACTAAGCTGAGATTGAGTTCTGCATATCATCCGCAGACTGATGGTCAGACTGAGAGGACGATTCAGTCATTAGAGGATCTTTTGAGGGCTTGTGTTTTGGAAAAAGGAGGTGCTTGGGATTGTTATTTGCCTTTGATTGAGTTTACCTACAACAATAGTTTTCATTCGAGCATTGGTATGGCACCGTTTGAAGCTTTGTATGGTAGGAGATGTCGGACGCCTTTATGTTGGTATGAGTCCGGTGAGAGTGCTGTGGTTGGACCGGAGATTGTTCAACAGACTACGGAAAAGATTAAGATGATTCAGGAGAAGATGAGGATTGCTCAGAGTCGTCAGAAGAGTTATCATGACAAGAGGAGGAAGTCACTTGAGTTCCAAGAGGGAGATCATGTGTTTCTTCGTGTTACTCCGATAACTGGTGTTGGTCGAGCTTTGAAATCGAAGAAGTTGACACCTCGATTTATTGGTCCTTATCAGATTTTGGAGAGGATAGGGGAGGTAGCCTATCGTATCGCTTTACCGCCGTCACTTGCGAATTTGCATGAGGTTTTTCATGTGTCTCAGTTGAGGAGGTACATTCATGATCCGTCGCATGTGGTCCAAGTAGATGATGTCCAGGTGAGAGATAACCTGACTGTTGAAACATCACCTATGAGGATCGAGGATCGAGAGTTGAAGCAGTTGCGGGGTAAAGAGATTGCCTTGGTGAAGGTAGCTTGGGGAGGACCGGCAGGTGGCAATGTGACTTGGGAACTGGAGAGTAAGATGAAGGAGTATTACCCAGAGTTGTTCGCTTGAGGTATGTTTTCGAGGACGAAAACTCTTTTAGTGGGGGAGAGTTGTAACACCCCAATAAAATAAAATAATTATTTAAATTAAGTTAATAGTATATTATTAATTTAATCAAATAATTGGGTTATTTTATTATTGGATTATTATTATTATTATTTTGGAATAATAATTATTGGAATATATATAAGTTGGAATTTAGAAAATCCCATTTTTGGTAAAAAGATTATTTTCACGTGAAAAGGAAAAAGAGGCAGAAAAGGGAAAAGGGCAAAAAGCCAGAGAACGAAGGTTGAAGGAAGGAAAAGCTTGGAGCTCAGAGATTGCCGGATTTACTCAGGTAAGGGGGGTTTATCACCAATTAATGGGTATTATGGGATAATATGTGATGGGTAGTGAGAAACCATTGATTTGCCTCTGATTGAATGATGTATGATGAATTTGTGAACTTTTGGGATGAACGAAATTTGGATTAAAATTGAAGAAATTCGTAGGAATTAGAGGTAGAAACGTTAGAAATTTGTGAAATCGAAAGTGGATAATTCGTGTTAGATGAGATGAATGAATTGTGTGTAAAATTTGGACTGTGGAAGGTTGAATTGGATAGATCTCGTAGCAGAGAAAGCCATTGCAGATCTGGAAATTCTGGTTTCTGGTCATACGCGTATGGCACTAGGCAATACGCGTATGAGATGGCTGGTACGCGTATGGATGAGGCCTTACGCGTATGGGTGAGAAAGATGATGTTTTGAACGTGAAATTGTCTCTGTTGGTACGCGTAGGAGAATGTGGTACGCGTAGCATACGCCTATGGGCTTGGGCAATACGCGTATGGACTTGGTCAGGAATGGGCAATACGCGTATGGGCATAGGCAATACGCGTATGGGCAGACTTGTGGTTTTCCTGAACTGTTGTTGTGCAGTTTTTGGTTGTTTAGGCTGAGTGATGTAACTTAGCTGATGTATGACGTAGTAGGGATCATTTCCCGTGGTTTTGAGCAGTATAGGTATTAGTAGAGTGTGCTAATACTGTGTTTAATTATTTGATATGATATGATGTGTGATACATGTGTTGATGATGTATGATGAAATGCATAATGCTGTGAATGTATATATTATGCATGTATTTGTGAATGGACTGTTGTATGGCTTAGAGTGTGAGCATGTGTCCAATGTGGATTGTTGTTGATGTTGCATTGCTAGATGATTAGCGTGCATTGCATAGCCTGTGGGGCTGTAGCTAATTCCCATAGTGAGGAATTAGTGAGTAAATCATTGTGGATTTGTTGTTGATGTTGGCATGCTAGGTGATTAGTGTGCATAGTCTAGCCTTTGGGGCTGTAGCTAATTCCCATAGTGAGGAATTAGTGAGTGAGTCACTAGGTCTCAAATGAGTGGGACTAGTGAGCTTAGTAGCCGTATCTGGAGGGATCGGTGAGCTTGAACTATATGTTCAAGAATAGTCGGTACCGCATGTGTGGAGTCTCATTGCATAAATTATGTATGGCGTATAATATGAATGGATGTATTCCAATATTATACGTGTGTTGTGTTGGTGTTGAGTATTATGTTGAGTTGATGTGCTGTTACTGAATATATGGTTGGATTAGGGTGATGAAATGTGTTAAAATTACTTAGCATTACATAATGTTTTATAATGCTTATTATATTGATTGAGGAACTCACCCTTACAACTGTTTTTCAGGTAACGAGCAGTGATTGAGTAGGAGCTAGTACGTGGAGTCTAGAGTAGTTCTTTAGTGGGTCATGCTCTGATAGATGTAACATCGGGACGGGATGTTTGACTTGTTTTCATTGATGATTGTTGAATAAGCTTACATGTTTTGTATTGATGTTGGATTCTATTCCGCTGCGAATTATGCAAATGTTTTATTTGATTAAATAAATGAGCATGACAGGATATTTTGATGATTGTTATGAAATGATTGTGTGGCACCCTTCGGGGCATAATTACTCTGATTGATATTTTTATTATTTTAATTAAATATTTGGGGTATTAAGAAGGGTGTTACAAATGGCACAACTGAATAGCAGGGGATGGATTGCACATCCCTTTTATCTGCCAATTGCCTCTAAAGAGGTCTTTACCTGCTTGGCACAAAATTAAACAAACACAAGCGTTGCCTCTTAAGGAGGGCTTCAGACAGGTGCCTGCCCACATAACAGGACAGGTCTTCCAGACTACATGAAGTCAAAGGGGTTATACCTTAGTGGTAAGAAAACCACAAGCTAGCAAAGCAAAGTTCAAATGAACTTAAAGCAACTTAGGTACCTGTGAAAAACCACTAAACCAATCAGTTCAACTGTACAGACAAACAATCAACAGTTAAGAACAAACAGATAGACAATGTACAATGTGCAAGCCATAAGGCAAACTCAAATGAGTTAGCATCAACCTACAAAACATACAAGTGTTAGTAATCAAAAACAAACATCAATACTCAAATGAGGAAGCATCATCAACTATGGACTTGGATGCTTAAACCTGAAATCAAAGCCCACATGTAAGCCACAAACCACTAGGTCAAAGCCTAGGGTCAAAGATGGAGAAAAAATTCAAAACAGAACCTCAAACTTGACACAAAGCAACTTCAAACACATATTGACATATCCTAAAAAGGCTCACATCAAAATCATTAACCAAATGCATTTCATGATCAAGTGAAGTCAAAGGCAATTTCAAAGTTCATATGTGATCATCATGAATGAAAAATTCAAATCAAAACAGAAATGATTCAAACAAATCTGGAAAAATTCATGAGCAAACAAGACATCTATAACATCCATCACACAAAAAATCAGAAGCATTGGACATCATTAGGCATGGCAATCACATTGTACAAAACAGACAACCAAATGTGTGACACAAATTGTCACACCAAGTTAGCATGAGCATAAAACAGAAATGGATCATGGGAAAAATATCAAAATAAAGCCAAAATGTCCAGTAATGTGTCTAGAATTGGGATGCAAAATTTCAGAGTCATTGGATCATTTTTGAGCATTTTATGAGGGAAAGATCAAGGCAATATCACACATGCATATGTATTCAATCATCCTAGAACAAAATATTTTTCAGCCAAGCACAACTTGCAAACTCATGCTCATAAAAAACTAGACAGGATAAGGAGCATCATGCAAAAAATTGGAGTGAAATTGATGCATTTTTCTATTTTATATGATTTTTTGAAGTTGATGGAAAAAATTTGAAATCAAAAATGAGCATAGCATAAAAAATGGGAGGGAAAAGGAATAAAATGCACTGAAATTTGAAAAAGCTCGCTCGGCAGGAATCGATCCCTGGGCGAATTTGAATTTGAGCGCGCAAGCTAAAACGACAGCGTTTAACTAAAGCCCTGGCGCTGGAAACGATTCCCAGAATTCGTAGCAAATTCATGAACATTGGTAGCTAATTCGCAGCAAGGCATGAAGATTCCGTAGCTAAACCTGGAAACGCATGAACTTCATCGTCTTCAGGATGAACACAAGAACAAATTTCCAGAAAATCTAAAAAGCATCCAGAAATCAACAAAACTTATACCATTCGATTCATCCTTCCATGCACATCAAAGATCCATAAACAAATCATGCAAAAACATCATAACAAGTGCAGATCGAAGGAAATAAAATTTGACATCAAACTTTCAATCAAGCATAACTTAGTCAATAATGCATCAAATTACATGATTCTTTCACCAGATTCATCAGGACAACAGGATCTACAACAATATAGCAATGGATTTCAAAATTACAAGATTCGAATTATGACCTCTTGAAGTGCAGCAAGCTGGAATCGTGCTATCCAAGGCTGGCAATGGCTCAAAGTTCCTCTATGATGCTTGTGGAGATGACTGCTGGTGAGATTGAAGCTCAAACAAGCACGAATCCAGTTAATTTTGAAATCTCCATTGATGCTTCAAGCTTTGAGTATGGTTCAATATGGCACGATTTGCTTTGAATTCACGTCCAATTCCACTCAAAAATGCTTCCTGATCATGAATCCAGTACTAGAAATGGCTCTTGTGTGAAGAATTTGAAAAATATTTTGAGAGGAAAAATTTGATGATTCTTGAATCTAGATCTGAAAAATGAGTGTTAATGCTGAAAACAGTTGAGATTATCCTTATATACTACTTGCTAATGATGCTGAAAATCTGTTTTAACCAAAATTAATCAAGATTAACAAGTTATAAGGTGTATGTGCAAAATGGTATTTCCACCTCCATGCATGAAAAGCCACGTGAACAATACCCAATTCTGGCCCAAATCCACTTAATTAATGCCCATGCAAGCTTTTGAATTGGTATTTTATGCACATAATCATCCAAAATGGTTTTATGAAATTTCCTTCAAAAATCTTCATGAGTGAGCACATGATCATGCAATGGAATTTCATGCCATGTAATGAGATGTTTGGAAACTACAAGTCATGATGAACAAAATGCAAAAAGAACCACTCATTTTGGAGCTTTGGTTCAAAAGTTATGCCCATTTGAATTCTCAAACACACTTTGCCATGATTGGATCATATCTCCTCAACCACACATTAGAAATTCATGATCTTGGACTTTTTGGAAATGGGAGAGAAAGCTCTTAAACTTTCATGTTGGATAAAATTTCATTTGAAGCTTTCTTGATGATGTAAACTTGAGTTGAAGTTGGTCTAAAACCTTTCCATTTTTGGAAATTTCAAATTATAAGTCACTTGCTATTTTGGGAAAGTCTTGACCTGACTTCAAATTCTTCAATGTGAGTGTTTGAAATGTCAAATGAGACTTGTTTGAACATGAATGAAGCATCTCTAATCACTTCCCACCTCCAAATCCACAGTTGACTTTGCAGTTGACTTCTATTGACTTCCATGGGCCTCAGATGACTTGCACATGCACTGATGAGTTATGTGCCTTCAACACTTGGCCAAATTGCTTCAAAGTGATCCTTGGGTCATGTAAGCTCATGATAACAACCATAGGGCTTTGATTTCATGGAAAATGCTCTTGTTGCCTTGCACAGTTGAATCTCCTGACCAGTCTTGACTGATGAAATGCAACATGATATACAATGCTTATGACATACCAATGAAATGAATGTACAAATGGGAGGTGCAAATTTGAGGTACTACAACTATGGTCAAAGGAAGCGCTCAAAAATAAAATTCCAAAACACACAAGGCTGGAATCGAACTGGTGTACTTGAGGTCAAAACATGCGCGCTTAGCAAAATAAATTCCAAAACGCGCTGGCCAAGGCTCGAACAAGCTCACGCTTGGTTGAAGGCGCGCTTGGCCAAAACGACGCCGTTTTGAAGCTTGCCCTAGCTACAGTAATGGACGGCGGTGGACGGTGGTTTCCACCGTCTTCTCCGGCCGTCCAGGCGGAGGAGCAACAATTTTTTTTGCAGAATTTTATGAACCTTATACCGTTGGAAAGGTCTCGCCACGAGGATTCCAAATATCATGTTATCTAAGCCTAATTCCTCCTATATTTCACGAATCGAACGAAAACATATTGGATCTACAAACTTTAATTCAACATAACTCACTCAATTCTCATCCAAATTCAAAGATATTTATATCAGAATTCTCACCACAACAAGATCTACAAGATCATGCACATGAATTGGCAAAAGAAAAGACTCGAAAATCCACTTACTTGGAATGGCAGTGATGAAAAACAGTATTCTCAAGCCTCCAAAAGCTCCAATTCTTCTCCAGTAACCTTGCCTTGAAGCTCTATGAACGAATTACCACTTGAATCAACCTAAATCCAACTCAATTTCAAGCTTCCATTGATATGCAAATGCACTTGAACAGCTCCAAACCTTGCTCAATTACTATGAATGATTGATGCTTCTTGCTCAAAATTCCATGAGGATGATGGATCTATGAAGAAATTGTGTGCTTGTGTGAAGAATTTTTGAATTTCAATGAGAGAGAATTTTGGAGGGAAAAGAAAATTCTAGATCTAGAATTGTGATTATGAGAAAATTCTGTTATGATTATCTATTTATATGGTATGCTAATTACAATGCTAATCCCAATTAAGCTTGATTAATTAAAATTAGTGAAATATGGAATGAAATGCAAAAAATGAATAATGAGGTTGCATGGCAAATTCCCACGTGAATAGTAGCATGCAAATGCTTGGATTCACTTAAAATCAGCCAAAAAACACAATGCAAGTGGTATTTTACTCATGTGATTCACCAAATTTGAATTCCCCATTTTCCCTCCAAAATGCACTTGAATGGACATTTGATCATGTGAACTTTTTTCATGCAATGCAATGCTTGATTTGGAAAGTATTGGTCAAGACAAGAATTTTGCAAAAAGAGTGGACCAATTTGGAGTTTTGAGTCAAAAGTTATGGCATTTTGAAGTTCCATGTACATTGTGCAATCATTTGGCCATAACTCCTCAACCATTTATCAGATGATCATGATCTTGGACTTTTTGAAAAGAGGAGAGAAAGATCTTCAACTTTCATGTTCACCAAAAATCCATTTGAAGCTTCTTTAATGTTGCAAAGTCAAGTTGAATGTGAACCAAAAACTTTCCATTTTTGGAAACTTTCAATTACAGGTCACTTTCCATTTTGGGAAACTTTTGTCCTGACTTCAAAATCTTCAAGATAGATGTTTGAAATGACAAATGAACCTCTTTTGAACATGATTGAGATGTTGAAACTCATTTCCCCACCTCAAAGCCCTCAGTTCTTGCACAGTTGACAATATAGGTCCTCAGATGACCTTGACATGCTCTGATCAGCTTGAGCCTCCACCACTTGAGGAATTGGCTCAGAAATGAACCCCTAGCTCTTGTAAGCTCAATATCATACTCATGTGATCCTCATCTCAATAGAATGCCTTATCCCCTTGAGAAACCCTGATTGGAAGAAAACTAATGATTAGGGTTGACCAGAGGTCAAAACCCTAATCCAAAGGAACCTGAGCATGAACAATGAAGCCCTGGAAGACATAACCATGATGATGATGATATACCCTTGCAAACAAGATAATGTTCAAGACCATTGAAGGATCAGGAAACCCTAATGCACTGCCACCCCTCAGATGGTTGATCATCAATTCAATAAGACCCTTAGGCTTGAATCACGTACCTCTCCATTTCTGACAAGACCTTAGAGGATGACTTCTTATTTTCATATAATATGCAATATGCAAATGCCTAATGTCCTAAAAATGAAATTCAATATGCTAAACTAGTCCCAAGAAGAGGAGGGCAAATTTTGAGGTGTTACAAGTTTCTGTATTGTGTGTTAATCCTGTTTGTTTATTTGTTATTTTTTATTTTGCTATTATTATTCTGTCATAATTATTATATTGTGATTTATTGACTATGTCTTATTTGGGGTTCTCTGGTTGATGATACTTTGTGAGATAGGCTCTCCACCCGAGTCTGAGAAAAACCATAAGATTAAGTTGGTGGTTGCATAGTGGGCGCCCACAAGGAGTCTTCCTTGTTGGGAAGAAACGAAGACCTCGCCTAGAGGAGATTCTCTTGAAATATTATTGCCCGACGAGTTTTCGTCACGATGATAGTATTCTAAAGTTGGATCAATGACTATAGGGACCTTTTAACCCATTATATCCGGTGGTTATGTAGTATTTACCTGAAAAGTCTCAGACTTATTAGGGTAATACGAAAGCCCCAATCAGATGAGATCCCTTGGGCGTATTACTACCTTACAGTGGTATTCCCAACCTCAATCTATGACTATGAGAACCTTATTAGAACCTTGGACTCGAGAGTTGTGTAGTATGGACCCACTAGGAGTCTTCCTCTTTGGGACTATACGAAGGCCTCACCCAAACGAGACTTTGTTTGGGGATTTTATTTGCAGATGAGTTTTCATCATGACAATAACTTTCCTAGATATTAATTGATGACTTTGGGAACTTCTTACCTTTAGCATTCTACCAAAAGGGTTTTGTTTAGTAACCAAGAATACCCACTCGCACGACTTGTATATTAACCTACATGTGGCACGCATAATATCATTCATAGCATAACATTCATACTATTTTATTTCCAAGGAATCTGAGTATCATGAGTTGCAGGAATTCAAGAAACATGGAATCAAGCAAAAGAAACATTTACTCCTTCAAGTTCAAGGATCCCGATCTGAATAATTTACGTAACTTGGTCTCTCAGATGCACCCTGTATACATAATCAACTTTGGAAAGAATTATGGCAATTTTCTCAGCATCCTCAATCAACAAGTGGACCATACAGCCTTGATCACTTTAGCCCAATTTTATGACTTACCTTTAAGATGCTTCACATTCCAAGACTTCCAGCTAGCACCAACGTTGGAAGAATTCGAGCGTCTTGTTAGGATTCCTATGAAGGACAAGCCACTATTCGTAGGGACAGATGAATCTTTTCCCCTCGAGGTCATTGCCAATGCGCTTCACATGGATGAAAAGGAAGCAAAAGACAATTTAGAGACCAAAGGAAATACCAAAGGGTTTTCACTAAGTTTTCTTTTGGAAAGAGCTCATACCCTGTTGAAGGCAGAAAGTTGGGATGCTTGTTACTCTGCTATTGCATTGGCTATCTATGGCATAGTCCTGTTCCCTAATATGGATGGTTTCGTATACATGACTGCCATTTGTGTTTTCCTTACTGGGAACCCAGTACCCACTTTGTTAGCCGATGTCTATTATCACATAAGTCATAGGTATACGAAGAAGAAGGGATTGATTGCTTGTTATGCTCCTTTATTGTATCAATGGTTTCTAGAACATCTTCCGAAGACAGGTGCTTAGGTTGAACAGTCAGATGTTAGTTGGCCTCAGAGATTGGGATCACTCCGATCTGAAGATCTCTCTTGGTACTCCAAAGAATATATCAATGTAGACATCATATTCAGTTGTGGAGATTTCCCAAATCTACCGCTCATTGGAACTCAATGATGTGTGAATACTAATCCAGTTCTATCACTCAGACAACTCGATTACCCAATGGAAGGCCCTCCAGAGGCAAATTCTTTGGAATCTTTCTTGTTACTTGACTTTGGGGCTGAGAATCCTAGCATATTCCAGCGAATCAAAGAAGCTTGGAAAAATGTCAATCGAAAAGGAAAAGCTAAGTTAGGGAGAGCAAATGGGATTACAAAAGAACAATATTTTCAGTGGGTAAAAGAAAGGGTGCATATAATTAAAATGCCATTCGTCATTCGGACACCTATACCTCTTCCTGAACCTAAGCTCACCCATGTCCCTATTGAAGAAATGGAGGAACTCAAGACCACCATGGCAAAGCTAGAAAAAGAGAATGAAGAGCTGCAGACAAAACTCCAACAAACCATCAATGAGAAAAATAATATGAAGTGGGAGCTTGAGAGAAAAGAAGCACAACTTCAAGCCCATGTGGAAAAGTTCAATAAGGAGGAGCATAAGAGAAAGAAGATCAAAGTGGGATTAGAACAAGCTGATCATTGTTTGGATACTCTTAAGGGTCAACTACGACAAGCTCAGAAAGAATGTCAAGACAATGAGCGTTGGTGGCATCTAGCCACAAAGGAGAACAAGACAATAAGGGATACACTTGGGGCTAAGATAAAAGAACTCACCAATTATGTTCGTCATGCAAAAGCTGAAGTAGATCAGGAGTGCCGACTCAAGAAAATAGCCACTGAAGCCTCTAGGGTGTCACCCATGGTATGGGAGGAGAAATGTCGAGAAGTAAGTGATGCTAGGGAGTCTGTAAGCTATTGGAAGAACCAACTAGAGTCGTTACGCCAAGACAGCTCCATATTGTCAGACGGTGTGGCTAGTGATCGAGAGGGGGGGTGAATAGATCACCTCTTTGAAATTTAATGGATTTGAAATTTTATCAGAGTTTTCAAAGTTGGCGGAAAAATCAGTCCCGAATCGACTTCCGTCTATTCTGAACCGCTACTAGAAAGCCGGACACACAAGTTTAATTGCTGGATTTTAATGAGAATGACAGAAACAATTCACACCAGAATTTTACCTAATTGAATGCACTTATCATTAAAGTCTATTTCCAATGAATAAAATCTAGTTAACCGTTTTGTCAAACAGTTGGTGTGTATGTGATCGATGATAAACAGCAATGGAGTTTGATTAAAAGTTTTCTTGCCACTGCTGTCTTGCAACAGGAACAATCACCACACACTAACTGAAATTGCGAAAACAGTTTTGAAACGTAAAGAGGAGTAAGGTAAGAATACGATACGCAGAGATTTGGTAAGGAAGTTCCCCACGTCGTCCTCGCGTGTGGGTACGTCTCCCTCTCAATTTCAAATGAAATTGAGAACTTTGATTATCAATTTTCGCCGAATCCGTTGATACAAGGTTATGATACAAAGACAGAATTCTAAACTCTAAGAACTTCTTCTTGTATGAACCTTCACTTGATCTGAGCAAGATCAAGATTTTCCTGCACGAAATTGCAAACAATTCACCGGTTCCACGACCTGCTTGCGAAATCCCCCGATCTCCAAACGCAACGCTGCGGCTGAATATGTTCTGCAAACGTGACTCCCAAACCCTCAAGAACACTCCAGTTCTTGAAGGACAAACCAGTAGGTTTTTCCTAGAAACCCCCTTCAATCTTCAACTCAGCTAGATCCTCGATCGTTCCACTGCAAACCACAGCTAGATCCTTGATCGTACCACTGAACGTTATCTCGATGCTTCTTTAATCCAAAGAACAAGAATGGTTATGTGTAAATGTTCTTGAAGAAAAGTGATTGAGAAGATGAAGAAGATGAAGTCTCTTTCAGGTTTCTAATTGCTCTCAAACAATTGCTCCAACACTGCTTTTGATCTTGTGTTCAATTGTTTTCCCTCAATAAATTTGTGCCTTGATCTGCTGTCATAACCTGTCTTATATATGCTGCAAAACCGTTACTGTTATAACATAAAACAGCTTTATGTATTTATGCATAAGAGTGTGTATCGATGCATACTGTAAGATAGGTGAATTTTTGGTGAAATTTATTAATCATGTATCGATGCATAATTCGTATGTATCGATGCATGTGATTATTTCACTAGTATGTATCGATGCCTAATGCGCATGTATTGACACACAGGCTGTTTCAATTGGTCATGTATCGATGCAGGGATCGTGTGGATTGATGCATAGAGTCTTTAGCCTTCCATGTATTGATGCATGACTCGTGTGCATCGATGCATACTGAACAGAAAAGGTTTTGTGATTTATCACATGCTGTATGTATCGATGCAGAGACTTATGTATTGATGCATACTGACATAAAATGCATTTTAATTGTTATTTTAAGGGAAGTATCAATGTAGGTTTATATGTACAGTTATACAACAATAGAGTGGGATGGAAAACATAATAAAAACACAAATGTATCATGTAATGCAATGCACAACCAACATTTGGATGATGATCACACAATTTGCTATCATTAAAAATTAATTCAAGGTAAAGAATCCTCTCACAAACTCCCCCTTTTTGATGATGGCAAATTCTTGGCAAGATGTGTGATACTCCCCTTGAGTTTGTGCATATCTGCATTTTCTCCCCCTTTGTCAACATCAAAAAGAGGAAGAAACAGATTTATTAAGGTAGCATAGTGTAGCAGGACATGGCAAAAATTGGATAACAGGCTATCAATCACAAAGAATGAAGCTTCAAAGTAAAGAATCATTCACAAAGAATGACGAATAAGGGCAATAACAATAGAGATAAACAGAAATAGGAAAGCATTTTAAAGATACGAACGAGTTTAAGAGTTACATAAGCTAAACCATATATTGTGCAACAAAATAAAACTTGAGCAATATGAAATGAGATGCCGTGAGATGAAAGGATGGTTGGTTAATTTGGATTGTGGCCACCACAGGACTCCTCATCATGTCTGTCAGGATCTCGGTAGCTTGGCGGAGGCGGAGGAGGAGGCATTGTGTCTGGGTTTTGGCCCATGAAGGAGTATTGCCTAAATCGGTTCTGCACTTCAATGCTTCTAAAGCTGTCCATAATACCAGGATTTTCACGGCAGTCGTCCATAAAGCCGGACATTTCGTTGTAGAAAACCTGATGCCATTTAACCAAGTCTTGGTGCCAAGCGTGTTGATTCTGATACATCCGTGTATGCTCATCATGCCAGTCCCGATGCTCGTTGTGCCATTCAGATTGTTGAACATGCCAGTACCGTGCTTCTTCATGGCGTTCTTTGTTGACAATTTCCATCTGTTGAAGCATATGAGTGATGTCCGCATTTGGTGTTGAGGCTGAAGTACCACCGGAGAATGGAGGGGCTGTAGGTTCAGGTACATAGTTGGTAGGAGACCACCTTCGTGGCACCCAATCACCCCAACCAGCATTGGCCTCAGCTTGTGGGGCATCTGTTTCAGCCGCATCCTGCATTTCTTCATCAGGCTGATCTTCAGCAACATGGATGCGTTCCGAGGGCACGTCAAAGTTGTAAATTCTGGTTTTGGATTTTCTTTCGAAGAAATAGAAACATTTGCGGTCCTTGTCCCACCGATATCCCATATGCGATAGAGTGGCAGAGTCAAACTCTTGAGCAGCAGATGGAGATAGGAGAGGAACAATAGGTATTGCAACTTTCCAAAACTTAAGAATTTTCATTATTTGAGAGGCATAACCTAGAGCCACATTCTTGGAGCTGTCTCGCACGAAAAATAGACGTTTTACAAAGTAATTTGCCCAATTTAAGCACACCTTATTTTGCAAAATGTAGAGAAGATGTATGCTGGGCCTGTCCAACCGCGAATGTCCACTGTTTGTTGGACGCAGAATATGTGTAATAATCCAGTGAAGAATACGCGGAGTTTGCTTGATCATACCAGACGTGACGTGTTCATCATCACTCAACGGTCTGTCTATCTTTAGGATAGATGGAGTAAAGTCCTTCATGTCAAATTCAGGATCAAAATGCAGGTCATGCCAGGACTTGACAGCCATCGACGGAAGCGGCATTTGAAATACCGTTTCCCAATCAGAGGCTTCAAAGGTATATGTTCTGACTCCGATAGAACACCGGAACATATAGCCTCTACCAGTTTGTAAGCCAGCATAAAAGACCCGAATGAAATCCTCATGATACTCATCCTTTGTGGACAGAAACGACCCAAGTCTTTGTGCATGTAAGAGTTCAGCCACTTCATTTAGGTGTAGGTGAATAGCATCTGTTTTATCAAAGATGTGAGGTTTCATGACTAACCTTGTCTTGAAGGATTCCTCAAATTCAGCAGCAACAGCAGGATGAAGTAGCTCTAAGGCATTTGAAGGAACGTCTGGTGGTTGCTGAGATGTACCGGCTGTTTCCTTTCCCTTTCCTTTTCCTTTGGCTCTGGCTGGAATAGTGCGTGGAGGCATGGTGATGTGAGATTTAGGGTTTTAGAGAGAGAGTGGAGATGAGGAGGATTAGGGTTAGCCACTGGTTTTGGGGTTTTTGAGGGCAGATGATATGAAGTCTTGAGATAGGAAGTGATGTGATTGGCTGATGTGTCGATGCATGAGAGAGAAAGAAATGCATTTAATTCAGATAGCATCAGTATGTATCGATGCAGATGGACATGCGTCGATGCCAAATATTCACAATTGGCATGTGTATCGATACATGCGATGGATGCATCGATGCATCCTGAAGCAGTTTTTAAAAAATTTGAATTTTAGAATGTATGGGTCGATGCATGCTTCGTTTGTGTCGATGCATGCTTCGTTTGTTTCGATGCATACTGATGCTGAACTAGCTTTTAATGAATTTTAATGCAGTATGAATATGCATTATGCACTATGTCATGATGATTATGCTCAACAGAGATTCAGAAGTCAGATTGTTAATGTGCACACAATATAGACAAGGAGTATATGCAATCAAATTTTATCTCAACTAGAGTAAGAACATTTGTTCTAACATACACAATCACTTAGCAATAAGAAAATTGTAGAAAGGATTGATATTACCTCTGTTGGAGAACTCTTGTGATGGATAATTGACATCTAAAACAGCTCTTATCAACCATGGTGAGGCATAATATAATTAAGAGGTAACATGCTTATGACATCAATTGAGAAAGATCTAAGATTCCCAATTCGCGACGAATGTTGAAGAAAGGTTCCGTTGCCAACGGTTTAGTGAAAATATCAGCAAGCTGATTTTTGGAATCAACGTGCTCAAAGACAACGTCTTCTTTTTCAACATGATCACGAAGGAAATGATGTCTAATCTCTATGTGTTTAGTGCGTGAGTGTAAAACAGGGTTTTTAGTAAGGTTTATGGCACTAGTGTTGTCACATTTGATAGGAATACGTTTGAGTTGAATGTTGAAGTCTTGTAGTTGCTGTTTCAGCCATAAAATCTGAGCGCAACAACTACCGGCTGCAACGTATTCTGCCTTTGCAGTTGACAAAGCCACAGAAACTTGCTTTTTGCTATGCCAACTGACCAAGGAGTTTGAAAACAGGTGACATGTACCACTTGTGCTTTTCCTATCTGATTTGCAGCCAGCAAAATCAGAATCGGAGTACCCTACTAAGCTACAATCACTTCCTTTGGAATACCAAAGCCCATATTTAGGTGTTCCGTGAAGATATCTAAATATGCGCTTCACCGCTTTTAGGTGCGATTCCTTAGGATTTGATTGATAGCGTGCACACATACAAACACTAAACATGATGTCAGGTCTAGAAGCAGAAAGATACAAGAGAGATCCAATCATACCTCTGAACCTTTTGACATCTACACACTTACCGTGCTCATCCTTATCTAGATTTCCGTTGGTAGGCATTGGGGTGTCGATTGATTTTGAGTCATTCATTCCAAAGCGCTTGAGTAGTTCTCTGCAGTATTTTGTTTGACATACTGCTGTACCCTCATCAAGTTGCTTTATTTGCAGTCCTAAGAAGTAGTTCAGCTCCCCCATTAGACTCATCTCAAATTCACCCTGCATAACCTTAGAAAATTCTTCGACCAAGTGTATGTTAGTTGAACCAAATATAATATCGTCGACATAAACTTGAACTAAAAGAATGTGCTTCCCTTTGTGTTTAATAAAGAGAGTATTGTCCACTTTACCTCTTGAATATCCATGATCAATTAGGAATTTGCTAAGCCTTTCATACCAAACCCGAGGGGCTTGTTTAAGACCATACAAAGCTCGTTTTAATTTGTAAACATGATCTGGATTTTCAGCATTTTCAAAACCAGGAGGTTGTGAAACATATACTTCTTCATTTATGACACCATTGAGAAAGGCACTCTTTACGTCCATTTGGTAAAGCTTAAAATCCTTAGAACACGCATAGGCAAGCAAAAGACGTATAGCTTCAAGGCGAGCAACTGGAGCATAAGTTTCCTCATAGTCTATGCCCTCCTCTTGGTTATACCCTTGTGCTACTAAACGTGCCTTGTTCCTAGTAATCACTCCGTTTTCATCAAGCTTGTTCCTAAAAACCCACTTAGTGCCTATGATATGATGATCTCGCGGACGAGGGACAAGTTCCCAAACGTCATTTCTTTTAAATTGATTAAGCTCTTCTTGCATGGCCATTAGCCAAAATTCATCAATCAAGGCCTCTTTGGCATTCTTAGGTTCTACTTGTGAAACAAACGCGAAGTGAGAACAAAAATTACTTATCTTAGAACGAGTCATTACTCCCTTTGAAATGTCTCCCAAGATGTTGTCAATAGGATGGTCTTTTGAGGATCTCCAAGCTGTTGGAAGATCATTCACTTCAGCTGTCTTTTCTTCCTCAATTTCTTCATGACTAGTATCTTCCTCCTTCTCATGGGCAGCTGTTTTGGACTGATCAGTTTCCTCAACAGCTTCCTTGAGTATGTCTTCTGTAGATACACCTGCGTCATCAAAAGAAATACCTTTTCCGACATTTTTCGGATAAGACTCATCAAAAGAAACATGAACAGATTCTTCAACAGTAAGTAAACGCTTATTATACACTCTATATGCTTTACTTGACAGTGAGTAACCAAGAAAGATACGTTCATCCGCTTTTGCATCAAACTTCCCAATGTTTTCCTTACCGTTATTCAAAACAAAACATTTACAACCGAATACGTGAAGATGTGACAAGTTTGGTTTTCTTCCTTTCAATAGTTCATAAGGAGTTTTGTTTAAAATAGGGCGAATTGAGATTCTGTTTAGAACATAACAGGCCGTGCTGACAGCATCAGCCCAAAAGTATTTTGGTAATCCACCCTCATTAAGCATTGTTCTTGCCAACTCCTCTAAAACACGATTTTTACGCTCCACAACGCCATTTTGTTGTGGAGTGCGAGGGGCTGAAAAGTTATGCTCAATACCATACTTGTCACAAAACTTCTCAAAGTGGTAATTTTGAAACTCACCACCATGATCGCTACGAATTGTAACTATTTTGGAATTCATTTTGTTTTGGGACAGATTTGCAAAAATTTTAAAAGCAGAAAAAGTTTCATCTTTGCTATGAAGGAAAATAGTCCAAGTGAATCTAGAGTAGTCATCAACTATTACAAAGCCATAGTAATTTCCACCTAGGCTCTTTGTCCTAGAAGGTCCAAAGAGGTCCATATGGAGAAGCTCAAGGGGTCGTGAAGTTGAAATTACATTTTTAGATTTAAAAGACACCCTTGTTTGCTTTCCCATTTGGCACGCGTCACATAGGTGGTCTTTTGAAAATTTTATTTTTGGTAGACCGACTACTAGATCCTTAGATACAACCTTATTTAGCAAATCGAAGTTAACATGCGCTAAACGTCTATGCCAAAGCCAAAAATCATCATTCAAGGTGACTAGACATTTAGTATTTGTTAAAGGTACATCAAACAAGTCAAGCATATAGATATTGTTTACTCTTACACCCTTAAACACAATGTTTTGTTCAACATGTTCAATTATGCAGCAAGTTTTTGTAAACGACACTTTATAGCCCATGTCGCATAGTTGACTTATGCTTAACAAATTGTGTTTAAGTCCCTCAACTAAATGGACATTTGAAATAGTAGTGGTGGAGGGATTACCTACACTACCTTTGCCGAGTATAGCTCCTTTGTTGTTGTCTCCATAAGTAACATATCCCTTTTTCTTTGCCTTGAAGTCTATAAAAAGCGATATGTCACCGGTCATGTGCCTTGAGCAGCCGCTGTCAAGAAACCACCTTCTATCTGCGGAGGCAAGGCACTCATCCTACAACATCAAAAGAGAGAAGTTGGTACCCAATTTTCATTGGGTCCAAGTGGGTAAGTGCTAACATGGTTGCCTTTTGGCTTCCATTGATAAATGCCTTTAGGGACAAGAAATCTCCTAAATTTGCATTTCTCAATGGTATGGCCAGCATGGCAACAATAATGACATAAACCATGATGATGTGTTTGTTGTTTCTTGTTCATTGAATCCTTTAGAATAAAAGAGTATTTTGCATATGGAGGATTCAATGACTTCTTAAACAACTTGGGGTCAACGGCATAAGTAACTTTAGGTTGTAGCGCTTTCTCTAATTTGACCTTAAGAGTGTTTACCTCTTTTTGCCAAATATAACAAGCGTCACAATACCTAACTCTACTACATCCGTCAATGTCAATATTTTTTGAATTTTCTGCAATACTAGCTTTCAACGCTTCTAACTCAATTTCAGCTTTGTTTACTTTACCTTCCAAAAATGAAAAAATATGTTTGTCGGAAGATAGTCTTTTAAAAGCATCTACAACTTCGTTGTGCAGTTTTTCAAAAGCTATTTTTAGTTCCAAAAAAGACATAGAAGAGAAATTATTGTAGTAGGCTTGTTTTACCTTTTTGTCATTGTTTTTCTTCTTGTGGTAGGACAGATTTTTTGTGTGAGCCATAAGGCACAGATTTGCTGCTTCATCATCATCACTTGAGCTTTGTGTGCTTGATGAATCGCTATCACTTTCCCATGCAATGTACGCTCTTCTTTGTTTGCTGTACCCTTTTGGTGAATCCTTTCTTTGATCCTTATACTTTATAGGGCAATCCGTTTTATAATGTCCAGATTTACCACAATTAAAACAGGATCCTCTTCCTCTACTCTTCTTGTTCTCTTCTTGTTTCGAATTTGTAGATTGTTTTCGAAACTTCATGAGATTTTTGTCAGAATGCTTGACTCCATTCTTTCGAATGAATCTATTGTATCTCTTTACAAACAGTCCCATTTCCTCATCATCCGAGTCTTTGTCACTACTTGAATCATTGTCGCTTTGCTCTTTTCGTGAGGACTTAGAGCTAGAGGCCACAAGAGCTATTGGCTTCTTCTCTCCCTCTTTGTCTCTTTTCTTCTCCTTTTCCTTCTTACTTTTGTTCTCATATTTTTCAAGACTTTCCAATGCTTGCTGATGTTCTTCCAGCTTTCCAAACAAAGTTGTAATCGTAAGTCTTGTTAGATCGTTGGCTTCCTTGATTGCTGTTACTTTAGGTTGCCACTCCCTGCTAAGACACCTGAGAATTTTATTAGTAGCAATTTCATTGGAAATAGGTTTTCCAAGAGCATTCAATCGGTTAGTTAGATGAGTGAATCTCTTTTGCATGTCGGAGATGGATTCTCCTTGTTTCATGCGAAAGAGCTCAAACTCTTGATTGAGTGTGTTAATGCGGGACTGTTTTACTTCAGTAGTACCCTCATGGGCAACTTTTAAAGCGTCCCACATTTCTTTAGCTGTCGTGCAATGGGATACTCGATAATACTCATCAACACCAAGTGCTGAAATTAACATGTTTCGAGCTCTCCAATCACACGACCACTTTTTCTCATCTTTCTCATTCCAATCATCTTCTGGTTTAGGTACTATGGCGCCAGCTGCATTAGTCATAGTAATTTGAAACGGACCGTTTTCAATGGCAGCCCATACTAGCCTATCCACAGAATTTATATGAACTCGCATGCAGTCTTTCCAGTAGCCGTAATTTTCACCGTTGAAAATAGGCGCTCTATTATACGCCCCCTTTGGTTCAGAATCCATACTGTTACAGGCAGCCACAGAGCACCAGCGAACCGGCACTCTGATACCACTTGTTAGACGGTGTGGCTAGTGATCGAGAGGGGGGGGGGTGAATAGATCACCTCTTTGAAATTTAACGGATTTGAAATTTTATCAGAGTTTTCAGAGTTGGCGGAAAAATCAGTTCCGAATCGACTTCCGTCTATTCTGAACCGCTACTAGAAAGCCGGACACACAAGTTTAATTGCTGGATTTTAATGAGAATGACAGAAACAATTCACACCAGAATTTTACCTAATTGAATGCACTTATCATTAAAGTCTATTTCCAATGAATAAAATCTAGTTAACCGTTTTGTCAAACAGTTGGTGTGTATGTGATCGATGATAAACAGCAATGGAGTTTGATTAAAAGTTTTCTTGCCACTGCTGTCTTGCAACAGGAACAATCACCACACACTAACTGAAATTGCGAAAACAGTTTTGAAACGTAAAGAGGAGTAAGGTAAGAATACGATACGCAGAGATTTGGTAAGGAAGTTCCCCACGCCGTCCTCGCGTGTGGGTACGTCTCCCTCTCAATTTCAAATGAAATTGAGAACTTTGATTATCAATTTTTGCCGAATCCGTTGATACAAGGTTATGATACAAAGACAGAATTCTAAACTCTAAGAACTTCTTCTTGTATGAACCTTCACTTGATCTGAGCAAGATCAAGATTTTCCTGCACGAAATTGCAAACAATTCACCGGTTCCACGACCTGCTTGCGAAATCCCCCGATCTCCAAACGCAACGCTGCGGCTGAATATGTTCTGCAAACGTGACTCCCAAACCCTCAAGAACACTCCAGTTCTTGAAGGACAAACCAGTAGGTTTTTCCTAGAAACCCCCTTCAATCTTCAACTCAGCTAGATCCTCGATCGTTCCACTGCAAACCACAGCTAGATCCTTGATCGTACCACTGAACGTTATCTCGATGCTTCTTTAATCCAAAGAACAAGAATGGTTATGTGTAAATGTTCTTGAAGAAAAGTGATTGAGAAGATGAAGAAGATGAAGTCTCTTTCAGGTTTCTAATTGCTCTCAAACAATTGCTCCAACACTGCTTTTGATCTTGTGTTCAATTGTTTTCCCTCAATAAATTCGTGCCTTGATCTGCTGTCATAACCTGTCTTATATATGCTGCAAAACCGTTACTGTTATAACATAAAACAGCTTTATGTATTGATGCATAAGAGTGTGTATCGATGCATACTGTAAGATAGGTGAATTTTTGGTGAAATTTATTAATCATGTATCGATGCATAATTCGTATGTATCGATGCATGTGATTATTTCACTAGTATGTATCGATGCCTAATGCGCATGTATTGACACACAGGCTGTTTCAATTAGTCATGTATCGATGCAGGGATCGTGTGGATCGATGCATAAAGTCTTTAGCCTTCCATGTATTGATGCATGACTCGTGTGCATCGATGCATACTGAACAGAAAAGGTTTTGTGATTTATCACATGCTGTATGTATCGATGCAGAGACTTATGTATTGATGCATACTGACATAAAATGCATTTTAATTGTTATTTTAAGGGAAGTATCAATGTAGGTTTATATGTACAGTTATACAACAATAGAGTGGGATGGAAAACATAATAAAAACACAAATGTATCATGTAATGCAATGTACAACCAACATTTGGATGATGATCACACAATTTGCTATCATTAAAAATTAATTCAAGGTAAAGAATCCTCTCACACATATGGTTAAAAGAGCGAGACTATGTGATTGAAGATTATGAATCCTTTAAGAAGACCATAGACTTCTTACAAGGGGACAGGGATAAGTTTCGTGCAAAACTCGATGGGCTAGTAGGATTCTGTAATTGGGCAGCTAAAGAGTTGCCATGGAGGTTGAGAGACGCAGTCGAAGAGTTGAAAAAAGATAGCACTCCTCCAGCCATAATCAATTTCGTTCTACTCTGCAAAGGGTTGTTGAAGAGATTCAATGAGGAACTAGAAGAGCTTCAGGCCAGAAAGCCAGTTGTTTAATTTGCTTATGTCTTGTATTTTTGTTCATTTAAACAAATGTACTTTTGAACTATGACTTTTTGGACCTCTATGTTATGTATGGGAATGAATGACGTTTAAAAATTACTCCGTTATTGCTATTATAAGTATTTTTTTGTTTCTTCGAATTACTAACAACTAATGAAACTCGAATGACTCCCTGGAAGTAAAATATGCATAACATTTGCATCTTCATTATGCATCACACTTCATGAAAATCAAAAAAAAAACTTACCCAACCTTTTTACCCTTTATCCAGCCACACTGACTAATCAACACCGGTACGAGACGCGAAGCAAATAGAAGATGACATTGGAACAAGTTGAGGCCAACCAGGTTACCATGAGGACAGACATCAATACGATCCAGGAGAAGATGGATCAACTGTTGGAGACAATGCTGGCGATCGCTCAGAGAGAGAGAGGAGCGAAGAGGAAGAAGCTAGGGCAAAAAGGAATGATGGCACGCCAGGTCCGAATCCCTAAGACGAAAGTTATGTCCCCACCAAGAAGAGATTGGTTCAGATACCGGTAGGAGGCAAAGGAGATGGAGACCGTGTAGAACCTTTTGATACGTCTACTCATCATGGATCCGAAATTGGAGATGACCAGTATGATGCATTCTATATGCCTGATCAACCAAAGCCTAAGATACTTTCAGATCCTGCTGCAGATAGGCTCCGTGCCCTGGAAAAGAAAATCAAAGTCATAGAAGGAAACAACATCTTCGGTGCTTCTGCCATGAACATGCGTTTGGTATCGAATTTAGTCATCCCGGCTAAATTTAAAACCCCTGATTTCGAGAAATACAAAGGACAGACTTGTCCAAGAAGTCACTTAGTGATGTACTTCAGGAAAATGGCTGCTCATATCGAAAATGACAAACTACTTGTACACTGTTTCCAAGACAGCTTGAGTGGAGCATCTCTGAGATGGTATATGAGTTTAGAACAGGGTCGAATTCAAAGTTGGAAGGATTTGGCTGACGCATTTCTCCGTCAGTACAAATACAACTTAGATATGGCACCCGACCGAATGCAGTTGCAAGGGATGGCTATGAAGGAGAGTGAGTCATTCAAAGAATACGCCCAGCGGTGGAGAGAATTGGCTGCTCAGGTAGAGCCACCATTGTCTGAGAAGGAAATGACCGGGATATTTGAAGACACCTTGAAGGACCCATTATTTGATCGATTAGTGAGCAGTGCCGCATCTGACTTCGCACATCTAGTTACGATTGGAGACTGCATAGAGAAGGGGTTGAGGGATGGAAAGATTCCTGGAGCAGTGACAGCATCTAGCGCACCAAAGAAATATTCTGGAGGCTTCCCAAAGAAAAGAGAAGGTGAAACAAACGCCATATCCAGGAACTATAAAGGAAAGCAACAAGCTTCATTTGGTCAAGCCGCTGCCGTGGTACCTATACCCTATCAACAGCCAATACAGCAACAACAAATGTATCAACCACAAGATCATCAACATCATCATCAGCAAAATACCGCACCACCAATACAGTTCAAGCCAAGACCTCCAAGAAGACAACTTGATCCTCTACCAGTACCTTATAGTCATATATTCCCATATCTGCAGAAGGAGGGCCTTCTAACATTGAGGGAGTTAAAACCAACTGTTTTTCCGTATCCACCTGGATACGACGCTAATGCCCATTGTGAATTTCACATGGGAGCACCTGGTCATACTTTGGAAAACTGTTTCGAATTCCAGAATCGAGTACAAGACTTGATCGAAGCCAAGGACGTTTCTTTCACTCTAAGACGCCCGAACGTGAATACCAACCCCATGCCGACGCATAAGGATGCTTCCGTCAGTGCCATTGAGGAGAGTGATGAAGGCAAACTGATCTGTAAGGTTGAAGAGATTCAAACCCCTATCACCATGATAGGAGCACAATTGCTGAAGAGTGGTCTGATCCTGAAAGAGCTAGTGGAGGAAGAGAATAATGAAGGGTTGAGGAGTTTTATACAACAAATGTTGGATCGAGGCGAGTTACAAATAACTTACCGTGTCAAGAGCAAGCGTCAGGAAGAGATAGCCGTGGTAGATATCCCCTATGATGAGGTCAAAGTAGAAATACCTATAAGCCTGTTGGTGATAGAGTTCCAAGCACCATTCGAATATAAAGATGAGAAGGCATCCCCATGGATATATCAGCATAGAGCTTTTAAGCAGGGGCAAGAAGATAAACCTTTAATGATTAACGAACCAAATGTCACTTCAATTATGGGGCCAGCAGGAATGACGCGCAGCGGCCGAGTGTTCGCACCAAGAAATTCTGATACTTCTGAGAGAGCTAAATGGAAGGAGGCCGTTGTCCAGATCCCCATTCCTAATCAGGGGATGCAAGACATGCACCTATCTCCTAAAGCTGGTGTCACTCGTGAGGAGGCTGAGGAGTTTTTAAAAATAATCAAGAAAAGCGATTACAAGGTGGTGGACCAGCTAAACCAAACACCTTCCAAAATTTCCATGTTATCTCTCCTACTTAACTCCGAAGCACACAGGAATTCGCTGTTGAAGGTATTGAGCGCCGCTTATATCACCAAGGACATAACAATACAACAGTTTGATGACGTGATAGCTTGTGTGACTACTGGAAATTTCTTGGGTTTTAATGATGATGAACTACCGATTAAAGGAAAGAACCATAACAAGGCTCTCCACATCTCCTTGAAGTGCATGGATACTATATTGTCAAGGGTGTTGGTAGACACAGGTTCCTCTTTGAACGTCATGCCAAAAATGACCTTGATAAAACTGCCAGTGGAAGGGATAAGTATGAAGCCCAGCACCCTAATCGTAAAAGCATTTGATGGCTCAAGGCGAGCAGTGATAGGAGAGGTTGACTTACCAACCAAGATAGGTCCAACAATTTTTAATATTACATTCCAGGTCATGGATATACATCCTGGTTACAGTTGCTTATTCGGGAGACCCTGGATTCACTCCGCAGGTGTTGTCACCTCCACTCTGCATCAAAAACTAAAATTCATCACAAATGACAAAATGATTGTGGTTGGAGAAGAAGAAGATATCTTGGTCAGTCACTTAACATCTTTTCGATATATCGAGGTGGATGGCGAAATCACTGAGACACCCTTCCAATCCTTGGAAGTAGTGAACATGATGGCCATTCAACAGACCTTGGAGGTCCCGAAATCAGGACCATCCATGGCAGGGAGCAAAAACTGTTATGGAAAGTGAAGATGCACAAGACTAGGGCAAAGTGGTGGAAGTGAAAGAGAAACGAGACAAGTTTGGCCTGGGGTATGACCCATCATCAGACAAAGTTGGTAGCCAATCTGACAAAGAGAAGATTCCTTCTGTGGAGAAAACGTTCACCAGCGCTGGCCACATCTTTGGCAAGCAGGTGGCAATGATCAGTGAAGAAGGCCGCAAGGAGGGGGTGTCCAACTGGATGCGTCAAGCCGCACCTAATGAAGAACTAACAAACTGGAAGGCTGTGGAAGTTCCCCAAATATTTCAAAAGTAATTTTATCATTTTTAGACAAAACCCTGTGCTCTGCCCAAGGCACAGTGGCATGTTGTAGGGCCTCCTTTATCTTTTTCAAGAGTTTTTATCATTAATGAAATGACGTTTTGCATTCAAATTTTTGTTCCTTTTCTTTCGTTTTGATCTATTTACGAAAATGGCAATCAATTTTTTATGCACGCACTTTCTAAATAAACTGCATAAATCATAACATGCATAAACACCATCGAGACTATTGATAACGACAATGCTATGGTCCAATATGACTTTGATTGTCCAATCTACCAAGTTGAAGACGAAGTGGGGGAAGATTGTGAACTCCCTGAAGAGTTGGCCAGATTACTCAGACAAGAAGAAAAGGTTATTCAACCACACCAGGAAGACGTTGAAGTTATCAATCTGGGGACAGAAGAAGATAAAAGAGAAGTAAAGGTAGGCGCAACGCTTCAAGATACAGTAAAGGCAAGACTGATAGAGCTCCTCCACGAATATGATGACGTGTTTGCTTGGTCATACCAAGACATGCCCGGATTAGACACTGACATCGCGACCCACAAGCTTCCCCTTAAAGAAGAATGCCCTGCTGTCAAACAAAAGCTAAGAAGGACGCGACCTGATATGGCTCTCAAGATCAGAGAAGAGGTGAGAAAGCAGTTTGACGTTGGTTTCCTGGAAGTCGCTAATACCCACAATGGGTTGCCAACATTGTACCGGTGCCGAAGAAAGATGGAAAAGTCTGCATGTGCGTAGACTACCGAGACTTAAACAGAGCTAGTCCCAAAGACGATTTCCCGTTACCTCACATTGATGTACTTGTGGATAACACAACTCAATTCTCCGTGTTTTCCTTCATAGATGGTTTCTCAGGGTACAACCAAATTAAAATGGATCCCGAAGACACAGAGAAGATCACGTTCATTACTCCTCTGGGCACCTTTTGTTACAAAGTAATGCCATTTGGTTTAAAAAACGCTGGGGCAACATATCAACGTGCCATGGTGACTCTCTTTCATGACATGATTCATGAAGAGATTGAGGTGTATGTCGATGACATGATTGCCAAATCCCAAACAGAAGAAGAGCACATCACCAACCTAGAGAAACTATTCACTCGTTTGAGGAAGTTTAGGTTGAGACTTAATCCTAATAAATGCACATTTGGGGTTCGATCTGGGAAGCTTTTAGGCTTTATCGTAAGCCAAAAGGGAATTGAAGTAGATCCTGACAAGGTTCGAGCCATTCAGAACATGCCTGCACCAAAGACTGAGAAGGAGGTTCGTGGTTTCTTAGGGAGACTAAATTACATCGCCAGGTTTATTTCTCACCTCACTGCAACATGCAAACCAATATTCAAGCTTTTGAGGAAGAATCAAGGCGTGGAGTGGAATGAGGATTGTTAGATAGCCTTTGATAAAATCAAGGAATACTTGCAAGAGCCACCGATTCTAATGCCCCCTGCCGAAGGAAGACCTCTCATCATGTATCTAACCGTGCTCAATGAATCCATGGGTTGTGTATTGGGACAACAAGATGAGACTGGTAGAAAAGAGCATGCCATCTATTATCTAAGCAAGAAATTTAATGATTGTGAGACCAGATATTCGTTACTCGAGAAAACTTGTGCACTCACATGGGCTGCTAAGCGTCTCAGGCAGTATATGCTAACTCACACAACTTGGCTGGTATCTAAAATGGATCCCATCAAATACATATTCGAGAAACCAGCTCTCACTGGTAGGATTGCTCGATGGCAGATGTTGTTGTCAGAATATGATATCCAATATGTTACACAAAAAGCGATCAAGGGAAGCATACTAGCAGACCATCTTGCTCACCAACTACTAGAGGATTACCAATCTTTGAAATTTGACTTTCCAGACGAGGACATCATGGTTGTTAAGGATGTTGAAGACTCTGAACTAGAGGAAAGCCTCGAGCCAAGAGCAGGTTGGACGCTCATGTTTGATGGTGCCTCAAATGCAATAGGCCATGGAATTGGGGCGGTACTGATGTCTCCCAAGAATTTCCATCTACCATTCACCGCAAAGCTCTGTTTTACCTGCACAAATAACATGGCCGAGTATGAAGCTTGCATACTAGGGTTGGAATAAGCCATTGAGTTAAAGATCAAGATACTAGAAGTATTTGGGGACTCCGCTTTAGTCATACATCAGATCAGAGGCGATTGGGAAACAAGACATGCTAACTTAATTCCATACCGGGATTATGTGCTGAAGTTACTCCCAAAGTTTGACGAAATCACTTTCTCTCATATTCCTCGAGAAGAGAATGAGATGGCAGATGCCTTAGCAACTTTGGCTTCCATGTATAAATTAATATGGCCCAACCATCAACCTCATATTGAGATTAGACGTTTTGACGAACCTGCTCATTGCCTGATGACAGCAGAAGAGCCAGATGGTAAACCCTGGTTCTTTGATATCAAACAGTATCTGGAGAAGATGGAGTATCCGGCAGAGGCTTCCAGCCTTGACAAAAGGACCCTCCGGAGATTGGCATCAAAATTCCTCTTGAATGGGGAGGTATTGTACAAACAAAACTACGACATGGTTTTGTTGAGGTGTGTGGACAAACATGAAGCATATCAACTTATGAGGGACATACACGAAGGTTCTTTCGGTACGCACGCCAATGGGCATGCCATGGCCAAGAAAATTCTAAGGGCAGGTTACTACTGGTTGACAATGGAAACTGACTGTTATCATTACACCAGAACATGCCACAAGTGCCAAATTTATGCTGACAAAATACATGTACCGCCTACCCCGCTGAATATCATAGCATCACCTTGGCCTTTCTCTATGTGGGGCATCGACATGATTGGAATGATAGAACTCAAAGCATCAAATGGACACAGATTTATCTTGGTGGCCATAGATTATTTTACCAAATGGGTGGAAGTCGCATCCTATGAGAATGTCACAAAGCACGTAGTCGCCCATTTCTTGAAAAATAACATCATATGTCGATATGGTGTTCCCAACAAAATCATCACTGATAATGGGTCCAATCTCAACAATAAGACCATGGATGAGTTATGCGCAACATTCAAGATCGAGTGTAACACCCCTTTTTCTACCCCAAATTATTTAGCATATAATCAGAGTAAATAAGCACGCATATAAAGAAAAGGGCGTCACATCGACGTTTTCGAAACTTAAACTTTCAAAAACCAACAATACACCTGGTCATTCAAAATAACACATTTCACTCATCATGAATATTCAAGCAATATGCGTTCGCAGCGGAAAATAAAGAATATTCATGTATTTCATAAGATGATCCATGTCTCATACCATGATCAAATAAAATAAAACAATTAATGACATAAAGCATATCCAAATAAGATACGAGTTCAATACCACTAATCTACCCAGTGTTACATGACCAGAGCATTGACTCATTACCAAATTTCAAACTAAATACGGAAACTCTCCAGCTATTCTTGAGCGAGCTACCGTCCACCTACTCCAGCAATACTACTCAGTAGTATCTGCATGATACCCATGTAAAGGTAACATTCAAACAGAAAGGGTGAGAATTCCAAATCATTATGAAATAGCATAATAAGGCACAATGAATTAAAACACAATTTAAGAATTCATCACACTTAGTATAATCACGTCAATAATATTAACAGACAATTATTCCACATATTTCAATATACATCACACTCACAACAATACATGCATTCAATGATCACATAACTATAGACGACTCTATGCAAGACAATGTGACTCTATGCATGTGGTACCGTAATGTGAACTCAAAGTTTCACCGCTTTCCGATTCAATATCTAGAATCCAAGCCACGCTTCAGATCCGGACAAGACCAAAGCCTACGTCTGTTTCCAATAAAGGATCACCGCTTAATACTACGCCTAATCCCAATCAAGGATTAACGTCTGCTACGTCTGTTTCCAATTAAGGATCACCGCTTAATACTACGCCTGATTCCAATCAAGAATCAACGTCTGCTACGTCTGTTTCCAATAAAGGATCACCGCTTGACCATGCTATGAATGAATGCACACATACCAACACATATGCAATTAAGACCTCCTATACCGTCTTAACATCCACATATCACCATAACTCACAATTGATACATATACACATTCATAATCATAAACCTTTCACAATTCAATAATGGCATACATACACATTCATGCAATATATTATTCACCAATATAGGCTAATCATCAAATATGTACACATAATTCCATTCCAAAACGTACACAATATTTAAATATCAATTTTTCACTTTTCAAACAGTGTTAACCCGTTAACGCATTTGGTTAACCTGTTAACGCAAGACAGAATACAATTTTTACAGTATTTCAACAGTGTTAACCTGTTAACGCATTTGGTTAACATGTTAACGCAAGACAGAATACGTTTTTGGCAAATTATAACAGTGTTAACCGGTTAACGCCCTGGGTTAATCTGTTAACGCAAGACAGAAATTAATTTTTTTTAATTATCATAACAGTGTTAACCGGTTAACGCCCTGGGTTAACCGGTTAACGCAAAACAGAAAGCTGTTCCTGCGCTAACAACGAACAGAATGTAGAATTACCCGCATTTTTCGCCGTTAGAGGACTTCCGGACCTCCGATTTCGATTCCGTAAAAAGCTACACGTTCAGAAAATTACGACTCACCCAAATATAGATTCATTCACAGTTTTAACATAATTTATTCATCACAATTCAAGGGTATTTATCAAAACCTAATAATTCTGATTCATGTCAATTAAGGATTTCAACCTAAACATGTTCCTACCCATTGACCCAATCATACTAACCCATAATAGTAAGGATTTCCCCCCTTACCTTGTAACTCTGATGGAAACCTTAACTCCTCTTTACGTTCCCTCTCCTCTTTCTCTATTGCTTCCAGTGCTCAAGTGAATTCTAATTCTCACTTCCTTCACCTCTTACTATTTATAATAGTATTCTAGTTGGGCTTAAATCATCTAATTTAATCACTAGGTCCAATAATACCTAATATTTAAATACCTCTATTTAAATTCAAATAATTAACCACTCACTATGCACACTAGGTTAATTAATAATTATTTAATTATATCTCATATCACTAAATAATTAATTATCACACTAATTAAATTAATTAATCCATTATTATACTACCTCACAACCGCTTAATTACTTAATACTCCAAATAATTAAATTAAAATATAATATACTAAATAATATAATAATTAATTCCTAAAAATTGGGCTGTTACATCGAGCACCACAACTCATCACCCTATCGACCTAAGATGAATGGGGTTGTTGAAGCTGCAAATAAAAATATCAAGAAGATCATCCAAAAGATGGTTGTTACGTACAAGGATTGGCACGAGATGTTACCTTTCGCATTACATGGTTATCGCACGTCGGTACGAACTTCAACAGGGGCAACTCCTTATTCCTTGGTATACGGTATGGAAGCAGTTCTCCCTATAGAAGTAGAGATCCCCTCGATGAGAGTCCTAATGGAGGCTAAGCTAGACGAGGTGGAATGGGTTCAATCAAGGTATGACGAGCTCAACCTTATTGAAGAGAAACTCTTGAAAGCGTTAGGTCACGGTAAACTCTATCAGAGGCGTCTTAAAAAGGCATTCGACAAGAAAGTTCGTCCCAGGCTATTTCAAGAGGAAGATTTAGTACTGAAGAAAATATTGCCCATTCACAAAGACTCTAGAGGAAAATGGACACCAAATTATGAAGGCTCATTTGTGGTGGTTAGAGCCTTTACCGGAGGCGCTCTAATTCTAGCAACTATGGACGGTGATGAGTTGCCGCTTCCTACCAACGCTGATGCTGTTAAAAAGTACTTCGCCTAAAAAGTGGAATAATAAAAGTCGTTAAATCGAAAACCTGAAAGGGCGATTTAGGAAAAAATGGCTATCCCGGTGGATCGAAAACCCGAAAGGGCGATCTAGGCAAAATTAGGGATAAAAATAAAAGAATTTGACCCGCTGAGTTGAAAACCCGAAAGGGCGACTCAGGCAAAAATGGGTATTCCGATGGATCGAAAACCCAAAAGGGCGGTCCAGGCAAAAGTTAGGGATTAATTCCAAGGCAAAGTGTTGTACTTACAGACATCTGACATACCCTCGAAGATAAAGAATCGATCTACCTCACTTTTCAAAAGCAAAGTGCTCGGGCTATCTCAGACATAAGGATCATAGCAGTGTGGAAACTCAATAAGAACTCAATTCTCATTGCCATTTTATTTTCTATGCACAACAATTACCTCATTAAGGAATTGCGTCTTTATGTACAATCACCCATTTAAGGGTCAAATCAATAAAAGAGAATTTTTCTCAACAAAGTGTGCCCAAATCATTTTTTTTATTATTTTATCTGTTTGTTTGCAAAGAACCTTTTATTTTTGATAAACATCACTTTTAAAAAACTATTGGAGAAAATAAAATGCATGTTTGAATAAAGTGGTAAAATTGCTTTTGAAACAATAAGCGGACGAATCCTTTAGTCCTCAAGATTCACTCTTGTCTTTCATAAAGGTGCAGGACTGATTGCAGACAATTATGTTCCTTTCAACTACTGATTCATACCTCTCATAAATGTACTCACGGTATAGCCAGACCGGGGAAAGGCTCCATCACCTTTCCAACAAAAACATTGATAAATCATGGACGGAGTATCGCGTGTCGAAAAGTTTGAACCTTTCAATGACTCGGAACAACCCAAATATATTCCCAAAACCACCTAGTAGGGGCATTAAAATTTGATTTCCATTGATAGCCCCAATGATAAAAAAATCTATGCTGTTGGCATCATACCTCAAAGCGAAATGTCTTAACCGGGGCATATCCAATTACCCAGTTGCATTCCTACATGCATCACAAGCATCATTTCATGCATAATTTCCTGCCAAACAAGGAAATTAAAAAAAAACATTCATATCAATCGTCAACATACTCATGCATAACACTACCAAAAAATGGGAATTTTAGCAAAAATAAAAATCGTTCGCATTCCTACAGCCAAATATCCCCAGCAAAATTGCATACTTGCATACATCCCATGCATTATCCCATGCATGGAATTCTCACCTAAAGTGGGACATTATACAAAAATCAAATATAAAATAACAAGATCCAAGGTCATTCGTGTATATCTTGGACATTTCTCATTTCCAAATGAAGTTATTACCCTACACAGGCTCGTAGGGTTACTTCTCAGCAAATCACTTTTCAACCTTTTTAATAATGATATTCACAGCACTTTTCTTTACAGTCATTGCTCCCCAAACAGAGGTTACCCTAAAAAGTCTCTTATGAGCTTTTCCCCTGCAGAGCATTCCTAGTAGATCTCCCTCCAAAGGAGTCTTTTCAAAATTTCCCCCCAACAGACGAATATTCGAGATACTGCTTCATTTATCTTAAGAATCTCATTTATCTGTTCGAGATACTGCTTCATTTATTTGGAGAGTCTCATTTATCAGTTTGAGACGCTGCTTCATCAATATGAAGAGTCTCATTTTATTCGAGATACTGCTTCATTTATCTGAAGAGTCTCATTTCAAAATTTTTAGAGATACTGCTCTAAGTATCCTCGGAAAGTCTTAGATTCAATTAAGGTATTTTTCCCTTGCTGGAATATCTTAATTCTATCATATAAGATGTTGTTCGACCCGATACAGAGAATCTCATTTTTACTGTTCGAGATACTGCTTCATCAATATGAAGAGTCTCATTTCAGAATTTTTTAGAGATACTGCTCTAAGTATCCTCGGAAAGTCTTAGATTCAATTAAGGTATTTTTCCCTTGCTGGAATATCTTAATTCTATCATATAAGATGCTGTCTCGACCCGATACAGAGAATATCATTTTTTACTGTTTGAGATGCTGCTTCATCAATGTGAAGAGTCTCATTTTAGATCTTTTCAGAGATGTTGCTCTAAGTATCCTCGGAGAGTCTTAGATTCAATTAAGGTATTTTTCATTTGCTGGAATATTTTAATTCTATCATATAAGATGATGTTTTGACTCGATACAGAGAATTTCACTTTTACTATTGAGATGCTGCTTCATCGATATGAAGAGTCTCATGCCAGATTTTCTTTATACTGCTCTAGCATCTTGAAAAATCTTGAGTTTTAGTTAGAGATGTCATTCCATTGCTAACATATCTTGACTGTAATGTCCAAGATACTGTTCTGACGACTCATAGAAAGTCTTGATTGTTCCATTTTACTGTGGGATGATGTCTTTTGCCATCTCTCACCGCATTTTCTTCCTGTATTATCTTCCTTTCATTGCCTAGGATAAAATTTGGGTCTTCTTGTATTTAATTATCTCCCACCGTGAATGCGTAAAGACTACTGTCATTATCACTTACCGGTTTGAGGTAATTAAATAGGGGCAGCTGTCATACCCCAATTTTGTCCGGCTACTTGTGGTTTACCCATGAGATCTTTTTATTTCAAAGGCTCATTTGCATAAGTGTGTTCAAAATCTAAAATATGGTTTGAATCTTTTTACATTACTAATCCAAAATCTATTTTTTGTTTTATTAGTAAGTATTAAAAGTCATGTTATTATTTCTATGATCACTATTTACTAGTCCATTTACACGTCCCAAGTATTTATACCAAGTTCTAAGTTCTTCATGGGTTCCCAAATTAAATTTGCATTTTTAGAAACATGTATGTGTTTTTTTTTAAAATTAAAAGTCCCATGTTTAGATTTTTGTGTTTAAAAATAGAATTGTATTTTTTTAATTAAAAGTCTCATGCTTAGATTTTTGTATTTAAAATAGAATTGTGTTTTTTTAATTAAAAGTCTCATGTTTAGATTTTTGTATTTAAAATAGAATTGTGTTTTTTTAATTAAAAGTCCCATGTTTAGATTTTTGTATTTAAAATAGAATTGTGTTGTTTTTAAATTAAAAAGTTCCATATTTAGATTTTTGTATTTAAAATAGAATTGTGTTGTTTTTTTTAATTAAATTACTATACTTAGTTGTTGTGTTAAATTAGAAATTTGTTGTTTTTAAAATTAAGTCATTATATTTAAATTAGAAATTTGTTGTTTTTAAAATTAAGTCATTATACTTAAATTAGAAATTTGTTGTTTTTTAAAATTAAGTCATTATACTTAAATTAGAAATTTGTTGTTTTGAAAATTAAGTCATTTTACTTAAGTTAGAAATATGTTGTTTTTAAAAGTTGAAATTGATTAGCATAAATAAATATTGAGTTAAATTTTGAAAAGCTTAAAAGATAATTACATAATTAAAATTTATTCCAAAAATTCCTAATAATCCAAAACAATTACATAACTGTCCAAAAAGAGAAAAAGAGAAATTCCAAATTAAGTTTGTACATGTTACAAGCAATCCCTAAATTCATAATCCAAAAAGTCTCTGTTACATCAGAAATAATTTTATAAAAAAAATTAGAATAAGCCGTAAACACAGCAGTTTGAAGCAAATTTCACAGACTCTTCCAAAAGCTCTTTTGGGAAGTTCCCAATTCAAAACCAACTCTTCAGAACTTTTCCAAAACCTGTTGAATAACAACCCCCCTTTTTCAATCAATCAGCATCAACATCACTTCACCTGCAAAACCAATTCAAAATTAAAAACAGCTTATCAAATAAGCACTTAAAAAGCTGGAAAATAATTAATAGAAAGAACAGATTAATATGTTACACGATGAATCAAAGGAAGCGCTCAGAAACACACTGCATTATCCAAATAAACAATTTTAAATCCATAGATTAATCATCCCACAAAATCTGGAAATAGGATCCAACAAGTTATCTCACAGAAACCAACATTCATGTATAAAAACCACAAAACTAATTAACAGTAACGGAGGTTTTTTGATAAAATCCAGAAGAAATTTTCAAAGTTTTTTCTCTGTTAACTTCAAAGAGACAACACAGTAAGAATTCTTCTCAAAACCTAAACAGCAACAACACAGCAATGCAATTTTTTTCTCAAAAACAAAAACCTTAAACCAGAACAACATAAACACAACAGCAAGAACAGAAGCATTTTTTTTCTGAAAGCCCTAACAAGTTAACAGCAAGAGAATACACACGCTTAACAGAACAAAAGAAAGAAGAAAAGCATCGAGCATAAGTGGAGACGAAACTTACGGCAGGGCGAATTCAGCGGAATCCCACACCAACGCGAGCACTCAGTACATCTCAGTCGATTCCTCATCACGATTTGGTGAAATCTTGGAAGAGCAAGAAACCGGAGCCACGGGAGCACGAATCGAAGCGCCTCCACATCAGAATCAGTAAGACTTTTCTCTACTTCGCGTTTAATCCGATTTTTTTGATATCGTTGCAACCTGGCGTCGGGGATTGGTTTGTGGAATACGTAATCACGGCGGTGGAGGAGAGTAGAAGCAGAGAGCATCACGGAGGTTCGAGTCTCCGTCGCCGGTGACGAGACTCAGCGCGGCCGGATTCACCGTCGCTACCAGATCTTCATCATAGTGAAGATGTTGAATGCATGCGATAGGATTAGGGTATCTGTTTATTCATTTTTCACTTTCGGGCTTTCACAAGCCCAAGTTAGTTTGCTATCTCACATACCCACTCCATTGTCCATACACCCCCTGTATTGGGCTTAGTAAGTGGCAGTAGGCCCATCCTGTGGTTTTTTTGTTTTTTTTGGTCCATTTGTTAGGCTCATGATTAGAAATGTATTAGATATAATCTTAGGATTAATTAGTATCACTTTAAAGAATTAGGACACTATCTTGATTAATGTTAGGATTATATTAGAATAATTTCATATGTTAATTAGAATTATAAGTTGATTTAGAATTATTTTAGAATTTTTAATTTTAATTTAGAATAATTTTAGATTTTGATCTTTGAAAATATTTTAGAATTTAATTAGATCTTTTTTTTAGAAATGATTGTAAATTAATTAGAATTATAAGGTGATTTAGAATTATTTTAGAATTTTAATTTAATTTAGAATGATTTTAAAATTTAATCTTTGTTAATATTTTAAAATTAATATTTTGGATAATAGTTTAGAATTGAGATTTTTGATAGTTTAATATTGTTTTGAGTTTTAATTTAATGATACTTTTATTAATTGTTTAAACTTTAGTTATTTGTTTCAGATTTAATATTTTATTGCAATTCTCTTGATTATTTCATGTTGATTTCAATTAACACCTAACATTTAACGATTAACTCTAATTTTTAATTTCCGCAATTAACATCTAACTCTTTTAAATTTTGCTTCTAACATTTATTTTTTATATTTACTTTACTTTGCTTTATGCTATATCATTGTGCATCCTTCATCTCATCTTAAAATGAACCTAAAAATGATAAAGACTTAAAAAATACAAAAAAGATTATAATTCTCATGCCATCAATTCAAACCAATTTTTTTTAAAAAAAACAAATAAAACCTCTCGATTCAAAGTCGAGCCCGTTTTTCAAAACACCTATGTAAGTCGATCGCTTGTAAAAGCATCGCCATCAACCTCACATGGCTTACTCGTGGGCTTTCTTACAATGAGACCTACTTGGTTTTAATTAATCGATTAAATGGACCATTCACTAAATAAATTCAATTCATTCACAAGAATGCAATTTTTAAAACCTCGATCCGACATCGAAAGTTAAATTAAAATACTTAATCACATCTAAACGACACTTCATTTGAAAATGAAAAGGGGGATGGTTTTGAGTTTTCAACTCCTCTCCTCGATTATTTGAATACGAGTTTTCTTACTCGGTTAGTCAAATGGTCGTCATTTCTAATCCATTTAAGCAAAAACAAATCAAATCCTTTTATAACAAGAAACTAAAAGGGAGATAACTTTGAGTCTTTAATTTTTCTCCACGACTATTTGAATACAAGTTCTCTTACTTGGTTATTCAAATAATTGTCGTTCCTCTACAAACTTCTAAACCCGATTAAATCAAATTATTTTCATAATAAGCTAAATGAAAAAGGAGATGACTTTGAGTCTTCAACTTCTCTCCTCAATTGTTTGAATACGAGTTCTCTTACTCGGTCAGTCGAATAATTGTCATTTTTTACAAACATACAACTTAATCAAATCATTTTCATAACAAACTGTACGAAAAGGGAGATGGTCTTGAGTTTTCAATTCCTCTTCTCAAATGCTTGGATATGAGTTGTTTTACTCAGTCTTTCAAGCACTTGTCGTTCATTCTAAAAAATACATCAACCATACACAAACCTATTTTCATAATCACTCAGATGAAAAAGAAAGTGGTCTAGAGTCTTCTATTCCCTTTCCCGATTATTGGGATACGAGTTGTCTTACTCGATTATCTGAGTATTCGTCATCCTTTCAAAACACCTTAATTATTATCCAATCCTTTCTATAATTAAGGATGAAAAAGAAGGTGGTCTAGAGTCTTCTATTCCCTTTCCCGACTGTTAGGATATGAGTTGTCTTACTCGAATATCTGAGTAATCGTCATCCAACCAAAAACATATCAACCAAACAAAATATCCAACATATTAATCCAACTTATCACCCTCGTGTGATCAAAACTCTTTTCAAAAGAACACTATTTAATCCTTTCTGATGCGCACAACAAACTAATGCTTAAGCCTCCGCCGAGAGTAGACAAGCCAATGTTTAGCCTTTAGGATGCGATCTAAACAATTGTTCATTAAAAGACACTAACCAACCGTAGTTTCCCCGAACTACGAATGCTCTGATTTCCTTATTATACCATAAGGATACATAGGCAGGAGATTGTTGTATCTTCGCGAGCACACTAATAAAAACCTCCCCTTTCCCTTTCTGAGGTTCTCATCCACTTCTATTTTTAATATTTTATAACTTAAAGATAACAAACAAACATAAATTAACACTCGAAATGCAAATTAGAACTAAAAGGTTCCTGTTGAGTACAACGGACGTAAGGGGTGCTAATACCTTCCCCATACGTAATCCACTCCCGAACCCGAATATGGTTGCGATGACCATTATTTGATTTCTTAAAGGTTTTATCGATATTTTCCTATCCCTTCATTGGGATAAATAAAGTTCGGTGGCGACTCTGTTCGAATATAAATATCTCCGCGACCTTCGCGAGGAATCGTATTTTTCGAGATGCGACACTTACATTTTATTTTCATGACAAAAAAAATTCCTGCGCGTGGTGGCCGGATTCTGGTACTTCACCGGAGAAGAAGGTGTTTTCCACCACCTGTACCATGTGGTAGCCTTCCCAGCCCTTGGATTGTGCTTCCATGTTTTAATCTGGACCTTTCTTCGTGTTGACTTGTTTTAATGCAAGGTGTAGCGCGCTTGACTCAAGTGTATCATGTATCCGCGCCTTAGAGCCCTTGATGCCTTGCCACGTCAATTAATAAAATGACCTGATTCAGTTAATTCCTTTTATTTTCAAAAATTCATAAATATTTTATTTGAAGTCACAAAAATATGAGACCAATGCCAAAAAGTTTCTAGAAAAATCTAGTTTCATATTTTGATTTTTAATTATTTTTGTGACTTCATTTAATATTTTTTGTGAATTATTTGGTTTTTAATAGTTTTAATTTATTTTAAAATACTTTTTTCATATTTGAAAAATCCAAAAATATTTTCCTAACACATATGGATCATGATAGGTCAACGAAAAATAGTCTCATCAATTTCTTATTTGATTTGAGATTTATTTGAGATTTTAATTCATATTGTGTTATTTTTCATTGTTTTTAATTGTTTTTAGATAGTTTCTGATTTCAAAAATTGTTGAAAAATTTTGTCAAAGTTTGTTTGACCATGTTAGACCTATGAGAATTTAATTGGACTTGTTGAAGTTGATTTGAATTAAATTTGAGGTTTGACCATATTTTGTTTTATTTTATTTTGCATTTATTTTAATTCCAAAAATACCAAAAAAATATGGTTAACTTGTTGACTTGTAATCTTCATTTCTCTTCTGTTTGGAATTGATTGATGATGACTTGGTTCACATTTGGTCAATTGAGTTTGATACTTGAATTCTCTTTCCATCCATTCCATCTTCCTCCCTTTCTTTTTATTTTGGCCAATGAGTTAATGTCTTATGGTTGGTCTTGACAAATGAGAGGCTTAACCTTCTTTGATCCAAACCAAACTCAACTTGATCCAAGATCAAGTGAGTTGTTTTGTGTCCAAGATAGGTCGCTTCTTGGTCAAGCAAAAAAACCTAAAGTCCATACAAGGCCCTTCCCCTTTTATTTTGGCATGGCAAGTTTTAGGAGCTTGGCTTACTAGTCATGGTCTCTAACTTGTGTTTATTTGCCTATAGTTTTATTGACCGACCTCAGATAGGTGCGACTACTACATTAGTCCACTTACGATTGCTTAACATAGCGCTACATTGTCTGATGACAAACTAACATAACTTCACTAATTACTAACTTTAATTTGAGCATTTAATTTCTTGCCATTTACTTTAATGCAATTTATTTCTTGCTCATTTATTCATATTGCTTTTCACTTTGCTCAGTTGAGCACATATTTTATGTTTATGTCATTTTCCTTTTGCTCATTTGAGCTCATTATTGTATATAAATATATTGTTGTCTTGTGTTGGTTTTGCTTTTGTTTTGTGTGAACCTAGTGCAAAAAGGAGAAAGGACTTAGAATTAGGACATACCCATGCTTAAAGGAGTTCAAGAGCAACTAGGCTTCATGCCTTTAGAATGCTAAATTTGTTGAAGAGCAACTAGGCCTCATGCCTTTAGAATGCTAAATTTCAAAGTTGACTTCAAAGGACTTCCTTTCTAAAACTTATTCTTTGTCCATTCCTCTTATTGTGTTATGAACTTTTTGATGTTTGCTCTTGTGTGATAGGGATTCCATCTTGAGGTAGTAAGGAGGACCATTGGCATGAGTAGCCAAGTCAAGAGAGACAAGCCAAAGGGAGATCCTAGGAGCTTGAATCTATAATTGTTTGATTGCTTGATTGTGTGCTAAGTCCAAAGGAAAGGAGCATCTTGAATCATCTATATGATTTCAAGAAAAGGAGCTCCAAGGGTTTTTTCTTCTCTCTTATCTTTGTATGCTTTAGGACTAACCCTTCTCTTCTTCTCCTCACTCTAACCCAAGCCAAAAATCATTTACAAAACTTTAACTTTGTTTCAAATTAGAAACCTAGGCCTTATGTCTTTGACTTTTCAAAACCATTTTCATCAATACTCATTGTGAATAAATCTTAATCCAACTTTGACTTCATTTTGTAAGTAAATCTAACTTGTAAATATAACTCATTTCAAGTTGTTTTTGTGGTTCCAATGGCCACCTTTGTCAAAACCTTTTCATAAACATTGGGCATAGGTTTGAGTTATCATAGTGGTTGATGTAAATCTCACCTCATCCTTAGTGATTGGATTATAAGTCTTCCATGCTTATTATAGGGTTAACCCCTCACTAGCATGTTGAAGCCTTCCTCACATGGTGGATTGTTGGTTTAAGTTGAGTTTTCTCCCTTTGATAACAAAAGACCTTAAGGCTTTTGATCAAATCAATTCACCCATCTTTGATATTTTTACCTCGAACTACGAGGTTTTGATCCTACCTTTGTGATAGTACGTAGGCAATGGGTTCATCCATTCAAACAACAAACTTATAAATATAATCTATTCTCTTCTCATCCCTCCAATCTTTTGCACATATTTTCACAAATACCAACCTACAACACATATTTGCAAAAAGGGTTCCCTTAGAGTACTAAGGATGTTTTGGGTGCGTAAACCTTCTCATTTCATAACCAACCCCCTCACCTAGATCTCTGACATTTTTATTAGTTTTTTATTTGAAAAACTTCTTACCTTGGCTTTTGTTCGCTTTTTAGCCTTTCCTTTGGACAAATAAAAGTGCGGTGGCGACTCGAATTGTATGTTTACTTTTGGTTTAGTCAATAAACCTAAAGGCAACGAAAACCCCGCTACACATTAATCATGTAAATGTTATATCATAACATAGTTTTTATGTCATATAAGTTAGATCATGCTTGTATAGGTTTATTGTGTAAGCATGGGTCTGTGTTGCATTAAACCTATTGAATCGTTCTTAAGTCAATTGTGATAACAAAAACATGTCTATGTTGGGATATCAAATATCTTGGATCAACTATCTTGCATTATCCTATTTGGGTTATGTCCTTGTAAGGATCACGTTTTTAGTGATACCATTGAAATATCTTGGTTAGAAATCATATTGATGACCTTCTAAGCTTCCATCTAATTTTGTTTTGACTCCCGCCCATAAAACTATGATTTTAAGTTAAAAGTCTTTGAAATTATTTTAAAAGGGGATCGGTCTATTCAACTCCCTTCTAAACATTTTCATATTTATATTCCCAACCAACAGAATAAAACAACAATGTTTCGTGTTGAGAAATAAGTATGAGTTAGAAGTCTTACATTGCTTTTAAAAATGGAGGTTGATCACTTTATAAGTGAGATGACCCATATACCTAATGCCTTAAGATTTTAGGTGAATATGTGGTGTCTCTTTCACTTGTTTGGGTGAGCGTCGGACCCAATATGGTTGCTCATCCTTATGATGGTGTAATACCTCAAAATTTGCCCCCCTCATTCATGCATTCATTTTTAGATCATTTAACATTTCATATTGCATTTCATCATGTCAATCAGAATTAGATCCAAGAAGCTTGAATATCATCCAAGACACTTTGTGGGTCCTATTTGGGTGATCAGTCAACACAAGGGAATGGCTTGAGATACTTCCAACATGTTCAAATGGGGTCTATTCATCAGTCAAAACGTTAATCTTGAAGGAGCAAAAGTTTGTTCATGAGTTGTCATGCTCGCTAGGCGAGCAGAATGGGTCGCCTAGCCAGTCCCAAGAAAAGCCACCAAAATCACCTACGCTCAGAGGAATTTCTTGAACTGTCATGCTCGCTAGGCGAAGCCCACGCGTTTTGAAAAAAAAATGAAAATAAATAAATAAATAAATAAATAAAATATAACAGAAAAATCTTGGACTTGGACCTCTCTCTTTTGAGCCCACAAAGTTATAAAAATCAGGTTATAAATTCTAGACTTCCATCTCCAAAAAAAACCCTGGAAAAAAGATAGTGAGATAAGAGCTAACAGAGTTCAGAGCAACCTCCAGAGACTGAAGGGAATTCATCTGCAAAGAGCCAATTCCATCTCATATAAACCCCCAGATTGCTTTGCAAAGCCAACCGGGCAATTCAATTTCATTCGATCTCTCCAATCAGGTTTGCCCTATTTCCATTACTCTATGCTTTCAATTTGAATGCTCTGAATGTATGAGGTATTATCGTTAGGTTTTGCATGTGGGCACATGTTTTAGTATGTATGTCATGTCTTGATGTGTGGATCCTTGCCCCTGACTTTGAATTTTGATACCCTTTTGATGCATGTGTTTGACAAGAGGTTTAGGCCTCCTACACTTGGTTGCTTTTTGTGAGCTCTTTTTGTGAATTTTAATGGCATGATTCATGTGGTTACATTTTGATTTAGGGCAACTCTTGATTGCGCCCCATCTTGTCACTCTAACCTGTTTGTTGAGTTTTTTGTGAGGGCTCACATGACTCCTGAAAGGATAGCTTGCTTGGCATTCCACTTTATTTGTGGGATATCATTTGGAGATTTATTCCGATTACCTGTACTGACTTGCTTTCTTTGATGGTGTCAACTCGAGAGATCTCTGGGTTTCTTATTTCTTTAGCTGTCATTACTTTGGATCTTTATCCGTGTGGTAGATCTCTTGATCCTTTATCTTTCCCGCATTTTACCGTTTTCTTAGCAGGAAGACCTCAATAGGAGGCAATGTTTTCTTTTGTTTGTTTACTTTTGTGCCCAAAGACCTCCAAGAAGAGGCATCAGTGCTAAAGACCTCCCTGAAGAGGCAATTGACGGATAAAAGGGATTAGTAATCAATCCCCCGTTATTCAGTGTGTCGTTCTTTAAGATCACACTACGTGTCGATGCTTCAGAACAAAAGCCCAGGATCTTTTGTCCGGTCGGTCAGTGGAGAGGGTTCCACCTTTATGAATCCCCACTTTTTGTCATGAGCTCACCTTGTCCAGGGTTAAGAGCTATGAGGTCTTATCCTCATTACCCTGTTGATTTGCTCACCCTGACGTTCAATGTCAGTGGTTAAGAGCCCATTTGATTACCTTTTTCATGGCTTGTTTGTCGAGGTTGATATGACCCCTCTTGACTAAAGCCCTACCCATGTATGTTTGAGCCCCCTCATTGGTGCGTTTACTTTATGCATGTTTGTTTTGTATGATGTGATCGTCTCCCCATAGGATTGCTAGGCTTCGTATAGTCTCCCGTTTGCATGTCAATTAAGGTAGCACTGTTCCTTCGTCTAGGACTTCCTTTTTGCATGAGCATTCCTAAAACACAAACAAACTCATTGATTTTTCTTCTCCTAAGAACACGTTAACTCCTTCTACTACAGACGAGTAAGTCTCCAAAGGTCGAGCATCCGGTAGATTGCGTAGTAACGTCGTTCACCCACAAACACAACCCTTAATCCGTAGGTAGCCGAACTACAGCTTGCTCTGATTCTCATTCCAGATGAGATACGTAGGCATAAGACGCGATGTCTTAGAGAGCACACTCCTCTTTAACCCATAGGTAGCCGAGCTACGAAGACTCTGATTCTCATATTCAGATGAGATACGTATGCAGTGGATGCGACATCCGTGCGAGTCATTTTCTTTTGACCCCTCTTTTAGTAAATAGTACATTAGATATACACACACCCTTTAGACAAGAACAACAAGAGTGGATCCCGTAGAGTACTACGGATGCGTAGGGGTGCTCATACCTTCCCTTCGCATAATCGGCTCCCGAACCCAAGATTTGGTTGCGAGACCTTGTCTTTTCCTTTCCTTTTTCCAGGTTTACTTCGAGCGTTTCCTTTCCCTCCTTTGGGATAAATAACGCACGGTGGCGACTCTTCTGTCATTTCTTTCTCGCCGGTTGTTTTTTCTGATTTCCTTTTTTCAGGTTGCGACAGATGGCTCATTAATAATATCAGAGTCGATGGTTCGAGTAAGAAATCTACTCCTTGTATCGAAAGTCTTTCTGACGTGGTGGTGGCTAGACAACATGTCTCATTGAAGTTCCTATGATGTGGTAAGGGTGTCAATGGTGGTGCGAGTGTATGTGGATGAAAGAGCATCCCTTTGAGGGGGATCATAGTGGATAGACTCACACTTGAGGAAAATGTTATTAAGAAACAAGTGTGAGTTGAAAGTCTCACATTGCTTGGAAAAATGGAGGTTGAATACTTTATAAATGAGAAGACTCATATACCTAATGTCTTAAGATTTTAGGTGAGTATGTGATGTCTCTCTCACTTGTTTGAGTGAGTATTTGACCAAATGTGGATACTCTCTCTCAACGATTGCCATGTTAGAATGTCACAAAATTATGGTGCACCTTAGGGCGATAACGACATGACTTTGCAATCTATAATTTTTCTATATAATGTAAAACTCATTGAATCATTATGGTTCTTAAAATGCACTGCATAATTAGATAATCAACCCTAGTAATTTGTAAGGCTAATTTCTTTTTTTATAGCAATTGTCATGAATGTCTTGAAGATCAGTGGCTAAATTCCCTTATATTATGACCCCTCTTAGACGAATTTTACCTCAATAATGTAAAACATCTTGTCCATTTAGATTTTCTCTCTATAATAACAATCTTCTTATAATATTTAATGTCATTTGTGTTTAATATTTTTCATGTCTAAGGAATTGGGATAATCAATCTAGATATTAACGAGAACTAAACATAAATTTGCATATTGGAACTAAATAATGTTGTGGGATTGTTTATGACCCTTAGACATAGGGCACACTCGATCATGACATTAGGTATTTTACATTTGATAAAACATTTGTCGATTGCACCATCTCCCAATATCATTGGGAGAGAATTAAGATTAAATAAAGCGGGTTACGTCATGGTTAAATCATTTGTAACTATCTTATAAAATATGGTGATGCAAAAAGACTCGTTATGGATTCAACCGAGAATTAACCACTTGAAAAGGGAAAAATATTCAAAGGGGATACTTAATTGTTCCTGTCATAATATTTCTTTACAGTTAATTTAAGTAGCTAATTTAATAATCATTACACAACCAATTCAATCACGCTCTATGCAATCCTCATTTTACAATTATGTCATTTCCTTCTTGATTTATTAATTATAATTTTTGTGGATCAATAATATTCACTCACCACTTGTGAATTTTTGTTGGGAAACACTACACAAAAAAATTTAGCTAAACATGTTCCAATCATCAACATTCTACCCTTCAAGGACAACGAGAAACTTTTGATAATGTAATACGAGGTTCACTGTCCTTTCTAGTTACCTCACATTTCTTTCGATAATGTTTTGATGCTCTATATTAGGTCTACTAGTGAACCTGCACCACAATCCTATGACATAGGTAATGTCGGGTCTAGTACAATCAGTGACATAACTGAGTCTGCCAATGATGCTTGTAAATTCAAACTATCTTACACACCACAAATGGTTCCATGGGTACCTTAATCATCTTGCACAACATGATGACTAAGCAAGGGGAATATAAGTTATCTCTTATAGGATAATTTTAAACTTTTGAGAGACCATGTGTAAGGGGTCAGTTTAGCCACGATTCAGTGGTGACGAATTTTATGAAAGTCTTACCTAGCCACAATCTAACCATGAAAAATGTGCATGGATGTCTTATTTCACCACGACTTAACTGTGGTAAAATATTGAACCTTATGTTGTATCCCTTTTCATTCATCCTCATAGCCAACTTTATCCTTTTTCCTTTTTGGAACATGACATAATCTCTTATGATTATATTTTCCAAATTAACATCAACATGGGGGACAATTTGTGAATCAGGCCAAATGGCATTTTGTTCATAATTCTATTATGAATGATCGGGAGTAGGTTGAGACAAATAGAGTAACGTCACACCTTAGCATATAGGTCTAGGCTCATGTGTATTATGGCACTTTCATTTTCATTAAACTCCGAGATTCAAGCGCTACATGGTTTGGTTATTCCTTCAGCAGTTATATAGATCTTCATAAGTAACGTGTTACAACATGTTGAACTAACAAGGTGAATCACCTTAGCAAACGATGTAACCTTCATGTCACTGATTTTGACTTGCTAATGTGTTACCGTGTTCTCCTCACCTTCCTCACATATGTTCCTTCTTTAAATAAGGAAGTGTAGAACAAAAACACTCTTATGTCAAAATAAGATGAAGTGTATAATATATCAAATAGGCTTGTTAATTGAGTCTTCATGCTTACTAGGAGTGAACCCTTTATTTATAATGTGTCTAGACTTGTGAAACTTCATGTTGTTTCTGTATCCACATATGTGATCGACGAGATCGTAAATCGATAAACATGAATTTATTGTTATAATCAAGTATGAGATATGTGGTGAAACTTATCGGGTTGAATATGTTCCATATAACTCAAAACAAAGGATACACACCATGCTTTTAATGTATCAATTGTAGGTTGTTAGTTTTCTAAAATAACCTCCTAAGAATATTATCATATTTTATTATATTATTATATGTTTATGTCAAAATGATCTCCTTAAATCTCATATGACTTTGGATCTCATTAATATCTCATATGACTTTGAATCTTATTATTGGGTTAAATGTATTTTTTTAGATAAGGACTTTCTTGATGTCCATCCGGAATACATATTTAAATTAAGCCTTATAACCTATACATGTGATAAAATACAAGTAACTAGAATACCATGTCCTAGATATGTAACATTGACATTCAAATTATTAATTAAGTATGAAATGATTTGGAATTGATTTATCAATAGGAATCAAAATAAACAACACAATAAAACATGGAATCAAACAATGTCCCACGAAGACGATTGACAAAACAATTTCACAATCAAACAATTGAAGCAACAACAAAAAAAACTAAAAAAACTAAAATATATATTAAAATAATTTATTTAAGTGAAAAATAGAAAGATTTTAAAATTTCATAACAACATTGATTAAAATATTTTTAAAAGTCATCTATATAATGTCATATTAACTATAACTTATTATTCATTTCACCTTATAAATTTATTATATATAGATAGATAGAAATTTTTTAAAAGCACCTAAATTAGTTAGGTTTAGTTAATACTATAAAACACTAGAAAAATAGATAGACTAGATGCAGATAACAAGGAAAAGAAAAGTATATTTTGTTAATAGGAAAAGCTCACAAAAAAATTATCTACCAATAAAATACTCACATAAATATTGAAAATTAAAATTACATACGTATTTTACATAATATAGTCAACACTGTCCTATAATGGAGCAATTTCCTTTGCAAGAAAAAACATATATTGGTTGGCAAGAAAAAAATAATGAATAAAAATAAAAATAAATAGCGAGAGAAAGTTGGTTGTTGAATATTCAGATATCGAAACTATTAAACTACAATAAATAGAGCTTTGCACAAACAGTTTCTCACTCGCTCGCTCATTTCTCACCTAACATCTCGTTCTCCGCATCTTCATCCTCTTCTCTTCTTCCGATCACCACCATGGCATTCCAGAAAATCAAAGTCGCCAGTCCCATCGTTGAGATGGACGGTTCGTTTCTTCACCTTTCGATCTGATCTTCATCCCGATCTCATTCCTTTATCCTCGATTTCATCGATCTATTCTCTTCCATTTTTATTTTTATTTTCGTAATTTTTTTATCTTGTCACTGTCTTATCATGTCGATTAGATGTTTTTTCTTCAGATTATTTTGTGGACCATTCTCTGTTCCGTTATTTTTGTCTAAATTTGATATGTTACGTTAAAGTGAGAACTTAATAATAGATCGCTTTTTAATCTTACTTTTGTTTTCTAGAGTCTAGATTTACTTTCTGATGCTCTACTGGTTTGTTATTTTTAGTGGAGATATGTGTAATTTATTCTGAAAAAAGATGTTAAATTGTAATAAGAACAATACATCAAATGAGGGAATCAGATCAGTATAATTTTTCAAAAAAAGAAGTTATTGTAAGTGTAATTAGTATTAATCTCATGGGATGCCAGTGTTATTGGTGGTTAAAGTACTACTATAGTACTTTTTAATCCTAAAGAGAGAATTAGAATATTCAATTCCTTCATATTCATTTCCTTGGTGATTCTGTTGTGCTTTTGGCTTTGGGCAATCATTGTTTTTGTTATGACGTTTCTTTTTTTGGAATTGCATTACAGGAGATGAAATGACCCGAGTTATCTGGAAGTCAATCAAGGATAAGGTGATTAATCATCTTCTTGCACTTATTGTGATCATCGCGGTTTCATTTTTTTGGGGGGTGAAAATTGTTTCTTACAATGATGCTTTTGTTTTGTGGAATAGCTCATTTTTCCTTTCTTGGAGTTGGACATCAAGTACTTTGACCTAGGCCTTCCTCATCGTGATCAGACTGATGATAAAGTTACAGTTGAAAGTGCCGAAGCAACTCTCAAGTATGTTTTTATATAATATGCTGATTGTTTGTTTTAGGCTTTTAGCTAATACACCTAGTAAATATGTAGTGTACTGTTTTTTTTTATATATTTGTTTCCGTATGATATAATGTTGAATTAAAACAGTTTACATGTTGATCCTGTGTAATTCTTATAATTGTTTTCTAATGGTTGCACTTGCACCGCTATGTAGGTATAATGTTGCAATCAAGTGTGCAACTATCACTCCAGGTAACGTAGCGAAATCCTAACATATTATTTTAGTGTTTGCCTTCATGTGGACTTGTGTGAATACATACACGTTTCATGAGTAAGAGCGGGGGACATCCCATGTATAGCTTGTGCATGAATCGTGCTGATCAAGTTGCTGCATGTTAATGTTATACTCAGTATTAGATATTTGCAGAGCTTATACTAGTGTTATAATTGACAGATGAAGCTCGTGTCGAGGAGTTCGGCCTGAAGAGCATGTGGAGGAGTCCAAATGGGACAATTAGAAACATTTTGAATGGTAATCTAATGTAATTTCATTATTACTTTTTATTGTATGATATTGAATAATACACTAGTTGGTTTATATGTTCTGGTCCGTCATTGGCAGCTAATGAGTTGTAGATGAGTAGATAAGTATTGGTTTCTTATCTGCGGTCTCAAAATTTTCAGGAACTGTCTTCAGAGAACCAATTATTTGCAAAAATGTCCCTCGCCTTATTCCTGGTACGTATTGAATTTTATTTTTTGATTGCTCTTTTTCCTTGATGAATGGAAGTGTGTGAATATCTCAACATTGCCAGGTTGGACAAAGCCAATATGTATTGGAAGGCATGCTTTTGGTGATCAATATAGGGCCACTGATGCAGTTATTAAAGGACCTGGAAAGCTGAAGATGGTGTTTGGTATACTTTTTTATTTTGGATGGTTTCACAATACTGTATTACTATACTAATGATTGTCAAGTTAAAAAGCATGTTGTCACTTCTTATAGAGCTGTTTTTTCAGTATTAGTTTATGTTGTCCACTGATGATTATTTTTACGAATTCTTCTATTGTAGTTCCAGAAGGCAAAGGTGAGACCACTGATTTGGAGGTTTATAACTTCACTGGTGAAGGAGGTGTTGCATTGGCTATGTACAACACTGATGAGGTTGGATCTTCATTATCTTTTATTAGTTTTTGTTTGATATATAATATTTAAATGAAATCTGCTGGTACTGAACTATCTATTCTTTGGTATTTAATGTAGTCTATTCGTTCTTTTGCTGAGGCATCTATGGCAACTGCTTTAGAGAAAAAATGGCCACTTTATCTTAGCACCAAAAATACAATTCTTAAGAAATATGATGGAAGGTATGCCATTTATTTTTTAATTTCTTATCTATTTATTTGCTTTCATCACACATTGCTATATTGATCCCTGTTTAATTATATTCTTTTATTGGTTAAAGATTCAAGGACATATTTCAAGAAGTTTACGAGGCAAGCTGGAAATCAAAGTACGAGGCTGCTGGTATATGGTGAGTGAATGTGTACTTTTTTTTTTTGAGAAAAAATTCTTCATATGATATTTATCGTTTATATTTAATATAATGGATTTGGAAGGTATGAGCATCGACTCATTGATGATATGGTGGCATATGCACTCAAGAGTGAAGGAGGTTATGTATGGGCATGCAAGAACTATGATGGAGATGTCCAGAGTGATTTCTTAGCTCAAGGTTTGTTTTGACGTGCTTGTTTATCCGTCACTTTCTTTTTGCAATTTCATATGCATTGATTTTTTCTCTCTTGAACTAACTATATTTATTCACATTTGTTCAGGTTTTGGATCGTTGGGTTTGATGACATCTGTATTGGTAAGTGTCATTTCAAATCCTTACTCATTGTACTTTAAGTATAAAATAATTAAATTTCGTGTGAATGGATTATCAATTATAACTTATATTTTATTTATCCATTAAAATAACGCTAATATAGTCCTTTGCAACAGATTGTAAAATGTAATTTATGCTCAATTGGCCTCAATGCATACTTCGTGTTCTTAGTGTTAGCTTGCTGATTGGTACTGTTGAATTATGGTGTGATTTCAGGTTTGCCCTGATGGGAAGACTATTGAAGCAGAAGCAGCCCATGGGACAGTTACCCGTCATTTCAGGGTTCATCAAAAGGGCGGAGAAACCAGCACAAACAGCATAGCATCCATCTTTGCTTGGACAAGAGGTCTAGCCCATAGGTAATTTCGGTGTAATGTGCATAGTTAGCACTATTGTTTACCCATTGCATCATAAACAAGGGGGATTAAAAATGCGTATATATTGACAGGGCAAAGCTAGATGACAATGCTAAACTCTTGGAATTCACTGAAAAGCTAGAGGCAGCTTGTATTGGAGCAGTAGAATCTGGGAAGATGACCAAGGATTTGGCACTTATTCTTCATGGATCCCAGTATATATAAACTTATCACTGGCGTTGTTACATTTACCAAATCATTTTCTTTTCTACTAGACATGATTAACTCTTCACTCTAATTTTTGCAGGCTTAAGAGGGAGCATTATTTGAACACAGAGGAATTCATCGATGCTGTGGCAGCCGAGCTTAAATCGAAGATCTCTGCGTAGATTTGTGATTTTAGGTAGGCAGTTACTAAGGTTCCCTTCATTCAAATTTGAGCATATGACACGAATGGGCTATGGAAATACTATTGTGTACTTTATCACGCCACTTATCTAAAGGTTTTTTTTTTGTTTCTTTAATTGGTGATATTATCAGATATTAGAAAAGTGATGAGATTGGAGAGGTTCGCATGCACTTTCAAAAGAAATAAGAAAGAGGATTGAAGCATTGGACTTGGCTATTTTTCTTTCCTTCATTTGTGTGTTGGGTCGGATAGCATGGGTTGTGCTTCCCCCCGTTTAGTTTGAAATTTTGAATTGGGTACCTTTGAATTTTGACTTACAAATTTAAATGGATTTTGTTTTGCTATCTCTGCTGAATTTCCTTTGCATGTTTTATTCTATAAATATAACCCCTACAGAAAGAAAGGAAATATTTCTTTAGACTGCAGCTGGATCAAAGGTGCTTTTTGATATATTTCAAGTGAGCGCTTGACATTAGTTATGAAATTTATCATAATTATATATTTCAAGTTAATTTTTTTTATCAAAGCTAGGTTAGTTGATTCTGAAATTTATCATAATTATATCTTTCTAGTTAAATTTTTAATTAACGTCATGTTAGTTAGAAACCAGTAAAGTTACATTTACAAAACAAAACAAGAGATTTTTTTAGAAAACACAAAAACATCTATGCCTTTGGCGTAGTAGAATCACCACCACCTCCACCATTCTCTGAACTCTCAAACACAAAACCCATCGGAAACATTCCCCAAGAAACATAATAAGCTTCTTGTCCAGGAACAATTGGCGGAAGAGCCTGAATCGAAACACCATGAAAAGATTTGTTACAATTCTGACACATCAAACAACAACCCTCATAAACCTTAGAATACTCATACAAACGGTAACAATAAGGACAAACAGTCCAAAAATTAACCGTTCCATTTTCCAAACCCTTCTCCTCAAATTCAAAACCCTTGTCATAACGTGCCTTTTGAGCCGGATCTGACAAAACGGCCCAAGCATCGGAAACGAGCTTGAAAGCGAGTTCAGCAAATGAAAAACGGTTCTTGTCAGGATGAAGAAGAAGAGCAAGAGTGCGATACTGTTTCCTTATGAGATTCAGATCTGGTGACAAATTTCGATTGATTTGGAGAATAGCGTACCAATCGAGATTGTTGCTGTTGAAATTTAGAGGCTTCTCAGCTGCTTCGAGAACATCAACGATTGCTATGATCTGGTCGGAACCTTCTAGAAGAGGGTCAATTTCTTGAGCTAGAACTGCCATTTCTCTTGAACCTTTTAGATCTCGTTTTTGTAAGAGCTCTTCTCCAATTTCCAGTAACTGATCTGCTTCGGCTTTGTTTTTGTTCATTTTTTCTGTGTAAGATTTGTTGGAGGATTCATGCACCCATAGATCAAACAAAATATATACATCTAATACAGTATCATTGTTAGGGAGAAAACTTGTGTGCAATTCCATTTGACATTTGTCCTGCTTCCTACTGTTAACAGTAGGATCTGTCCAATTTAGTCCATACCACGTTTCATTTTATTGACACCGTGACTTAGCTTCCTTCAATGTGAACCTAAAACAAGACCTGTCAATCCATATCGGAATGGAACGCTTTTTTGTATTTCACGGAGCAATACTGAGTAGTCACGGAGCAATACTGAGTAGTAATGAAATATTTGAAAGATAATTTTAATATGGTTAAAATAGTCTTTGTGGCATGTATGTTGGCGAATTTTAATATGGATAATATTTCATTTTTTGGTTTGAGAGATATATATGAACTCGGACAAAAAAAATATATGAATCAAAATCAAAAACTCCATAATTTAGAGGGACTAAAAAACTATTTAAATCTTTTAATATTTTTTGTTTTTAACTAGTCGAATATCGTGCTCCAACTTGTAATAATAGAGATAAATTATTTTAATATATTTGTATAATACTCAAATGAATAAATAAACCATAACCAAAATTAATTAATATAAATTATAAGGCAAAAGAATTGCATTGCATTCCAAAACCTGATTCATCCTTAAAATAGTTTATTGGTGTATTCTTCCATGTTAGATGGAATTTCGACGTTAAGAAAGTTTAAGATGTTAAAGAAAAATTGAAGGAAATATTTGGAGAAGATAAGTCGAGTTCGACTAAGAAAATCTTGATTAGATTTCAATTCGATTTGACGAAGAGATTTTCATTTCGATAGGGTGATATCAGTCTAGGACTTAACTTCAACAAAATAATTTGAAATAAGTCTCATTAACTGTTTTTTAGCCTTATATGTTTTCTTAAAGGACATGTGGAAACTTATGAAGGGCAAAAAATCATGCAGGCAAGAACGTGTCATTCTCTGGAGATAGGACCGTTTGTTATCGTTATTGTCGATTTAGTATAAAAAAGGATCCTCGTATCAGGATTTAGTGTGTTCAATTGTATAAAAATTCATATTACTCAAAGTATCTAAATGTATTGAGAAAAGAGTTGTTAAGCACAATGTATGTATGAATCACCGTATTTTTATTCAATGTCAAAACATTTAAATTAATGTCATTTTCATACTTTTTGAGTTTCAGTCGAAGTCGTTTTCCATTTCTTTACTTTTACAATCGAAGTTGTTCTTTACTCATTTATAAATCACTTTTGCATTATTTTAAAAGTCACGAACTAGTGTAGAAATACTATTATCAAGAAAAACTTAAGAAAACTAAGCACATATGTTCTAGGATCAATCTAGTCGATCCTGCAAGTAAGCAAAGTATTAATTTTGAAGGACTATTGGTTGTTTACCAAAATCCATGTTAAACAAATTGGCACACCCGGTGGGACCCTTATGCTTAGGCGTTTTAAATTGCATTAGTAAGTCATACACACAAAACGAATTTTTAAACTTTGTTGCATGAGATTGAGAAGTGGTAGGATAACCACAAATAACAAAACTTTACCAAAAAGAAAAAACATTACGAGAATGGTTAATCCACCAAATAACAATGAAGAGCAATCCCCTCAGACGATAGGGGAAAGCACGACCGCAACGAGTGTGACCAAAGCGATATTGTCGACGATGATACCATCAAATACCTAAAGTGGACCAATATTATCCCCGATGATAACGCAAAGTCAACTAGTGACTCCAAGACCCGTAGGGTCGAGCAGTTTCAGACCTATGTGCCTGGATTCACGATGCCTATGGATGGTCGCGAGCAACCATATGGTATGCCAACTTTAGTTATGACGAGTTTGTATAATAGTGCATCGACATTTTTTGGCCCACGGTGACTACGTATTCGTCGTTGCAAGGATCAGGATCAGTTGTCAACAATCTTGGTCGAACTACCCAACCCATGGGAACAAGATTTTTTGCCCATCCAATGCCCACTTTTACTACAAATTCTGCGGAGGTGTTAAGGCATCAAATGGACGAAAGCAACCATGAGATGATTCATATGCTCACCCAACAGATGGGCACGATATTCAATCCTTTAATCCAAAGCGTTGCCCAAACTAATCTTGCATATTTCTTTGGCGTTCCAAGAGCGCCAGTTTGATATGCTCCACAACCACGGCCAACATGACTAGTGGAGAACCAATGAGTGATTTTGGAAGAAGACCCAATGATTAATCAGGCCCAGCAGTTCGCACCAAATATGGGCAAGGTTAATCAGGGCCAATGCGGAGAACCCAGAGTGGTCGAGTAGCCAGTGCCTAGGGAAGTCGAGTGACCTAGGGTTATGATGGTCAATCGTGACCAAAATGCTGATGAAGTGCTTCACCGAGTTCAATAAGACGATTTAGCAAGAGAGAATAATTTGGATGCCATAGTCGAACGAATAATGGCATAAAATGGAGTGAACGTAGACCTTCGCTGGCCAAACTATACCTCCCCATTATCTGAATATGTCTTGCAGTCCAAATTGCCCAGGGGATGGAAGGTCCTAAAATTTACAAAATTTTCTGGTGGCACCAGCGAATCCACTATCGAACATATAACAAGGTATCTGACTAAGCGTGGGGACATTGCCAACAATGAAAACCTGAGGATAAGGTATTTCCCTAGTTCCCTTACTAAAAATGTTTTTACTTGGTTCATCACGCTCTCAGCCAACTCAATCCATGATTGGACCCGTTTGGAGAGATTGTTCCATGAACAATTTTATATGGGGCAATCCAAGATTAGTCTAAAAGAATTGGCTAGCATTAAACACAGTTTTTAGAGCCAATAGATGATTATCTGAATGGGCTCCATTTGCTAACGGCAATGTGTTTTACACAAGTGTCTGAGCGTGAGTTGGTCGAGGGTTTGGATTATTCCATCAGGAAGAAACTAGATACCCAACATTTAAGAGATATGACCCAACTAGCGGATAGGGTTCGACAAGTAGAACGCCTCAAGGCCGAAAAGGCTAGGGCGAGTAAGAATAATAGAAAAGAGAGGGTATCATATGTCGAAATGGACGAGGACGATCAAAAGGCCAACATCGATGTTAGTAATTTCAGTGAAGGAGAAGTCGATCTGGCTGAACTAAAGCAAGGGCCACATTATGTATGTAAAGTTCTTGCACCTTAAAACGGAAAAAACCTCGTCGAACCAAAAAAGAACGATAAATTCTCTAAGAGAACGTACACCTTCAATGTAACGAAGTGTGATGAGATTTTTGACTTATTAGTTAAAGATGACCAAATTTTAGTACCACCTGGTGCGAAGATACCACCGTTAGGACAACAGAAGAAAATATGATTTTGTAAATATCACAATTTTCTAGGCCATAAGACTTCGCAATGCTTTCTTTTCAGGGATCTTGTGCAGAATACGATCAAGGACGAAAGGCTAAAGTTTGTAGACAAGGGAAAAACCCATATGAAAATTGATTCCGGTCTCCTACAGATGACATATGCCCACTATATCGAGCCTGCAGATGTCCACATGATTGAATCCACTGAAAGCACCATGGTTGAAGCTACACAAGGTTTCAAACATGAAGTCAAAATGGAGGAGGTTGTTGAGGGCCTCAATGTCAAGTTGCAGAAGGTTGGGATTATTGATGGTCCTAACTTGGAGATCAATATGGTCGAAGTAAGTGAAAAAGCTGACATGGAAGTAAATGAAAAGAGAACCAGGTGAAATGAGGACCAGATGAGGGTTGCTTACCCCAAGAATGATGAGAACCTGGTTGAATCCCTCCATCGTTGCTAGAAAAAGAAGTCTGAAGTGATAATGTGCCTCAGATGCAATTTTGTGTTCGATATGAAGGCTGCTGAAAATCTGAAAAAGAGTTTGAATAACCTGTTACAAGGGAAAATAGAAGGACGCCAGAAGTTAATACGTCTTAAAAACAAGGAATTCCTCGCAGACAACAACAAATAGGCCCAAGTCTCCCGACAAATAGGTAAGCCACATTCAAGCCAATTGGTGATACCCCAAGGGATAAATGGGTGAGGGCCGTTAAAAAAGGGGGCATGGTCAAGAGAAGTGGTGCAATTTTGAAGTTGGTAGGGGAACTTTAATAGCATATCGCAAAAAGTTCCAAGTATCGAGGCAACGGACTCATGGGTCAAAAAATTATAAAGGAAAAAATCATATGTCGAGGTCTCAGTGGTGAAGACAACAGAGAAGGAGGAAAGCTGAAAGAGAAGCAGTGGAAAATGTAATGGCGAAATCAAGTAGTAACCAAACTCAAGCCAAAGATAAAGTTGAAGAGAAGAAATCAGTAGAGAGAATACTCCTTTCTTCTAAAGGAGAAGGATCCAAGAAAAAACTATCAGAGCAACCAACAGCAGATGATAACATGTTGACAGATGATTCTGACTCAGGGGAGGAATCTTCGTTGAATATCAATTGCAATGTGGTCTTAGTGTTACCATTGGAATATGACCAAGCGACTAAGGTCTAAGAGGCTGAAGAGGTTGATGAAGCAAAAATGGCTCGACATAGGCCAATTTGTTACTATGTGATGAATATGGGTGGCAAAATGGGTCGGGTCCTCCCGTTTAACCCACCATTTTTGGTGGGCTGGGGCGATATTTTTGGCTCGGTGTCTTAAGTTGGCCTGCCCCGCCTAACCCGCTTTTAAAACGGTTCGAGGGTGGGGCGGACAGGGTTTTTCCTGCGGGCTTTTTGTTTAAATATTTTTATTTTTTTACTTTGAATTAAAACAATATTAACGTGGTGTTAGCTGGGAATTTCGACAGATAACTGAAGGACTTTGGAAATGTTATGTTTTTGAGAATAAGCAAGAGATGACTGTTGCGAAGCTGTTTAATTCTCTTTGTGGGTGAGCAATTCTTTGTTGTCGAAGCCTGGAACTTAGAAGATTTTTTGGGTTCTTTATAAAGCCCTCTTCGACATAGGCGTTCACAGAGTCGAAGCTTCAAGCGGAAGTATTTGAAATTTAAACAAAGTCGTTTCGTCAGGCCAACACGTGGAAACATCTGAGATATGCAACGTTTGAGAATGGCGAACGTGACAGTCATATGTGTAAAGGCCGTTGGGGTCAAATTACTATAAATAGGGGTCTTAGTTTTAGATTCAGAGGTGGTTCAAACAGATATACAGAAATTCACAAAATACATTCGAAGTACCGGAGCGAGAGAAAAGAGTTTTACGCTGAAAATGTATGTATGAAGAACACCATAAGTTTCGTTCATGTTATATTTTTCATACCAATTGTTTAAATTAAAGTATTTTACTGCCTTTTTATCTGTCGAATTGCCCTTACTTTTCAGTAATTTATCATCACTTTTACTTCTGCATTTACACTTCGTCAAGTCTTCATTTCCAGTACTTTCTCAAAACTTAAAGCATTTACTTCGAGTCATTTATCTTTACCTTTCCTAAGTCTTTTCGTTATCTTTAAGAAACCTTTTACTACAAAGTTATCTTCATTTACTTTGTTCATAAAGTCATAAGTTGCATTTAGAATTGTTGTCTAAACACTTTTCGTCATCCAAAAATTAGAAACAAACTTAACCATGAGTCAAATCACCGTAATAATAATTCTTAAGTCACATGTCCTAGGATCAATCTAGTCGATCCTGTGAGTTACCAAAAATATATAAATTTGGAAGACTAGCGGTTGTTTATCAGAAATCACTGGTAAACAAATTGGCATGCCCAGTGGGACAGTGTCAAAAGAATTGTTGATTACAATAGTTTATTTTATAATTCGCGAAATTGCTGTTATTTTTTTGGTTTAAAAATTAGTGTTGTATGATCCTTAGAAGTGGCAGGATAGCCAACAATTCACAACCTATAACCAACAGAAAAAACGCAAAAAAGATGGTTAATACAACCAGTCAAGGGGAACAATTCTCTCCCCAGGGAACGAGCACAATCAGAGTGAATTCAATTAATGTACCCACTGAAATCCCAAATGCACAGGCCATACCGACGTATGGATCCATGGCCTTGCATAATTCGACAGCAATGCCTATCATGTCAGACGCGGCAGATACTCCTGCAGTTTCAACCCCTAGGCCACCAGGATTCGAAAACTTTAGGCCTGTGAGAGATTACCCATATGGAATGCCATCTACCGCCATGGCAGGGCTTCAAAATAATTCTTCCATATATACTCAACCACATAATACAGTTATTTCGCCAATTCAAAATTCTGGATTTGGCATGAACCATGTAGGTCGAAATAACCAATCATAAGGAATCCCCACCTTACTACCTACCCTTACAACGAATAATCAAGCAACCTTTAGACAACAAATGGATGCCAGTAACCATGATATGGTAGGAATTCTGGCAAGAGAAATTAATACCATTTTTCTCCTTTAATACAGAATGTGAATAGGACTAATACTGACAATGCCCAAACATACCAACAATTGTCAGCACAGATGGGACGCATAATAGATTTTCTAGGCGCCCCACAACCTGCTGTTCGACGCAGGCCAAACCAGGTTATAATCCAGGGAGAAGAACCAACGATAGATCAGGTTCGACCACAAAGGCAAGCCCCTGGCGAAAGAGTCACGGGGGCAAGATTGGAACAACAGCCAATTCGACGGGAAGTTCCTGAAGAACAACCTAGGAGAGTGATAATGGTTAATAGAGACCAGGACGCAGACGAAGTAATTCATAGGGTCGGGCGGGAAAACATGATGGAAAATGACCTAACCAGTATGATAGAGAGAATCATGGCCCAGAATGGTCTGAACACAGGACTTCGACGACCAAATTATTCTTCTCCTTTATCAGAATATGTCTTGCAAGCAGAATTACCAAGAGGTTGTAAAATCCCTAAGTTTACCAAATTCTCAGGGGATACTAGTGAATCCACTATAGAGCATATAGCCAGATACATGACTGAGGCAGGGGATTTGGTGAACAGTGAGAACCTGAGGATGAAATATTTCCCTAGTTCTTTAACAAAGAACGCCTTCACATGGTTTACGACTTTGCCACCAAATTCTATAGATGCTTGGCCCCAGTTAGAAAGATTGTTTCATGAACAATTCTACATGGGCCAAACTAAGATAAGCCTTAAGGAATTAGCCAACATCAAGAGAAAATTCACCGAACCTATAGATGATTATCTGAATAGGTTCTGTTTGTTGAAATCTAGATGCTTTACAATAGTGCCTGAACACGAGTTGGTCGAAATGGCCGTTGGAGGTCTGGACTATTCCACCAGGAAAAAGTTAGATACCCAGCATCTAAGAGACATGGCCCAATTAGCAGATAGGGTTCGACAGGTCGAACGCTTAAAATCTGAAAAGGCCAGAGCGAATAAGAATTATAAGAAAGAGAGGGTTGCTTATGTCGAATTCGAAGACGAAGAGTCTGAAATTGTTGAAGATCCCTATGGTCTTGAGGAATTCGAAGTAGATTTGGCAGAATTAGAAGAAGCACCACCCTACGCCTGCAAATTACTTACACCTTTGAATGGCAGAAATCCTGTCGAAACTGAAAAGAACGAGAGATTTCCCAAAAAGACTTACACATTTGATGTTACCAAATGTGACGAGATCTTCGATTTATTAGTAAAAAATGGTCAAATGATAGTGCCTCATAATACTAAGATTCCTCCGTTAGAACAACGAAAGAAAAAAGGCTTCTATAAATATCACAGTTTTTTAGGCCATAAAACTTCACAATGTTTTCTTTTCAGGGATCTTATTCAGAATGCAATCAGAGATGACCGCCTCAAGTTCACTGACAAAGGGAAAAACCAGATGAAATTTGATACTGATCTCTTTAACGTTGCTGAGACAAACTATGTTGAACATGTCGAAATCAACATGGTTGACGTAAGGGAAGTGGAGGCTGTAAAAGCAACAGGAACTGGAGGCTACACATTGGATGGAAAGCATGCTACTGATGGCTTAAGTAACGACGTTTCCTTTGGAATCTCTGTCAAAGGTAAACAGGTTGCTAACGCCGAACCAAGGGCCACTGAAGGTCTCAAAGGAAAAACAACCGAGGCTACTGAGGGCCTAAGAAAGAAGTTCGAAGCAATTTAAATCACTGATGGCGCCAGTCTAGGTGTCAACATGGTAGATCTGAAGCAAACCCCCCCAGAAATGGAGGAAGTGGAGGAATGTTTGAAGATGGAGCAAGAAGGGATGAAGTTTGGATATCCCAAAGCCAATGAAAGCCTACATGAATATCTCTGGAGATGTCACAAAAAGAATGCTGACATGTTGCTATGCCCAAGATGCAGCATCAGGATATCTCGAAGGGTGGTTGAGGATTACGAGAGATGGCAACGAACAAAGACCGAGAGAAACTGGAGGAAGGAAAGCCAAATACAGAAGGTGTATCCCACATCAGGAGAAAGCCTTCTGGGTTTCATTGTGCGCTGCTACAAATATGAAACGGAATGTTTGATGTGTCCCAGGTGTGGGGCAGTGTATAACAGAGAATTAGCCGAAGCATTCGAAAGAATCCCATATGACCAAGGTTGGGACGGACATGAAGGTAATCCAAACATGTATAGCTTCGACAAGAGGGGAGCACCTAGGAGGCCAGATAGCCCTCACCCAAGGGCGAAGAGAGTCATGTTTAAATTGCCAGCAGAAGTCCCTGAGGACAAGTGGACTCAGGCGGGACCAAAGAAAGGAAAGTGGAGGAGTTTCGAAGATGGAGGAAGAACCTCGTGGGCGTACAAAAAACAATTTCAGGCGTCCAAAAGAGAGGCTATCAGGTTATAAAATTACAAAGGAAAGAACCCTATGTCAAGATCCCAATGGAGAAGACATCAAAGGACGAGGAAAACAGAAAGAGAAATGAATCTAAAAGAGACTGGAGAATCCAGTAGCGTCAAGATTCCCCCAAATATCATGGATTCGACCAAACCACCCGTAGGAAGAAAGTTATTTCCAGATGAAAACATAACTCAGAAGATTCAGAAGGAACAAGCAAGAGAAGAGGAAATGCTCACAGATGATTTCGAGTCCGACGGAGTGTCTTTTGTGAATATGAATTGCAACGTGGTCTCAGTCCTGCCATACGAGTATAACCAGGAAACAGAGGTTGAAGATAATGAGGAAACGGGCGCTGCGGAGATGGCGAAGCATCAACCAGTGTGTTATTATGTTCTGAACAATGGTGTTATCGAAGAACAGAACGCTATTTTTGAAAGGCCTCACCAGGGGATGCAAAGTCACCTCAAGCCCCTATACATTAAGGCCAAAGTTGGAAAGGTGGGAATGAATAAAGTCTTGGTAGACGGGGGAGCAACAGTCAATTTGATGCCCCAATTCATGTTGAAAAAGATAGGGATGTTCGACACTGATGTCAAACCTCACAACATGGTATTGTCAAATTATGAAGGTAAGATACGACAGACGCTTGGCGTCATACAAGTGGACCTAACTGTTGGGTCAATCACAAGACCAAAAATGTTTATGGTAATACCTGCAAAAGCAAATTACAACTTACTACTGGGGAGAGAATAGATACAATGGAATAGGAGTGGTCCCTTCGACCATGCATCAAAGAATATCTATCTGGAGAGAAGATGGTGTGGTAGAGAATGTCGAAGCGGACCAAAGTTACTTCATGGCAGAAGTAAACCTTGTGGACAAGAGAAACTTCGACAGGAATTTGGCGCACATAGGACCATGTTACCCAGCAGAAGAAGGCTACGCCCCAAATAAAAATGCCTTGTACTTCTTGACTCTCCACCCAAATGGCTTTCAGTGGGATAGGGAGATTATGGGAGACCCAGAAATAGGAGAATCATCTGAAATACGGCCAACAGGCTGGGATGAAGACCTGTACTATGACTGAGTTTTCTTTCTTCGAAAAGATTTCGGCCTACATGGCTGAGAACAAAAGACAAACGGCTCTCGAAGCCCAGATAACAAACATGGCTAACAAAGCAGCATATGGTGAAATCTGTAATACAGGACCAGGGGAGTTCTTTACACCAAAACCCCCTGACGAACAAGTACCTGTGGAACCAGCAGAACAAAGGTTGGACGCCATCTATGACGAAGAGCCTCTGGGATTTGAAAAAGATCCAGTAACATCAAGTGAAAAGATGTTAGCGCAAGATCCTCTCGAAGAGATTGATCTCGGAGATGGAAATGCAAAAAGAATTACCTACATCAGCGCCAAACTAGACCCCAAGTTGAAAGTGAGAGTTATTGAATTACTAAGGAAGAACAAAGATTGCTTCGCTTGGGATTACGACGAGATGCCTGGTTTGAAGAGGGACTTGGTCGAATTAAAGCTGCCTATAAAGGATGGCAAGAAGCCCATCAAGCAGACTCCAAGAAGATTTGCCCCAGAAATCCTCACAAAGATAAAAAAAGAGGTCGAAAGACTTCTTCGTTGCAATTTCATCAGGACCACAAGGTATGTCGATTGGATTGCTAATATTGTCCCTGTTATCAAGAAAAATGGCTCTTTACGAGTATGTATAGATTTTCATGATCTAAATGCAGCAACCCCTAAGGATGAGTATCCAATGCCTGTGGCAGAGATGTTGGTTGACTCAGCCGCAGGCTATGAATATCTCAACATGCTTGATGGATATTCTGGCTATAACCAGATTTTCATTGCAGAAGAAGATGTTTCTAGAACAACTTTTCGATGTCCAGGGGCAATAGGCACTTATGAGTGGATAGTTATGCCTTTTGGCCTAAAAAACGCTGGGGCAACATACCAGCGAGCAATGAATTCTATATTTCATGATTATATAGAGACATTCATGCAAGTATACATAGATGACATTGTGATAAAATCTACGTCAGATGAAGATCATTTATCCCATCTCAGCCAATCATTCGAAAGAATGAGAAAACATGGCTTAAAAATGAATCCTCTTAAGTGTGCATTCTTTGTGCAGGTTGGAGATTTTCTGGGCTTTGTGGTCCACAAAAAGGGGATAGAAATCAATCAGAACAAGACGAAGGCTATTATGGAGACCAAAGCACCATCAACCAAAAAAGAATTGCAATCATTATTAGGAAAGATAAACTTCCTAAGAAGATTTATCTCGAATTTAAGTGGTCGAACTCAAGCCTTCTCTCCCCTTCTGCGCCTGAAACAAGGGAAGTTCGAATGGAATGACGAACATCAAAAGGCATTCGACAAGATCAAACATTATCTGACGAATCCTCCTATCTTGGCACCACTGTAACACCCTTCTAAATACCCCAAAATATTTAATTAAAATAATAACACATTAATCAGAGTAATTATGCCCCGAAGGGTGTCACACAATTATTTCACAACATTCATCAAAATAACCTGTCATGCTCATTTATTTAATCCAAATAAGGTTCTTTGCATAATTCGCAGCGGATACTAAAAATCAACATTTAAATCATGTACCACTTTACATGTAAAGTTGATCAACAACAAAATCAAACATATTCAAACATCCCATCCCGATGTTACATCTATCAGAGCATGACCCCTTAGGAGACTACTCTAGACTCCAAGCATTTACTTCTATTCACTCATAGCTGGTTACCTGAAAAATAGTGTAAGGGTGAGTTTCTCAATCAATATAACAAGCATTATACAACAACATGTAATGTTAAGTAAATAACGCCTCAAATCACCCTAACCAGACTACCCACTCCATAACGGCAGTATCAACGCAACCTCATACTCAACAATAACAAATAGCATATGTATATATCAAAACATGCTCAACACCAACAACACAACACAACGATTTACTCACTAATTCCTCACAATGGGAATTAGCTACAGCCCCACAGGCTATGCCATGCATTCATTATGCAATGAGACTCTACACATGCGGTACCGACTCTTCTTGAACATATAGTCCAAGCTCACCGATCCCTCTGGATGCGGCTACTGAGCTCACTAGTCCCACTCATTGAGATCTAATGACTCACTCACTAATTCCTCACCATGGGAATTAGCTACAGCCCCAAAGGCTAGACTATGCACGCTACTCATTTAGTATGCAAGCATCCACAACAATCCACAACTCACTAATTCCTCACAATGGGAATTAGCTACAGCCCCAAAGGCTAGACTATGCATGCTAATCACCTAGCAATGCAACAACAACAACAACTCAAGAATAGGCATATGACAGTCTATTCACAGATGCATACATAACTGATACATTTACAGTATAATGCATACCAACCAACACACATTGTCAATACCTTTATCACATAAGCATATCACAACATGCTACAAATCAAATACAGTATTAGCACACTCTACTAATAACTATACTACTCAAAACAACGGGAATTGATCCCTATTACATCATACCTCAGCTAAGTCTCACTACTCAGCCTAAACAGTCAAAACTGCACGACAACAGCACAGGAAATCACAATCCTGCCCATACGCGTATTGCCTATGCTCATACGCGTATTGCCTAAATCCTGACCAAGCCATACGCGTATTGCCCACTTCCATACGCGTATGCTACGCGTATCACTTCCCCATACGCGTACCACCAGAGACCATTTTACGTTCAAAATTTCATCTTCCTCATCCATACGCGTATTGCCTAGCGCCATACGCGTACCAGCCATCCCATACGCGTATTGCCTAGTGCCATACGCGTATGACCAGAAACCAGATTTCCAGATCTGTTATGGTTTTTCCTGCTACGAGTTCTATTCGATCTCACCTTCCACAGTCCAAATTTACACAGAAATCACTCATATCATCTAACCCGAATCATTCCCTATTCGATTTCACAACTCCTGACATTATCACATACAATTCCTACGAATTTCTTTCGATTATCACCCAATTTCGTTCATCAATTATTTCCACAAATTCATCATAATCATCCAATTCAAAGGTAAATTAAAGGTCTATCACTACCCATGACATATTATCATATAATACCCGTCAATCAACGATAAACCCCCCTTACCTGAGTTAATCCGGCAGCCTCTGAGCTCCAAGCTTCTCCTTCCTTCAACCTTCGTTCTCTGGTTCTCTTTTTGCCCTTTTCCACGTTCTGTCTCTTTTTCCTTTTCACGTGAAAACAATAACCTTTTTACCAAATGGGACCTTTTTACTGATTTTCCACTTTTATTCCAATTATAAAATAATAATCCAATAATAATAATCCCAATAATTATTATTCCAAAATAATAATATTAATCCAAACTTCCAATTATTCAATTAAATTAATAAATAAAATATTAATTTAAATTAAATAATTAGCTTATTTTAATTGGGGTGTTACAACTCTCCCCCACTAAAAGAGTTTTCGTCCTCGAAAACATACCTCAAGCGAACAACTCCGGATAAGACTCCTTCATCTGACTCTCAAGTTCCCAAGTCACATTGCCACCTGCTGGTCCTCCCCAAGCTACCTTCACCAAGGCAATCTCTTTACCCCGCAGCTGCTTCAGCTCTCGATCCTCAATCCTCATAGGTGATGTCTCAACAGTCAGGTTATCTCTCACCTGTACATCATCTATTTGGACAACATGCGATGGATCATGAATGTATCTCCTCAACTGAGACACATGAAAAACCTCATGCAAATTCGCAAGCGACGGCGGTAAAGCGATACGATAGGCTACCTCTCCTATCCTCTCCAAAATCTGATAAGGACCAATAAATCTAGGTGTCAACTTCTTCGACTTCAAAGCTCGACCAACTCCAGTTATCGGAGTAACACGAAGAAACACGTGATCTCCTTCTTGGAACTCAAGTGACTTCCTTCTCTTGTCATGATAACTTTTCTGACGACTCTGAGCAATTCTCATCTTATCCTGAATCATCTTAATCTTTTCTGTAGTCTGTTGAACAATCTCCGGTCCAACCACAGCACTCTCACCGGACTCGTACCAACATAAAGGTGTCCGACATCTCCTACCATACAAAGCTTCAAACGGTGCCATACCAATACTCGAATGAAAACTATTGTTGTAGGTAAACTCAATCAACGGCAAATAACAATCCCAAGCACCTCCTTTTTCCAAAACACAAGCTCTCAAAAGATCCTCTAACGACTGAATCGTCCTCTCAGTCTGACCATCAGTCTGCGGATGATATGCAGAACTCAATCTCAGCTTAGTTCCCAAAGCCCTCTGCAAACCTTCCCAAAACTTCGATGTAAATCTAGGATCTCTGTCCGAAACAATACTAGACGGAATACCATGCAAACTCACAATCCTCTCAATATACAACTCAGCTAGTCTCTCCAACGGATATTCCATTCTGATCGGAATGAAATGAGCCGACTTCGTCAATCTATCAACAATCACCCAAATAGCCTCAAAATTCTTACTTGTCTTCGGCAAACCAGAAACAAAATCCATACTGATACTGTCCCACTTCCACTCAGGAATAGCCAACGGTTGCATTAGCCCAGACGGCTTTTGATGCTCAATCTTTGACTTCTGACAAGTCAAACAGGAATAAACAAAACTCGCAATTTCCCTTTTCATCCCCGGCCACCAAAATAATCTTTTCAAATCATGGTACATCTTCGTAGCTCCAGGATGAATACTCAAACCACTACGATGTCCTTCTTCAAGAATACTCTTCTTAAGCTCAGTAACATCCGGAATACACACCCGATCACCAAATCTCAAAACACCATTCTCATCAACTCTGAATTCACCACCTTGACCTTGATTCACTACAGTCATCTTATCCACCAAAAGCATATCGGATTTCTGACCCTCTCTGATCTCATCCAGAATACCACTTGTTAATCTCAACATTCCCAGTTTAACACTATTGTGAGTACTCTCACACACCAAACTCAAGTCTCTAAACTGTTCAATTAAATCCAATTCCTTAACCATCAACATAGACATATGCAATGATTTTCGACTCAATGCATCAGCCACCACATTTGCTTTACCCGGATGGTAATTCAAACCAAAATCATAATCCTTCAAAAATTCTAACCATCTCCTCTGTCTCATATTCAGCTCTTTCTGATCAAACAAATACTTCAAACTCTTATGGTCACTGAAAACTTCAAATCTTGACCCATACAAATAATGTCTCCACAACTTCAGAACAAATACCACAGCTGCCAACTCTAAATCATGTGTCGGATAGTTCCTCTCATGAACCCTTAGTTGTCTCGAAGCATAAGCTATAACCTGCTTATTCTGCATCAACACACCACCTAAACCCAACAATGAAGCATCACAGTAAACTTCAAATAATTCCGACGAACTCGGTAATATCAGAATAGGAGCAGTAGTTAACCTTCTCTTTAACTCTTGGAAACCTTCTTCACATTTTGAATCCCAAACAAACGCTTGCCCCTTTCTAGTCAACATGGTCAACGGTAACGCCAACTTGGAAAATCCTTCGATGAACTTCCTATAATAACCTGCAAGTCCAAGAAAACTCCTTATCTCAGAAACTGACTTCGGAGCTTCCCACTTAGATACCGCTTCTATCTTAGAAGAATCAACAGCAACACCATCTCTTGAAATCACATGACCAAGGAAACTAACCTCTTCTAACCAAAATTCACATTTTGAGAGTTTAGCGAATAACTTCTTTTCTCGTAGAACTTCCAACACCACTCTCAAATGCTCAGCATGTTCTTCTTCAGATTTCGAATACACCAAAATGTCATCAATAAACACCACAACAAACTGATCTAGATACGAATGAAAAATCCTATTCATATACTCCATAAATACTCCAGGCGCATTAGTCACTCCAAAAGGCATCACAGAATACTCATAATGTCCATACCTTGTTCTGAAAGCAGTCTTCTGAATATCTTCAGTCTTCACACGTATCTGATGATACCCAGACCTCAAGTCTATCTTGCTGAACACACTTGCACCAACCAACTGATCCATCAAATCATCAATCCTCGGTAAAGGATACCGATTCTTGATCGTCACTTTATTCAGTTGTCTGTAATCCACACACAACCTCATAGTACCTTCTTTCTTCTTAACCAACAACACTGGTGCACCCCACGGTGACACACTCGGACGAATAAATTTCTTATCCAGCAAATCTTCCAACTGACTCTTCAATTCAGCTAGCTCAACAGCAGACATACGGTACGGAGCCATCGATATCGGTCTAGTACCAGGTACCAATTCAATCGAGAACTCAACTTCACGTTCTGGTGGCAATTCATTCACTTCTTCCGGAAACACATCAGGAAAATCACACACTACAGCTAGATCGCCAATCACCAGTTTATCTTTAGCTTCCAAAGTCGCTAACAACATAAACAACTCTGCCCCCTCTGCCACTTCCTCATTCACCTGCCTGGCTGATAGAAACAAACTCTTTCCTTCTTCAATCTCAGGAAATATCACTGTCTTATCAAAACAGTTGATAGAAACTCGGTTACACACCAACCAGTTCATGCCCAGAATAACGTCAATCTGCACTAATGGGAGACACACAAGATCTATCCCAAAGGCTCTACCAAAAATACTCAAAGGACAATTCAAACAAACAGAAGTAGTAGTCACTGAACCCTTCGCAGGAGTATCAATCACCATACTACCCAACATCTCAGATATCTCCAACTTAAGTTTCACAGCACAATCCAAGGATATAAAAGAATGAGTAGCACCTGTGTCAATAATAGCTACAAGAGGAAAGCCATTAATATAACACGTACCTCGGATCAAACGATCATCTGCAGAAGTCTCAGACCCCGATAAAGCAAAAACCTTGCCTCCTGACTGATTCTCTTTCTTTGGCTTTGGACACTGTGGACTGATATGACCCAACTCTCCACAGTTGAAACAAGTCACAGTCTTCAACCGGCACTCTGCAGCCAAATGACCACCTTTTCCACACTTGAAACATTTCATCTCAGCACTGGTACACTCATGAACACGATGTCCAGCCCGACCACATCTGTAACACTTAACAGGAGCACTAGAATCTCCCCCACTAGGCCTCCTCATCCCACTCTGCTTCTGAAAACCTTTGCCAGCTGCATACGGTTTCCCACGATCAACCTGATTCTTACCCTTCCTATCAACCCTCTGCTGATAGCTCTCTGCTCTGGCTTTGGAATCCTGTTCAAAAATCCTGCAACAGTCAACCAAATCAGAAAACACCCTGATTCGCTGATATCCAATTGCCTGCTTGATCTCGGGACGCAACCCGTTCTCAAACTTTACACACTTCGAAAATTCTCCAGCAGCCTCACTATAAGGAGTATAGTACTTTGACAGCTCTGTGAACTTCGCAGCATACTCCGTAACAGACCTGTTACCCTGCTTCAATTCCAAGAATTCTATCTCTTTCTTTCCTCTGACATCCTCGGGAAAATACTTCCTCAGGAATCTCTCTCTGAACACAGCCCAAGAAATATCAGCATTTCCAGCAGTTTCCAACTCAGTGCGGGTAGCAACCCACCAATCATCAGCCTCCTCCGACAGCATATGTGTACCGAACCTGACCTTCTGGTTATCAGCACAATCAGTTACTCTGAAGATCCTCTCTATCTCCTTCAACCATTTCTGAGCACCATCTGGATTGTATGCTCCTTTGAACATTGGAGGATTGTTCTTCTGGAACTCACTCAGTTGACGAGCAGCTCCCATTCCCACAACGTTCGGATTTCCTCCAAGTACTCCAGCTAGCATACCCAGAGCCTCAGCAATCGCAGCATCATCTCTACCTCTTCCAGCCATCTCTATTCTGAAAACCCAAACAACTAAACAATAAGTACTGATAGGGTTACACAACACCTATCCCGTACAGGGGAAACAGAATAACTACGACTCGACACGACCGACTATGCTCTGATACCACTAATGTAACACCCTTCTAAATACCCCAAAATATTTAATTAAAATAATAACACATTAATCAGAGTAATTATGCCCCGAAGGGTGTCACACAATTATTTCACAACATTCATCAAAATAACCTGTCATGCTCATTTATTTAATCCAAATAAGGTTCTTTGCATAATTCGCAGCGGATACTAAAAATCAACATTTAAATCATGTACCACTTTACATGTAAAGTTGATCAACAACAAAATCAAACATATTCAAACATCCCATCCCGATGTTACATCTATCAGAGCATGACCCCTTAGGAGACTACTCTAGACTCCAAGCATTTACTTCTATTCACTCATAGCTGGTTACCTGAAAAATAGTGTAAGGGTGAGTTTCTCAATCAATATAACAAGCATTATACAACAACATGTAATGTTAAGTAAATAACGCCTCAAATCACCCTAACCAGACTACCCACTCCATAACGGCAGTATCAACGCAACCTCATACTCAACAATAACAAATAGCATATGTATATATCAAAACATGCTCAACACCAACAACACAACACAACGATTTACTCACTAATTCCTCACAATGGGAATTAGCTACAGCCCCACAGGCTATGCCATGCATTCATTATGCAATGAGACTCTACACATGCGGTACCGACTCTTCTTGAACATATAGTCCAAGCTCACCGATCCCTCTGGATGCGGCTACTGAGCTCACTAGTCCCACTCATTGAGATCTAATGACTCACTCACTAATTCCTCACCATGGGAATTAGCTACAGCCCCAAAGGCTAGACTATGCACGCTACTCATTTAGTATGCAAGCATCCACAACAATCCACAACTCACTAATTCCTCACAATGGGAATTAGCTACAGCCCCAAAGGCTAGACTATGCATGCTAATCACCTAGCAATGCAACAACAACAACAACTCAAGAATAGGCATATGACAGTCTATTCACAGATGCATACATAACTGATACATTTACAGTATAATGCATACCAACCAACACACATTGTCAATACCTTTATCACATAAGCATATCACAACATGCTACAAATCAAATACAGTATTAGCACACTCTACTAATAACTATACTACTCAAAACAACGGGAATTGATCCCTATTACATCATACCTCAGCTAAGTCTCACTACTCAGCCTAAACAGTCAAAACTGCACGACAACAACACAGGAAATCACAATCCTGCCCATACGCGTATTGCCTATGCTCATACGCGTATTGCCTAAATCCTGACCAAGCCATACGCGTATTGCCCACTTCCATACGCGTATGCTACGCGTATCACTTCCCCATACGCGTACCACCAGAGACCATTTTACGTTCAAAATTTCATCTTCCTCATCCATACGCGTATTGCCTAGCGCCATACGCGTACCAGCCATCCCATACGTGTATTGCCTAGTGCCATACGCGTATGACCAGAAACCAGATTTCCAGATCTGTTATGGTTTTTCCTGCTACGAGTTCTATTCGATCTCACCTTCCACAGTCCAAATTTACACAGAAATCACTCATATCATCTAACCCGAATCATTCCCTATTCGATTTCACAACTCCTGACATTATCACATACAATTCCTACGAATTTCTTTCGATTATCACCCAATTTCGTTCATCAATTATTTCCACAAATTCATCATAATCATCCAATTCAAAGGTAAATTAAAGGTCTATCACTACCCATGACATATTATCATATAATACCCGTCAATCAACGATAAACCCCCCTTACCTGAGTTAATCCGGCAGCCTCTGAGCTCCAAGCTTCTCCTTCCTTCAACCTTCGTTCTCTGGTTCTCTTTTTGCCCTTTTCCACGTTCTGTCTCTTTTTCCTTTTCACGTGAAAACAATAACCTTTTTACCAAATGGGACCTTTTTACTGATTTTCCACTTTTATTCCAATTATAAAATAATAATCCAATAATAATAATCCCAATAATTATTATTCCAAAATAATAATATTAATCCAAACTTCCAATTATTCAATTAAATTAATAAATAAAATATTAATTTAAATTAAATAATTAGCTTATTTTAATTGGGGTGTTACAACCACCATGTGGAAAGAAGCCTATGAGACTGTATATATCAGCTTCCGGCACTACCATAGGTAGCATGTTGGCGCAAGAGAATGAAGATGGCGTCGAAAGAGCCATTTATTACCTTGGTAGGGTTTTAAATGATGCAGAAACTAGATACACTTCAATAGAAAAGTTGTGTCTTTGTTTGCATTTCTCTTGTACTAAACTCAAGTATTATATAAAACCTATTGATTTATACGTCTCTTCGCATTTTGATGTCATCAAGTATATGTTATCTAAGCCAATAATGCACAGTCGAATTGGCAAATGGGCTTTAGCACTCACTGAATACTCTTTAACCTTTATGCCTTTAAAGGCAATAAAGGGACAAATAGTATCAGACTTTATTGTAGACCACACACTGGTCGAAAATCCTCAATTTCAAGTTGAGTTGAAACCTTGGAAATTATTCTTCGACGGTTCCACTCATAAGGATGGAAGTGGGGTTGGGATAATGTTAATTTCTCCTGACGAAATTCCAAGAAAACTCAAATATAGAATTGAAGGTCCCCTTTGTTCCAACAACGAAGCAGAATATGAAGCCCTTATTGCAGTACTTGAGGCTTTGTTGGAATTGGGGGCAACTAGGGTCGAAATTAAAGGAGATTCAGAATTAGTAATCAAGCAACTGACGAAGGAGTACAAATGTATAAAAGAAAATTTGATTATGTACTTCGTCATTGCAAATAGGTTACTCAAAAAATTCGAATACGTCGACATAAAACATGTCCCTAGAATAAAAAATCAAGAGGCTAATGACTTAGCACAAATAACCTTTGTTGGTGTAAGCCCTAGAGGCCAATACTTTTGGTACTTGTATCGAATTATTTATTAATATAAAAGGCTTTTTCTTTATTATGTTTGTTTAATAAAGTCCCTAGAATAGCTAGTCCGTTTAATGTATCAAGTATGACTTAATCATGAGATCACATTAAACATAAGGGCACTATTCTTAAAGTATCCGTAGTCGAGCTTTATTGTGAAGTGGGATAACATTAAAGCATGAAGACTATTATGTTTATAGACTGATGATCACATCTCATGGATCATGGGTAAGGAGTTATCAAGTCTTAAACATAGGTATGAATATTAAGAGTAATATTTATACTGGATTGACCCGCTATGAGAATACTATATAGAATGTTATGCAAAGTGTCATAAGTTGTTCTCATGGTGATAATGGTGTATACCACTCTTCGACCTGAAACCACTATGGACCCTAGATGTAGAGTCGAGTGCTTTATTGCTGATCCAACGTTGTCCGTAACTGGATAACCATAAAGACAGTTGATGGGTACTCCACAAAGCATGCTAAGGGACATGAGTGACCTAGATGGAATTTTCCCATCCTGCGTAACTGGATAAATGTCTATGGGCCCAATATTGAACTGGACAGGGATGACACAGTCTATGCCTTGTGTTCAATATAGACATAAGGGCAAAAAGGTAATTATACACATAATTATTATCACAGAAGGATTTGTCAGATCACATGATATTTTCGTGTCTTGGGTAGTAGTGATGTGTTGCTAGATACCGCTCACTGTTTATTATGTTAAATACGTGATTTAATATAATTGCCAATGCCGCGAAAACCTATAGGGTCACACACAAAGGAAGGATTGATGAGAGATAGAGTAACTAAGGAATACCGTAATGTACGGTGCCCTTAAGTGAATTATAGAACATCGTAAGGTACGATGTACTTAAGTAGAATACGAAATATGGTAAGGTACCACACACTTAAGTGATTTTGGCATATTATGAGATATGGGCCATATACACTTAAGTGGGCTTTTTAGCTTGCAGCCCACACAAGTGGTTCTATAAATAGAACCTTTGTGTAGAAGCATTGTCACTCTTGCTTGCAATTTCGTTTCTCTCTCTCACTCAAAGCCTTCATTCGTAGCAGCTAGCACTGAGATTGAAGGAATCCGTTCGTGTGGACTGAGTAGAGACGTTGTCTCGTTCAATGTTCATGATTGCCACAAGAGGTAACGATTCTATCACTGATCATGCCCATTCGTAAGGATCACTAAATGGAGAAATTTTTAAATTCCGCTGCGCCTTGGATGGCCTTTCTCCTTCAGTGGTATCAGAGCCACTTACGAAACCATGAATCTGATAACTGTTTATTTTCTGTATTAATACGATTAAAGACAGAATAAATCAAAGATTAAATTGAGATCGATCAAGTTATATATATGATATAAGTAATCCTGATGCAAAATACATTATATATGATATAGTGTTCTTGTTTCGTTCATTCAAACACTCAATGGTTGTTTTCCTTTGAGCGATCAATGGTCGTTTGCTTCTTGATCTGACATTAGTATGGTGAAGCAATGACGTGTTTATCTATCATACTGAATCAACAATCGAGATGTGTTTGATGGTCTGAAATTGGTGCATTAGGGTTAGTAACGGCACAAGGGTTGTGTTGTCAGAGAGTTATGCGATTGGGGTTGTGACTGCACAAGAGTTGTGCTTTCTAAACACTTTTTTGAACAGTGTTAACCGATTAACGCATATGGTTAACCGGTTAACGCGAGACGGAATACAGCTTCCTAACAATTTTTCAACAGTGTTAACCGGTTAACGTATTTGGTTAACCGGTTAACGCAAAACAAAATACAAATTATGAACAGATTTTCAAACAGTGTTAACCGATTAACGTATATGGTTAACCGGTTAACGCAAGGCAAAATTCACCCGTTCGGCTAACTCTGCGTAATGTGATCGGTCGTCGAGATTTAATTTGGTTTTAATTGATTAAAATAATTAAAATTGATAATAATAATAATGTGTTTATTATTGTCTTGTGGTGATCGGTTATGGCCTTTGTTTTCCTTTATTTTGTTTTGGGTTTTAAAATACGACCTGCGTGTCGTGCCTCTCTTTTAATCTCTCAATGTAACTTCTTTTCTCATCTCATTCCCTCGTATGTAAAACGAGTTTCTTTATGTAATGTAATGATATGAAGAAAGCAAAGAAGTCAATGCCAAAGGAGGACAACCTTGAAGATCTTGCTTGGAGAAGCTTAGATCGTTATTAAGTTAGTTTAGGTTCTCTCATTGGCTTGGGAGAGCAATTGCGCTAGGGGCCATAACTGTTTCATTATGTATGTATGTATGTTGATGCATGTGAATGTATGTTGATGCATGTGAGAGACGATTTATATGATAAATAAGCCGATGAGATCAAAATAATTGCAAATTCCCTCAAATTAAATATTAAGTTTATGCTTTCCAAGTTTTAACACTCATCAAGACTAGTATCGGATAATGTAGGTTTCGCCTACGCGAGGTGCATGTTTTATATTAGTAAGGTGCAATGGGATAATTGTAATATCCAATTGTTAAAACAATGGGTCAAACTTAACTAAACGAATTATAATAAGATTATATATGTTTAGAAGCAAGAGTTGGAAATTATCCATGTGATGGATTCGAATAAGGAGTTATTCACCCAACAAAAATATTCGAGAGTTGTATTAGATACAATTGGAAGGAGTTCCTACCTAAATAACCTAGTTTTGTGTAATCCGCCTACGCTGACTTAGAACGAAGTGAAATATGGATCTCGACCCACTAGAAAATCTTCCAACGGGATTTTCCGAATCAAATGATGAGGGTCATTTGTTTTGAGTAAAATAGTGGGAGCATATTTAATTAAAGGCCTAATTAAATATGTCAATGATACTTATATTTTCATTAATTCTTATGTAGATTACCATGACAACAAACACCTCTAACAACATCTTGCGATCAATCCTTGACAAAGAAAAATTGTCTGGGACAAATTTTCTGGATTGGCACCGAAACCTGAGGATTGTCCTCAAACATGATAAAAAGTTGTATGTCTTGGAGAAACCTGTTCCTGAAGAGGAACCTTCTAGTTCTGCACCTAAGGCTGAAAGAGATGCTTATAAGAAGCATGTCGATGATGCCAATGAAACTGCTTGTCTCATGCTAGCTACCATGAACTCAGAATTGCAAAAGCAACATGAGAACATGGCAGCGTTCGATATGATCGAACACCTGAAGATGCTCTATCAAGAGCAAGCAAGGCATGAGAGGTTTGAAGTTTCAAAAACCCTTTTTCAAGGCAAGTTAGCTGAGGGAGCCCCTGTAGGTCCCCATGTGCTCAAGATGATTGAGTATGTGGAAAACCTTGAGAGATTGGATTTTCCCCTCGGAAAGGAACTTGCGACTGATTTGATATTGCAATCGTTGCCAGATAGATTCAGTCAATTTGTCCTAAATTTCAATATGAATGATATGGACAAATCTCTTCCTGAACTGCTCGCCATGTTAAGAACTGTCGAGCAGAATCTGAAGTCAAAAGGGAAGTCCATTTTGATGATCGGAAATGGAAAGAGACAGAACAAAAAGGCCCACTAAGCAGGGTGATAAAGGGAAAGGCAAGGAAGTTGCCAAACCCAAACCCACTGTTGATGCTTTAAAGCCTATTGGAGGCATAGCAAAAGAAGGCACCTGCTTCCATTGCGGTAAGACCGGACACTGGAAGAGAAACTGCCCGAAGTACTTGGAAGATAAGAAGAATCGAGTAGAGACTTCAACTTGAGGTATTTTTGTTATTGAAATTAATTTGTCTACTTCTGCATCATGGGTATTAGATACTGGATGCGGTTCTCACATTTGTACAAATGTGCAGGGACTAAAAAGGAGTAGAGATTTGGCAAAAGGTGAAGTCGACCTACGAGTTGGCAATGGAGCAAAGGTTGCTGCTTTAGCCGTAGGAACTTATGTATTGACTTTACCTAGTGGTTTAATAATTCAGTTAGAGAACTGTTATTATGTACTTGCAATTAGCAGGAATATTATTTCCGTTTCTTGTTTGGACAAGTTTGGTTTTTCATTTATAATAAAGAACAATTGTTGCTCAATTTATTTGAATGATATATTATATGCTACTGCACAAATGAACAATGAACTATATGTCCTTGATCTTGAAATGCCTATTTATAACATTAATACTAAAAGGATGAAACCTAATGAGTTAAATCCAACTTACCTTTGGCATTGTCGATTAGGCCACATAAATGAGAAACGCATTTCCAAACTCCATAAAGATGGACTCTTGGACTCTTTTGATTATGAATCATATGAGACATGTAGATCTTGTTTAATTAGAAATATGACAAAGTCTCCATTCATAGGAAAAGGTGAAAGAACTAATGATCTTTTGGCCCTCATACATACTGATGTATGTGGACCACTGAACATACAAACCAGAGGAGGTTTTCAGTACTTCATCACATTTACTGATGATTTCAGTAGATATGGTTATGTGTATTTAACGAAACACAAATCAGAGTCTTTTGAAAAGTTCAAGGAATTCAAGAATGAACTACAAAACCAACTAGGTAAGAATATTAAAACTCTTCGATCAGATCGAGGTGGTGAATATTTAAGCCTAGAGTTTGATGACCATCTGAAAGAGTGTGGGATCCTATCCCAACTTACTCCTCCTGGAACACCCCAATGGAATGGTGTATCTGAGAGAAGAAATCGAACCCTGTTAGACATGGTCCGATCCATGATGAGTCACGCCGATCTTCCAAACTCCTTTTGGGGACATGCACTATTGACAGAAGCTTACACACTTAACCGTGTTCCATCCAAAAAGGTTGAGAAGACACCATATGAGATATGGAGTGGTAAGAAACCACATATGTCTTACATGAAGATTTGGGGTTGCGAAGTTTATGTGAAACGACAAATTTCAACTAAGCTTGAGCCCAAATCTGACAAATGCTTATTTGTGGGGTATCCTAAAGAAACAAGAGGGTATTACTTCTACAATCCTTCTGAGGGCAAATTGTTTGTCGCTCGAACTGGAGTTTTCCTAGAAAAGGATTTTATTTCCAAAGGAATCAAGGGGAGGAAAGTAGAGCTTGAAGAAATTGAAGAATCACAAAGCATTGATACACCTATGGAGGAATTAGAGAAGGAAACACAAGTGGTTGTGGAAGAGCAACCTGCTCAAGTAGAACAAGACCAGCGTAGGTCAAGCAGGATACGTCACCTACCTGAGAGATATGGATATCTCATAACTGATCAAGGTGATGTATTACTCATGGATCAAGATGAGCCTGTGACCTACCAAGAGGCCATAACTGGTCCCGAGTCTGAGAAGTGGCTAGAAGCCATGAAATCTGAAATGGATTCCATGTACACAAACCAAGTTTGGACCTTGGTAGAGCCTCCTGTAGGAGTTAACCCTATAGGATGCAAGTGGGTCTTCAAAAAGAAGACTGACATGGATGGTAAGGTACATACCTATAAGGCAAGACTGGTTGCAAAAGGATATAAACAAATTCATGGGGTTGACTATGATGAAGCCTTTTCACCAGTTGCAATGCTTAAATCTGTTCAGATTTTACTTGCTATCGCTGCATATCATGATTATGAAATATGGCAGATGGATGTCAAAACTGCTTTCCTTAATAGGAATCTTCTTGAGGATGTGTACATGACACAACCTGAAGGATTTGACATACCAGAAGAAGCCCAAAAGATATGTAAGTTACAAAGGTCAATCTATGGATTGAAGCAAGCTTCCAGAAGCTGGAATCTTCGTTTTGATGAAACAGTAAAACAATATGGATTCATCAAGAACGAAGATGAGCCTTGTGTCTATAAGAAGGTTAGTGGGAGCATGATCGTTTTCCTGGTATTATATGTAGATGACATATTACTCATTGGAAACGATGTCTCTATCCTGCAACAAGTAAAGTCTTGGTTGGGGAAATGCTTTTCTATGAAGGACCTAGGTGAAGAAGCCTATATATTAGGAATCAGAATCTATAGAGATAGATCACAAAACTGCTTGGCCTAAGTCAGAGTACGTACATAGACAAAGTGCTGAGACGCTTTAACATGCATGATTCCAAGAAAGGATTCATACCTATGCAACATGGCATGTGTCTATTAAAAACACAATCCCCTTCAACTAAGGAAGAAAGGGATCGCATGAATAAGATTCCATATGCATCTACAATAGGATCTATCATGTATGCCATGTTATGTACTCGACCAGATGTCTTGTATGCTTTAAGTGCAACGAGTAGGTACCAATCTGATCCTGGTGATGCCCATTGGGTAGCTGTCAAGAATATCCTTAAGTACTTGAGAAGGACTAAGGATTCATTCTTGATATATGAAGGTCAGGAAGAGTTGGTTGTAATTGGATACACCGATGCCAACTTCCAGACAAATAAGGATGACTTTAGATCGTAATCTGGTTATGTGTTTTGCTTAAACGGTGGCGCTGTGAGCTGGAAAAGTTCAAAGCAAGATACAATTGCTGATTCTACAACCGAGGCCGAGTATATTGCTGCCTCAAGTGCAACAAAGGAAGCTGTTTGGATCAAAAAGTTCATTAGTGAACTTGACATAGTTCCTAGCATTGTGGATCTCATTGGTCTCTATTGTGATAACAATGGTCCTATCGCACAAGCTAAGGAGCCTATATCTCACCAACTATCCAAACACATACTTAGGCGTTATCACCTCATTCGAGAGATAAATGATAGAGGAGATGTGAAAATATGTAGAGTACCTACACTTGACAATATTGCTGACCCACTGACAAAGCCTCTTGCGCAGCAGAAGCATGATGGCCATACTAGATCTATAGGCTTTAGGGGTATGCCTGATTGGCTCTAGTGCTAGTGGGAGATTGTTGGTGTAAGCCCTAGAGGCCAATACTTTTGGTACTTGTATCGAATTATTTATTAATAATAAAAGGCTTTTTCTTTATTATGTTTGTTTAATAAAGTCCCTAGAATAGCTAGTCCATTTAATGTATTAAGTATGACTTAATCATGAGATCACATTAAACATAAGGACATTATTCTTAAAGTATTCGTAGTCGAGCTTTATCGTGAAGTGGGATAACATTAAAGCATGAAGACTATTATGTTTATAGACTGATGATCACATCTCATGGATCATGGATAAGGAGTTATCAAGTCTCAAACATAGGTATGAATATTAAGAGTAATATTTATACTGGATTGACCCGCTATGAGAATACTATATAGAATGTTATGCAAAGTGTCATAAGTTATTCTCATGGTGATAATGGTGTATACCACTCTTCGACCTGAAACCACTATGGACCCTAGATGTAGAGTCGAGTGCTTTATTGCTGATCCAACGTTGTTCGTAACTGGATAACCATAAAGATAGTTGATGGATACTCCACAAAGCATGCTAAGGGACATGAGTGACCTAGATGGAATTTGCCCATCCTGCGTAACAGGATAAATGTCTATGGGCCCAATATTGAACTGGACAGGGATGACACAGTCTATGCCTTGTGTTCAATATAGACATAAGGGCAAAAGGGTAATTATACACATAATTATTATCACATAAGGATTTGTCAGATCACATGACATTTTCGTGTCTTGGGTAGTAGTGATGTGTTGCTAGATACCGCTCACTGTTTATTATGTTAAATACGTGATTTAATATAATTGCCAATGCCGCGAAAACCTATAGGGTCACACACAAAGGACGAATTGATGAGAGATAGAGTAACTAAGGAACACCGTAATGTACGGTGCCCTTAAGTGAATTATAGAACATCGTAAGGTACGATGTAATTAAGTAGAATATGAAATATGGTAAGGTACCACACACTTAAGTGATTTTGGCATATTATGAGATATGGGCCATATACACTTAAGTGAGCTTTTTAGCTTGCAGCCCACACAAGTAGTTCAATAAATAGAACCTTTGTGTAGAAGCATTGTCACTTTTGCTTGCAATTTCGTTTCTCTCTCTCACACAAAGCCTTCATTCGTAGCAGCTAGCACTGAGATTGAAGGAATCCATTCGTGTGGACTGAGTAGAGACGTTGTCATCGTTCAACGTTCGTGATCGCCACAAGAGGTAACGATTCTATCACTGATCATGCCCATTCATAAGGATCACTAAATGGAGAAATTTTTAAATTCCACTGCGCCTTGGATGGCCTTTCTCCTTCAGCCTCAGGGTATAGAATTTCAAAAGAAAAGCTAGAAGAACTTGTCGAAGTAAGAGGAAAGGCAATGGCTGCCAGATTATCTCCGACAGATTTGGAAAGCACCCAGTTAGGATATGCTAACAAAGAGGAGTTTGAAGTATTGACCATTGACACCTTGATAGATACAGATTGGAGGAATCCAATTATTAATTATCTCAAGGACCCTTCGACAGACACAGAAAGAAAAACTAAGTACAGGGCTTTGTCTTATGTATTGATAGGGAATGAATTATTCAAGAAAACCCCTGAAGGGATCCTGTTGAAATGCTTAGGAGAAAGCGAAGCTTACTTGGCATTGTCTAGTGTACATAGTGGAGCTTGTGGAGCACATCAGGCAGGCCATAAGATGAAATGGTTGCTTTTCAGATATGGAATGTATTGGCCCACCATGTTAAAAGATTATATAGAGTTTGTTAAGGGCTGCCAAGAATGTCAAATGCATGCAGGAATTCAACATGCTCCTGCAAGTGAACTCCATACAATTATTAAGCATTGGCCCTTCAGAGGTTGGGCATTAGATCTAATTGGGGAAATTAGACCCAATTCATCCAAAGGTCAAAGATACATACTTGTAGGAATTGACTATTTCACTAAATGGGTCGAAGCATTACCTTTAGTAAATGTGGATCAAGAAACTGTTATCGAATTCATTCAAAGGCAAATTTTATACAGATTTGGAATCCCAGAAAGTATAACAACAGATCAAGGATCAGTTTTTACTGGTCGAAAGATGCAAGAATTTGCAAAGGAAATGGGATTCAAATTGTTAACATCCACACCCTATTATGCTCAAATCAATGGGCAAGTTGAAGCAGCCAACAAAGTAATAATTGGGTTAATAAAAAAGCATGTAGGGAAAAAGCCAAAAAATTGGCACAAAACTTTAGACCAAGCACTCTGGGCTTGTCGAACCTCCCCTAAAGAAGCCACTAACACTACACCTTTCCAGCTTACATTTGGACATGATGCAGTACTACCTGTCGAAGTCTACTTGCAATCAGTAAGAATCCAAAGACAAGGAGAAATTCCATCTGACTTATACTGGGAAATGATGATAAATGAACTGGTGGATTTGGACGAAGAAAGGTTACATGCGTTAGAAGTATTAAGAAGACAGAAGGAGAGGGTAGCAAGGGCATACAATAAGAGGGTCAAAGGTAAAACCTTTACTATGAATGATTTAGTTTGGAAATTCATATTACCTATGGATCGAAAGAATAAGGCATTAGGAAAATGGTCTCCACATTGGGAAGGACCTTTTCGAATTTTAAAAGCCTTTTCAAACAATGCATATGAAATAGAAGAACTAGCAGAGGATCGAAGAATCCTAAAAGTAAATGGAAAATACTTAAAGAAGTATAAACCATTTATGCACGAAGTTAGAAACATAACAACATAGTAGGTAAAAAACTATCATGGCCAAAATGGTGAAGATATTTAAACTCAAAATATGTGCCAAAATGGTTTTCGTCTTAATCAAAGTTACAAGTAAAGAAGAGTCGAATAAAGCAAATACAGGAGGAAATAAAAAAGGAATAATGGCCCTCATCCGATCATATTTCTTCTTCGCCAAGCCAATCTTATACTGAACAACCGCTTGAACTCCTTTGAGGCGTGCAATATCTTCGTTCATAGCCGTAGCTTTTTCGACGTGGTCCACGCTTTGCTTCGCCAGATCATCAGCTTCAGTACTATCCAAGCCTCGGATAGCAGCCTGCTTCGCCTTAGCATCAGAAATCTTTTGCTGCAATTCGACAATATGAGATTCCTAGAGACGTATGGAAGCAGTGTAAGTGTCGAACTCTGCTTGGGCTGATTTTCTGGAAGCGGCTAACTCCTCAGAAGCTTGTGAAGTTCGAAGGGCATTGTCAAACTCAATGGTTTGAGCTTTTTCAGTCGATAGAAGCTTAGCTTTGGCATCCACCTCCCTATGATATTCAGCACACACTTGGTCAATGAGGTTCTGAATATCAATAAGGGCTTCACCTACATCAGTGGGGCAAGCAGTGATGTTAATCTTGCTTATCAGCTTCTTTATGCTAAAGCTCGCCCCACATTATTCCTTAGCTCGTCAAAGAGATTTACATCAAAAACTTCCTTCTTCACCTACTGAAGGAGTTTGTCATGTGATGCTTCGTTTGCACTAGCACCAGATTGGGTCGAAGCTCCAGAAATACTTTACTCTGAAGAAGACTCTCTTTGAGCCATCATTAACCTCACATACTTGAGGGGATCATTTTGTTTTAAATATTTTTTCTCCTCCTCAGTGAGTGGTATAGGTGAAGTCTGGGTGACGGATGGTCGAACTTTAGTTGGATTTGGGACCATGTCGACGCTGGCATTACTAGTTCCAGTTTTATTTCCCTCAGTATCAGCTTCTCCCATATTCATGTCTTCATCTTCTCGAAAATACCCCTCAATTTCATCTGAATCCTGATCGTCCTCATCAGCATCATTTGAAGGGAACGCAACTCTGGCAGGAGAATTACTAGGAGTATCCTCAGAGATTTCTTTCCCTGTTGAGTCCTTCTCGTCAACGTGCTTCGAATCTCTTTTACCACCTTCACCAGGAGAAGAGGTTTCTTCTTCGTTTCGAGCGTTGTCTTCTTCAAGATTTTGAGCTCCAGTCGAAGAGCCTTTGTTTTGGATAGCACCGCTGACTGTCGGAGGAGGAGACAAATTCATGCCGCTCGAAGGATCACTTTGATTGGCAGTAGAAATGAGGGGAGTGGTGGCTTTGTCCTGAAAATAAAATGTTAGATTGAAAATATGAATTTGTCAAACGATAGAACACTTAAGATCGAAGTATACATGTTGAGCCTCAGGATCAGAGGCATTGCTCCCAATATGCTCCAGCGCTGCAGCACCAGAAGGCTGGGATGGAGTTTTCTTTGGAAAAGGAGGGAGAATGGTGGTTTCGACACCTTGTTGTTGATTTGGTTGGAAAGGGGCAACTATTGCCTTATTTTTCTTCTGTTTTTTCTTGAGTGGATTCGGAGGAGTATCCTCTTCATCATCTTCGACAAGAATTATATTGGCAGGAGAGGTTTTTCTTTTCTTGGGTGTCAAGGGAGGCTTGCCACTACCCTGAAGAAAGAAAATTATAAATAATTAGAAATAAGTTCGAAAGAGACAAAGAAGTTATTTGATGTAATACCTTTGAACTCTTCTTCGTTTTTCTGGAGCAGCACCAGAAGGCACTCCATGGCTTGAAGAGGTAGTTGGCCTGGAAGCAGTAGTCGAACTAGCCTTCGCCACAGGTTTTTCTTTCTTCGCCACCTTCCTTTCGACAGCTAAAGAAGGATGTGAGTTAGTCGAAACATGCAAATGTTTAAAAGACTGGCAAAAAACGAAAAGGAGTTGTAAAACCAAGAAATCCAAACATTCCACACCTTCACATGTCGGAGAAGTAATTCTCGCTGCAGATAAATCGAACTGAAGGAAGCCTTTGAAACTGTCTAAGGTATGTTTGGTAGCAACTACTCTTTTTGCAGGCTTTTGTTGGTCATTTTTTAGTATGTTAAAAATGTTCCCACACGTGAACCAGTAAGGGTAAGGGGGAAAAAATGACAAAGCAAAATCTGCACTGGGTAACTTTGGAAATTTGGGTGGTTCGCACTCAAAGGCCAAGTCATATTTCAATTAAGGTTTTACAGCTTTGAGAGATTTTCTTTTGGCAATTTGCTTTTCAAATTTTTCTTTTAAAATTGGAGCTGCATAACAAACGGTTCCAACAATGTTCGTTGGGTCATAGACAGTTTCAAAGTGCTTTTGGAATGCTTAGATATCTGCAGAATGAGTAAGCTTACCCTTGGGGACACATTCCTGCAAAGATGAAAAATCTTTCGTTAGACGTTCTTTGATTTCAGCAGTAGAAAACATATTCTTGGAATAGAAATTTGTCCACCCAGTGGCGAAACCATTGGTGGAATAGAACGACGGTTGGAAGGATATTAATTGGAATTCGGAAAAATTGGCATGGAATTCTTTGTGGACGGCAATGTCTCGAGCGCTCCATTCAGTCCCTGCACAGCAGATCTCGCGCTTTCGTTTGAATAAAGAGAAAGGGATAAGTTGACACAACCCAAATTGTCGAGAGACAAAATTAGGCTGATAAGCCAACAGACATACATGACTCTTTACTGGCAGAATCCTAGAAACAAGTAGCCTTGGGAGGAGAAAGGCATACCATATGTCTTCGATCTCTGTGTTGGCATTTTTCACAACGTCTTCGAGCAAGGCAGTAAACCAGGAAGGACCATGGGTTCGACTGGCAAAAGGAGCCATCGAAGGAAGGAAATGGTGACGCTTCGAGAACATCAAGGTGTATTTGGTGAGGGAAGTTTGTAAGTTATCAACATCATCAGCTGGAGTCGGTCGAAGGAGTTTGGTGCCCTCAATGCTTCGATTCATTATCTCTGGGGCATTTTCTTCAATGTTTCCTCGTGTTGGCAAAAAGGATTCGAAAGTAACATTAAGCCACAATTGAAGAAGCCAATAAGGCCCAAATAGTAATAGATTGGTGCCAGCTTGGTATTCCTTTAGCTTAGCACTAGCTGATCCTAGACTTTTGTACAAACTAGCCAATAAGAGTTCACTCAAACACACTCTTCGACCAACATGCAATTAGTTAGCGAGCGTTAAAAATCTCTTAGTAACTTGTAGAGATTTGCAGCAAAAGAAGAACTTGGACAACCATAGACATAAGAATGCTATATGTTCTATATCAGAAACTTCTTCCCCATCAGCGTGATATAGATTAATGTAAGTACTAAATGAAGCATTCTTAACTTTGAAGTCAATCAAGTTTTCACAGTCTTGGTAGGGGTCGAAGGTATCTCTTGTCGGAGGAAGTCCAACAATGACAGCTACGTCGAAAAGTGTGGGAGTCATCATTCCACAAGGAAGATGAAAGGTGTTATAGGTGCTATCCCAGAAATATAGGCTGGATAGTAATAAAGGTTGACAGTAACTGAATCCCAGCTTTGACATTTGGATTAGGTCAAAAATACCAAATTCTTTCCAAAATGAGGCTTTCTTCTTCTCAACTTTTGTTAACCAAGCGAGATAGGATTTGTCTAGAGTTGGACAAGACCGAAAGGGTCTGAAACTATCAGTGATAAAGTCCAGTTGAAAAGCCTCTCTCTGGTTTAGATCCTCATTGTCTTTAGAAGAAAGGGTTTTGTTGGCTATGGGTTTAGTAGTATGGTGACAAGGAAAAAATTGAGCACACTTCTCTAAATGTTCTTCAGATACTAATGGGCCTAGAAACCCTAAAGCATTTCCAGAAAGAAGGGAAGGAACCATTACCTGAGAAGTAAAAATTGCTTTCTGTTCTTTCAAAAGTTTTGGAGCAGTGATGTATTCTCGGTCCCCAACAGTGATGGTTGTGTTGGTTGGAATGTTCTGGGAAGTAGAACTTTTTGAAGGTCCAACACCTTTGATGTTCTTTGATTGCTTTTGTTGTTTACCAGAAGACATTGTAATGGACTTTGGAGATTTTGAAGGATTAGGGTTTAGGGAAGAAGAAGCGTTTTCAGAGAGGTTGAAGAAGATGAACTTAGATGAAAAAATGGAGATTTTCGTGAAAAAAGAGAGAAAAATGACAAATGAACTTTTATAATGCTGAACCTGCGAAGCTGACTGGTTACGCTTTGCTAGGATAGTGGGCCACGTGGAAGTTTTTCTGAGAAAAGGGTACAAGGAATACTATTCATTTTCTTGGAAGTTGAAACTCATAATGACATATAACTGCGCACACGTTCTGATGAGACGTTTTGAAAAAGTTAATCATGATTAACTGACAAACATGGACTTTTAGGTCTATGAAAGGTCTCTGGTCGAAATCTGGTGAATACAAAAAATGTCCATTTCTACAGTAATTCGAAATAGACATTTATTGGAGGCAATTTGTTAGCTGGGGATTTTGATAGATAACTGAAGGACTTTGGAAATGTTATGTTTTTGAGAATAAGCAAGAGATGACTGTTGCGAAGCTGTTTAATTCTCTTTGTGGGTGAGCAATTCTTTGTTGTCGAAGCCTGGAACTTAGAAGATTTTTTGGGTTTTTTATAAAGCTCTCTTCGACATAGGCGTTCACAGAGTCGAAGCTTCAAGAGGAAGTATTTGAAATTTAAACAAAGCCGTTTCGTCAAGCCAACACGTGGAAACATTTGAGATATGCAACGTTTGAGAACAGCGAACGTGGCAGTCATATGTGTAAAGGCCGTTAGGATCAAATTACTATAAATAGGGGTCTTAGTTTTAGATTCAGAGGTGGTTCAAACAGATATACAGAAATTCACAAAATACACTCGAAGTACCGGAGCGAGAGAAAAGAGTTTTACGCTGAACTTGTAAGTATGAAGAACACCATAAGTTTCGTTCATGTTATATTTTTCATACCAATTGTTTAAATTAAAGTATTTTACTGCCTTTTTATCTGTCGAATTGCCCTTACTTTTCAGTAATTTATCATCACTTTTACTTCTGCATTTACACTTCGCCAAGTCTTCATTTTCAGTACTTTCTCAAAACTTAAAGCATTTACTTCGAGTCATTTATCTTTACCTTTCCTAAGTCTTTTCGTTATCTTTAAGAAACCTTTTAGTACAAAGTTATCGTCATTTACTTTGTTCATAAAGTCATAAGTTGCATTTAGAATTGTTGTCTAAACACTTTTCGTCATCCACAAATTAGAAACAAACTTAACCATGAGTCAAATCACCGTAATAATAATTCTTAAGTCACATGTTCTAGGATCAATCTAGTCGATCCTGTGAGTTACCAAAAATATATAAATTTGGAAGACTATCGGTTGTTTATCAGAAATCACTGGTAAAAACATGGTCTGTAGTAGACCTACTTTTAAAACAACCTCCATTTCTTCAAGCCCTAATATTCATTTTTCACATAACCACAAACATCTTATTTTGAAGACACTAATTTGTCTCTAATTTGTTATTTGTCTTCATTAATAGTAGAAAATGTCTTTATTGCAAAACATAGAGAATAAATTCTTTTCTCTTTTCTATTACTCGTTGTCATTGGATCTGGGTTCTAAAACTTTAAGGTAAGTTTTGCACATAGGGGGTTTGTTTCTCATTATGATAATAAAGTTTTGATTTGTATTTTGTTATATTTTAGTTCTCATTTCATTTATTTTTTTTACACTAAAATGCTCAACTAAGTGCTTATTATTTGTCTCGATAATTATTAAATAATAAAGCTTTAATTTTTCTTGGATCATTTTATTTTTGAGATGTTTCCATTGACAAAGCTATTGATTTTGATGTTGTTGATCTTAATAATTATTAAATAATGGGTGACAATGAGGAGAGAAATGATGGAAGGTTTAATCCAATGGTTACGATATCATCCAAAGTTTCATATTCACAGCATATATGATGATTGATGAAGTGTTTGACATGGAACCTTTAAAATTGATTTTTTATTGTTGGTTCTTGGTTGTCTTTGTTTAGATTATGCCAGTTTATTTTCTTGATTTTTGTCCATATATGTCCTTAACTAGGTTGTGCTTGTTGATTTTTTAAACCAAATTGGTTATTTTGGGATTTGGCGTGTTTGTTGTAAGTTTATGTAGTTACGTTGTTTTATTTATGTTGAAGAATATGACATTTACATTAAGACTCTTTAAAGTTTTATTATGCATTAAAATTTGTCGGACTCTTTATTAATATATTTTTTTTTAAAATTATGTAGTAAATCAAATTGTAAAAAAAAATTGACGGGTTGGTCTACTTACCCTCCAACACGTTAGTAAACGGGGGAGACTTGACTTTTGAGCTCAGACACCTAAGTTGGTCCGCCCCGTCCCATCCCACTTTTTGACAGGCTTAAATGGGACGGACCGCCCACTTTGCCACCCCTATTGATGAATAATGTATGTGTCAAAGAACAAAATACTTTCTTCGAAAGGTCATATGAGGATATAAGAAGTTACCTGAAATCTTTATTCATTAGAGGAAAGATTGAAAACAGTGGAGTAAATAAGATTCTAGTTGACGGTGGAGCGGCTATTAATTTAATGTCACATTTCATGCTAAAGAGGATTGGTAAGCTTGATACTGACCTAAGGCCACATAACATGGTCTTGTCAAATTATGAAGGGAAGATTGGTTACACCCTAGGGTTTATTCAAGTTGACTTGACAGTTGAATCCGTTATTAATCCAACTTTGTTTATGGTTATAGCATCAAAAGCTAACTATAACCTACTTTTGGATCGTGAATGGATACACGACATAGGGGGAGTCGATTCTTCTAAAGAATTTTGATTTGGCGAGAGGACGAAATAGTGGAAAATATTGAGACTGACCAAAGTTATTTTATCGCGGAAGTTGACCATGTCACGTAACTTCGACATGAATTTAGCAAACATAGCACCTTGCAGCCCGGCTGATTTTGCATACTTGCCTTCAGACAAGGCATTTTATTCTCTCTATTTGTATCCAACCCATGACTTTTGATGGGATAGAGAGATCATGGGAGAGGAAGATGAAGTTGGAGGGGTGCCAGGACTCCAACCAACTGATAGACAGTTATTATGCCTGAATCCATCATTTTGCAATGAATGAAACAAAAGTGCATCTTAAGGGGGCTGACGTCAATTTAGAACCTGAACCACCTGATAAGTTACCGGTTGATGTAAGGCCAGAGGCTAATTTTCTTTGGCAATGCTGCCTAACCTATTTGAGCTAAGGTAAAACAGACATAGAACGCAATCGGCACCGACTACCTACCATCTTTTTCCGCTACTAACATCCAAACAGCGATAAACCCATCTCATGAAATGCCACCAAAACCTTTCAACTTTCCCGCCAAACGTACCGCAGCCATTTTCCTTCTAACCACAACTGCAGCCGCTGCATTTACTGCCAACTCCGACGAGTCCTCCCCTCTCGCCGCCGACAAAATCAGAGCTCAAATTCACGGCATCGCGCGCACCGCTCGTGCCGTCTCCACGGTATAAATCATTTCCATTTTCTTCCCGCATTGATGTTTCCCTCCTTTACCTCATTGCGCTGTCAAATTCGCTTCTTCCTCTTTCGATTTTCAATTTCAATTTTACAGGTTGCTTCCACTGTCGTTGACTACGAATTCTCGCTCCGCGGCCTCCCAAAGTACTCAGATCAGTATCGTAAAACGAGTTCACAGGTTTCTGCCTTCTCTTAAATCTATTTCACTGTTTCAATAGGTGGCGACAATTGCGAACGATTTCACTGTCGTTGAGATCGCGTTGGAATAGTTTTGATTTTACTCGATGTTGGTGTTTTTGGTGATTAGGTTCATCTACGTTCTGCGGAGAGGTTTCTCAAGTTATGCGAATCCAACAAAGGGTTTTATGTGAAAGCTGGGCAGTTCATTGCTTCCCAAAAAGTGCTTCCGAGAGAGTACTCTTCTACTTTGTCTTCGTTACAGGACCAGGTGTGGTGTGGCTCCCAATGTATCTATTCAATTGCAATTTTCTTATTGTTTTTAGTTTGTTATCTTGCTAATTGGAACATCTTGATGATTTAGGTTGCTCCTCTTCCTTTTAAAGTCATTGAGAAAGTGCTAAAGGATAATCTCGGACCTGACTTCTCTGAGAAGTAAGTTGCACTCACCATCTGAATAGTGATTTTATGAATCTTGTATCTTTCATTGTAATATTCTAAGAGCTTATTTGTGTATAGGCTTTATCTACAATTAGAAAAGGAATAAGAGTAAGCTTCTCAAAGGCTCATGATAAGCCATAACAATAACATGAAAACACCATATGAACAATGAACATATCATAAAGCTATTGTCATAAGGTAGTCTGAAATAAGCTCTTTCAAATGCCAATGAAGACTTAGTTTTAAATTTACTATTGAGCCACCACACCTCTTAAATCACCATGTTCACTTAGTCTTTTTCCTAGAAGTTAACAATTTCGACTTTGTCAAGTCTTATTTTTTACGTTACTATTTGTAGTTTTGTGAACTCCATTATCTCAGGTTTTTGTCCATTGATGAACGACCTATAGGCGCTGCATCTATTGCTCAAGTTCACCATGCTGTACTAAAAAGTGGTCAAGAAGTAGCAATCAAGGTTTGTGTACGAGTGTCTAGACTTTACAGAATTTCTGATGTCTATCGTTATGTCTTATTTCAAATGTTTTTATCCCTGTTCCTGTCTTCCTGATTAGTTTAGTAATATGGTTTATTTATTTTATCTTAAATAGAACCACATTAATGTGCACCACAATATCAAAATAAGAATAGCAGTTTGAGTCTAAACTTGGATATAAGAATAATGGATTGGTATAAATGAGTTACAGGGTTCAGCGAACTTACCAGTACTGACTTGTTATGGGTTGGGTTTGAATTATGATGATGTTATAGGCTTATAGCCATTCCTTCAGTTTGTGGAATTTATTATTTTTGATAATCACGATAACTAGAATATTTTTCTGTTTTGCCGATCATGTGGAATTCGGGTAGAGCATAGTATCACATGGACTGCAAAATGCTAAAAGAAATATACTTCTGTCATTATCAGGTAAGTTAACAGTAAGTCTTTCATTTCCTCCCATGTGATGCTTTTTCTGACACATACTTTAAATTGAGGTAAGCTATATTTGGAAAACCACTTTAACTGTAAAATCACTTTCTTCCCTGGAAACTAGGTGCAATATCCTTGGATAGAGCAGCAGATGCATTTTGATACAAGAACAATGTATTTCCTATCAAAAGTTATTGCATGGGTATGCTTTGACTCTTAACAACTCTTATTTTATGAAAGATATTAAAGAATTTATGTTTTGATTATTTATTGCACATAGAGCTTTATAAGCATTTTGAATGTTGGCCATCATGTAATATTATTTGTTGATAGAAAAAGGATGAGAGTAAAATGCACATGATTTAGGAACTAAAAGTAACTTGATTAATGTAACACAGTCTAAGCGCCAAATCATCTGTAAGATTAGTGTTCCAGAGACATTTAGTTTTTGGCAATGCACTGATTATAGGACTAATAAAAGAGTGTCTCTTGTGTAATTGGAAGTGATACAAAAGATTTCAAGTTGGGTGGTTGAAATGGAGAAAGACATTAGGTGTTTATATGATGCAAAGATACCACTCAAGTTGAAGGGAAAATTTTATTAGACTGCGGTAAGACCTGCAATTTTATACGAACAAAATGTTGGACGGTTAAGAATCATCACGAGACTAAAGTAAGTGTAGCAAAAATGAGGATGTTGTGGTAAGACTCGACATGATAAAATTAGAAACGAAAATATTAGAGAGTGTCGGGGTAGCGCCTATAGTATTGAAGATGGTGGAAAATAGACTTAGGTGGTTTGGGTATGTAGAGAGAAGATTTTGTAGATTCTGTAGTGAGAGAAGAGTAGACCAGATGGAGAGAAGACAAACAATTCGAGGAAGAGGAAGATCTAGAAAGACTTTAAGAGAAATTATTAAGAAAGAAAGACCTCGAGATTAATGATTTGGATAGAAGCATGGTCCTTAATAGAAATTATGGCGAGAGTTGATCCATGTAACCGACCCCACCTAGTGGGATAAAGCTTTGTTGTTGTTCTAAAGTAAAATGAATAAAGAATGGAGTCCTTGAGTTATGATTATTGTTTGTTATGACGATACAAAAGACTTAGCACCGACCTTTACTCATACTACTAGTACTCCCAGTTCTGATTAAATAGAGAAACAAATTATGATAATTAACTCAAACAAAGAGAGTATCTTCCTTGCCACACAACCTAACGCCCACCAAACTAGACAGTGCTCTTATTTGCACTTCATATGTGTCCCTATCAAGGCAACTTTGTAGATGATCTTCTGACGAAAGGGATGAACAACAGTTACTTTGAAATAGTTGTTTTTAAGCTGAGAATGATAGATATACATTCACTAGTTTGAGGGAGATGTTGTAAATAATTTATTTTACTATTGTTATTTTTAGCGTTATTAATAGTAATTCATGTTGGACCTTTAGTAAGGTGCATTAGGTTAGAATACTCTATATAAAGAGACTAGTGTTTGTATATTCAATATTGCAAAATATAATATTCATATTTAACAAAGTCTAATACAATATTTGTTTATTTTAAAATCAAGTGCAAGAATAAATTTAAATAACTGATTCAATATTTTATGTTAATTAATTAATTAAACTAATTCATAAAATTTTACATTCTTTTGTTTTTGCTGTTCTTTGGAATTAAAACTCTTTCCTTTGGCTGCAGCTATACCCTCAATACAGGTTTGAGTGGCTACCATTAACATTTGCCAAATCTGTCTCTTCAGAACTTGGTTAGTAACAAAGCTTCCTAATTATAGCTGACTGCTAATCCCTATCTGAAATGCATTCTATAGCTCCGCTATCACATTTTTCTGTGTGTTTCACATTAGTGCTTATTGTTTGATTAGCTGTGAATCTGCAACCGTATTTTCTCCTAGAAAATTGTTCTATTTATTCATGTTCCATCCATTTGTTATTCCTTAGTATTTAAATTTTTAAGTTTGAGTGCAATCAAAGAAAAGCAGTCTAAAATTAATTAACCAACTAAACATATTCAGTTTTTTTTTCCTTTTCTGTTTTGTTAAATATGATTTTAGCATTTAAAGTTAGAGATGAATGAACTAGTGAGCTGTGTTCCCCACAGATTTTGTTCAGGAGGCAAGGAATTCTGAGAGAGCTGCCAAAAATTTCAGAAACAACAAAATTGTCAGAATTCCTAATGTATTCTGGGTATGATAACTGAGTGCAATTTTATTTCTCCTATTGACTATCCCTATACTACCCCTGTTAGATTATGTTATTGGGCTTCTATTATAAATTTATAACAAGGCTAAAGGTAGTTTAGTCTTTTTATGCTTGACTATATATTCTCTTTATAATTGTTGTATTCACAAATTGTCATTCTAGTTGAAACTCTAGGTTCTTTCCTCTTCCCCTCTTTTTATATGAATCTCTATTAGGATTTTTCTGGGAAATTAATATGATCCTTTCAAATATTCAAATATATTATTTCTTTACCAAAATACCTCTAGTTATTTTGCATTAACAAATAAGTAAGCCATAAATACTATAAGAAACAATTGAAAAACAATATCAACTGTTGCCAAATTTAATAGGTTTATATATGTAATTGGTCCCTGCATATATATACCACTTTTTGGTTGTTTTTTTTTGCTTTTGGTCCTTGTTCTTTTGTTTTAATCCTTGCAAAAGCCAAGACAATGGACTCTGGCAACTCATTGTGTTTGATGGTTGATCGAACAGTTGATACAAATTACAATGATAACACCTTTTTCTTGTTCTTCTATGATACCATAAAATATAATTTTATAATAGTTAGTTATGCATGAAAAGAGTGCAAAAAAACTGTACCTCTGAGGCTTTGAGCATTTCCAACGGCCTCCAAGCCTTCCTTTTAGATTTGTAGCTTTAGACTAGAGGATAAGGAAAAGCAGGATCTGGCTTTGGCCATAAAGATTCTATTCTTTTAAATACGATTGCCTAACATTGATGTTGTCAAATATCAATAGCGGAAAATAAACGATATGAGAAATATCATATATTAAAAAAGAATTGGACATTAAACTGAAATTATTACCTCAAAAACAGGAGCACACCCGTTAAAGCAGTGTTGCTTACCCAACCCATGCATCGCAGTCTTAAGTTTACAAAAAGATTCACAGAGGTTATCATAAATGGTTTTAGTCCAATTAACCTTTTGAAGGCCTCCATGTTTTCTACCATTTGTCCAAGAAAAATAACAACAAAAAATATTAAGATAATTTTAGAACAGATGTCCATAGATGACGAGCAAAGCCAATCAAACTTCAAGCAACTTTTTTCTTATTTTCTGATTGAACTAATTTTTATATGCTCCCCGAATCCTAAGCTGCCGCGTGTATCGTCTTGGGGAATGATAGAAGAATTCCAAGCTGCCGTGTGTATCGTCTTGGGGAATGGTAGAAAACATGGAGGCCTTTGAAAAGGTTAATTGGGCTAAACCCATTTATGATAACCTCTGAATCTTTCCGTAAACATAAGACTGCGATGCATGAGTTTTTTTTTTTTTTAACATCTGATATTTCTCATATCGTTTATTTTCCGCTATTGATATTTGACAACATCAATGTTAGGCAATCGTATTTAGAAGAATAGAATCTTTACGGCCAAAAACAAATCCTGCTTTTCCTTATCCTCCAGTCCAAAGCTACAAATCTAAAAGGAAGGGTTGGAGGCTGTTGTAAATGCTCGAAGCCTCAGAGGTACAGTTTTTTTGCACTCTTTTCATGCATAACTAACTATTATAAAATCATGTTTTATGATATCATAGAAGAAAAAGATGTTATCAACTGTTGGATCAAACACAATGATTTGACGAAGTCCACTGTCTTGGCTTTTTCAGCAATCATAAATATTTTTTTTTGCTTTTGGTCCTTGTCCATGTAATATGTTAAGTATTTGATTTTAGTCTTGGACTAAAATCAAATATTTTACATAACAGAGTGATCAATTTCAATATACACTAATTTTGCAAGGACTTAAACAACAATAACCATAAGCAAAATAATTTTTCTTGGAAAGACCAAAACCAAACAAACTAAAAATTACAGGATTAAAACAGAAAGTGTTATATTTGCAAGTACCAATTACATATTTAAACCAATTTAATACTACTTTGTTTCTTAATATTTATTATACTACTTACCAACTTCACATTATACTGACGCATGCAGGAGTTGACAACAAGGCAAGTCCTAACAATGGAGTTTTATGCAGGACACAAGGTATGATGGACCTATAATGTCAATAGATGATTGTTTATGGAAAAGAATGTCATTATAGTAGTTCTAAGAAAGGACTTCTACTATATCTGCAGCCACTCTAATACCTCTAAATTTTGTATGGTAAATTGTTCAGTTTGAGGCACCAGGGTTATTTTGTCTTCCTTATGCTCTTGCCAATCCAATCTATTACCATATATACTTTAGACTGTCCCCATTTGGTTAGGCAACATATAAGCGAAAAAATTGTCATGATCCTAAGGTGAATCTTTTGTTCATCTTATGTGAAACATAAAGTTCTAATTCAGTTCTATCCAATTTTTGTATCATATTCTGTTGATGATCAAAGGGGAACTTTGGTGCAACAGTTGGAGTTGTTGCCATGTGAACAGGTCACTAGTTTGAGTCAATAATTTGTATAAGATGATATTACTAAAATGAATATTTAAAAGATAAATGACCAGAATGAACTTTAAGTAAAAGATAAAGGTACATAAGTATATTTTAGTCTTTATTTTATACGTGAAGATTGCAAAGACAATAAATGCTAAACGCAATTTAAAGAGAGTAATTATGCTATAACTATTTTCTAAGATGCATTGAACCAATTTCACTTCGTATACAAAAAGTGTACACTACTTGAAAAGTGGAACAGTAATGTGGCTCTATTTCCAACATTATATTTTATATATAATCATATTGTACACATATAGTACCTAGTGGGATAAGGCTTGGTTGTTGTTGTATATTGTACACATATTACCTAGTGTGTTTGCATGCATGTGTGTGTTCTGAAATATCGGAAGATTGACTCATTCTGATTGTAGTAGGTATTTTTTATTCTGGTGAGCAGAACCAAAACTCTATTGTTGAAGTCCTATAATATTCTGCTCAGATTGAGCAAACTTGTGCATTTCCCAGTAAATATATTACATTACGTTACATTCTATTAATAGGATGCTTACTAAATTTCAGATTGATGACTTGGATTTTCTGAGTGAGATTGGAGTTGATCCAGAAAAGGTTAACTTGTCACAGCTTTTGTGAACTCACGGAAACTGTATTTTTACGTTCTTTAGCAATTGGTTTATGATTAGTGAACTGTATTTTTCTCAGTTTGTCATACTCTTGTCGTGCTAACTACTAAACTGGTGGATTGGATTCTAAACCTGTTACTGAAGGTAGCAAAATCATTGATTGAGCTGTTCGCTGAAATGATATTTGTGCATGGTTACATACATGGTGATCCACATCCTGGTAATATATTAGTTTCTCCTGAAGGCCGTAATGGTTTTTCCCTGGGTACGTACTTGTTTATTTGAGATCAGTTTTTCTCTAATTGGACTCTGATTGAAACTTAGAAGTGCGGAAGAATTGAACTTTGACCCACCCCCGACCCCTTTGGAATCATTTTGCAGTTCTTCTAGATCATGCAGTTTACAGGGAATTGGATGAAGAATTTAGAAAAGACTTTTGTCAGTTATGGGAAGCTTTGGCTCTCAAGGACTCAAAGAAAACAATGTGGCTTGGCGAGCGATTTGGTGCTGGGAAGTATTCTCGATACTTGCCTATCATTTTCACCGGAACAACTATAGAAAGGTTCCTCCATAACCTATGGTTTATTGATTACATATAATGATTCTAGTTTACATTGAGGAAATTTCATTTTGGACATTAGTTCTTAATTGTGGTTTTCATGTGTTGGTGTATGACAATTCCAACTATATAGCACAAATTGGTTTTCAGAACCGGGTTGCATGGCCTGATTCTAGCCTTACCGTTATTCGCAATCTGCGAGCTCAGAATCGCTCAATTTGAAGCTCATCTGATACACATGTGATTCTTTGGAGCAGAATTCTTGAACATATTTGTTGTGGTACATGCTTAAATGTTTCACCTCTCTTTGATTCTCAGCCTATGATTTATTGCCGGAAACTCCTTGACAGATGCAGAAAGATGAAAAAAGCTGTTGTGTTGATGAGCTTGTTATGTTTTTGCTGTCTTTTGTTTCCATACTGTTCTTTTTGGAATGGGATCTAGTTCTCTTTTGTGAGCTTTGCTCATAATTTTTTTAGCTTACAAAATTATGATGCAACATTTTTCGTGAGTTGCAGCAAATATTCTTCTGGAATGTCAATCAAGGAAAAAGAGACTATGAAACACGAATTGAAATCTCTGATGTTTGAGGACCTATCTTTGTTCATGGAGTCTATGCCACCAGATTTTATTGCTATATTGCGTGTAGAGTAAGAAACAGTGTTCATGCTTGTTCTATTGGATGCTAAAATTTCTGTTACTTCATGTCCCTAACATACCTTCTTCATTCCAGTGCACTCCTAAGGTCTACCATTAGAAAGATGGATGTCTCACGGCTCATCAGATTGCTAACTTACACCAAATTTGCAGTATATGGACGTCTCCGTCTAAAATTTGATGGTGAATTGTGTAAAATGCCCGAAATGAATGTTTGTAAGTTACCTTGTAATTTCTTAAGTCTACATGAAAGATTGCCTTGATTGTCAAGGCCTTGCAGAATGAGTTTTGCATCTTATCTTCTTTTTGTGCTTCCAGATTTTGCTGTGAAAGCTGTTTTCTTAAATTTCATATCAACATTAAAATATTTTCACATCCTAACCAAGATCCTTATTGGTGAGAACTCTTTTTACTCATAATTTGATCTATAAATATCACCTCAAGGTTGAACTAACGATTGTCTTTTTTCTTCCTTTATCAGGGGCCATCGAAAGTACCCCTTGGCAACAAAAAGTGAAGAATGTACAGAATTACTTGTATCACAAGATTGGTAGTAGTGACTTATGGAGCATTCTAGTCCATTCTGTCTTTCTTCTTTTTTGTATGCGTCCAGCGTCCTAATGCTTTGTTCTGAACATTGAATTCTGTATAGCTTTGTTTTGAACATTGAATTCTGATGGTATACAAGCTCCATCCTGATTCCTGATGCAGCTTGCCAAAAAAAAAACAGGTTTCCATCTTTGGATGCATTCCAAAAGCAAGTTTATATTACCTTTAGAAGAACTCATTTTCTGTCAAATGTTACAAACCGGGTAAACTAAGTTATCGAATTAAAAAGTCAAACTGTCAAATGATACAAGTTACATATTTTGTATGCCAAAGTCACATTGAAGCTTCTAGCATTAAGTTTATAATTTAACTTTATAGTGTGCCTTATAAACAATTTATTCAGATTTATCTACTAGCATGCGCAATCATGAGTATTTAGAAGAGCTTAAAAATGATTTATAATATGTTTATCAATTATCTTCATCTTATTTCAATAAGCTCTTCCCAAAATAGACAAATAATTTAAACTAGATTTTTTCTGACTACTCACAATTGCTTATATTAAAGTATTTATATGATAAGTACTGATTTTTATTATATTTAGTCAAAGTTATTTATCTATATGTAATTCAATTTGAGAGTGATTCTATTATGTCATCCCTTTTTAAGTTTTTATTTTGGTGAAGGCCTACATAGCAATTGAAATTGTTATATTACAATATGACTTTCATTGACGGCACTTAAACTTTGACCGTTTGTTTAAGAGGTTGCTTAATCCACCCAACCCTTACGAAATTTTAAAATGTCATTCACACTATTTATTTGGAGTTTGCCTATTCGGACGGACGCGCCTATTAAACAACAAAATAGTTTGACTAGATATCATTCTTCCTTAAATTAATTCAGATTTTAATATCTAAATATACCTATTTAAAAATTCGAATATCAATCTTCGGATAAATCCAACACATTGTCTACATGGGTGTGTTTCAAAAAAAATAATGAGCCGTGTTTTAAAGGAAACAGTGAGTCTGGATATCAAACTCCGGACCATTTCTGAACAAATTTTAACTCATTAAACTGTATTTATTTCACAACTCAATGATAAATCTGAACTTTAAAATTCGGATTAACCCTCAAGACACTAAATTACACCCATAGACAGTAAATTCCTTAGAAATTTTATATTTTTTAAAATAAATTTTATATTTTAAATCATTTATACAAAATATACATAAATGTTATTCAATTAAATCACACACATTTGTCATTTAATTAAAATACCAAATATTAATCAAAATGACGGTAAGATGTTACCACCATACATCATTTGTTATCCAATAAATCATACATCATTTGTTCACAAAATACAAACCATAATATAAATTATCAAAATATTATTATCAAAATACAAAGTAAAAGTCAAATACTACGTATATCTGACCCCATGTTTCTTCTCTGTCTCCCGTATTGCAAGACATGTCGTGCCTCAGCTATCATGGCCTGTACAATGGCCATATGAGGAGTCCATTCCTCAATCTTTCCTCTTTCTATGGTCTCTCTCTCTCTCTCTCTTAATAGCCACAATACGTTGGCAGATCGACAAAACATCAATGACATAGTCCGCCTTAGCTTAATCCTCTTCTAATATCTTCCGATGATCTAGCCCAGGTGGATCTCCTTATACATTTGGTGTCATGTAAAGATGTAACTCTATATAAATTCATTGGGTATAGCCGTATACTGTACTCCATGGCTGAGGACCTGACATAATACATACATCCTCTAGCACCAGATGAGTATAAAACTCCTCAAATATCTCATCTACATTATCATCAAAAAGTTCAAATCTTATAACACATATGTTTAAAAGAATAATCACATATTTATGTTACTTCTCCATCCCATACGTGCATATCCGTTTTAACAACATGAACTTCTAGGTCTTCTGAGGCTTCTAGGGGGCAGTAGTGGACACATGTCTCCTGGAAGACGATGTCGGGGACACGTGAACCCGAGAAGACGATACTTTTGCATCAAATGAAGAGGCACCAACTGTTGGTTGCGAGAAAAAAAAACCATCTTCTAGACATCACCCATTTGTTTTTTTAGTCTCTCCATTGAATCTGTTACTAACATGTCATGTGGAACCATATCTTCTCCTTTCAAGTTCAATTTTTTCATCATGGACACGAGCCTTTGATTAACGACAACCTCTCAATCTAAACACTCAATTCACCCTGATTCTTTCTTCGAATTTAGATTTCACAAACAAAGGTTTGAGGCGAATCTTCATTTTTTCGGTTAGTAGGTAAAAATACAAAGATTGACATATAGGTTTGCAAGTGGTCCTTGGGATATAATCATGTTTGGTCCTTGTTCTTTCTCAAAGCACTCTCTAAGAGAGCCAAATCCAAAGATATTAGCATATTCTATAGGTAATACTAAAATCATACCATATATATTCAATATCATCGTCATCAAATTCAAATTCAAACTTATTGGCAATCATATTATCCTTATTAGAACCATGATCACAATCCACCAACTTTTCACCAATGTGTTTGGTTATGGTTCCTACCTCATTTCCCCTTATAATGGGATACATGATTTTCATGTCACCTTGTTGTTTGATTTCCACTTTCAATAGTTTGTTGTAATTATTATTATTTCAATACATTTTTTTTGTTTTGTTTTTTGTGTCATTTTCAATTGTGTCTTTGTTATTGCTTCACCTTTACATCTTGGGCGAGCGAACAAATGTGGTCTAGATCCAAACCATCTAGTTGGTAATCTACATTATTGTTTTGAGAAAAGAGATTTGATTTCTAGTTTTGAAAAAATGATTCTAACTACTTCCCTCATACATTGGGTTTGTAGTAATATTTGTAGCTTGAGGATTTACCATAGGTAAGCTACATTTCTTGAACCATTGACCAATAGGAATTCAATAAGGAATAATATAAGTTTTTCTTGCATTGGAAGGTACTTATGTTGGATTTGATGGAAAGACTTATGCATTTCTTTGAAATCAACATCTTGAAGTGCAAGTCCTTTATCTTTTGTTGTTTCCTTTTTTCTTTGTTCTTTGAATGCATCGTTCTTTTTAGCCATTTTGAATACCTTGGTTTTGAATATGTGACTCCGTACATAAGTGAGATTGAACTGTGGAGGTTTGAAAATATTTGATTTAAATCGAAATCATTTTCAAAACCATTTTAAAAATATTTTATCAAAAACGTTTCAATATGCAGCAAAAATGAGAAGTAAAGACATTAAGTGGAAAATAAAAAAGATAAGGGAATAGAGAACGCCACAATTTTTTTATAGAGGTTCATAATGAAGTGCCCTACTCCTACTCCCAAGAACTGATCTTAAGAGTATCCACTATTGCTCAAGAGCTTTTAGAAGGTTAAGCCATTGAATAATCTTATACAATTAAATGAAGTTTCATGCTAACTTCTAACCAAACAATGAACTGAGGCTTGAAGCGGTTAGTCTCTAAACAAAACAACGAACATAGTTTCGAGTCGTTAGTCTCTAATCCAAACATAGATTTTGCTCACTGATCTTGAACCAAGACAGAGTTTTGAGTTGACTATCCTTCAAACCGAACCAAGGTTTTACATGGACTGACCACATACCAGACATAGATTTTTGCTGAGATGATCTCGAACCTACTGAGTTTTTAACCAGACTGAACTCAGAAATTGAGTGAGATTTTATATCAGGATGATCTCGAACCGATAGAGTTTTTGATCGGACTGAGCTCAAGAGTTGTTGTGAAATTTTTTCATTGATTATTATTCACGAACCCAAAAGAGAGATTTTCTTCAATGGCGGAGCTCACAAACCAAATAGGGACTTACTATAATCCCCAAAGACAAACAAAGAGCTTTTACAATAGTTTAGCTCCCAACCAAAATAATAACTTCCATGGGATGAATGATTTACTCAAGAGAAAAAATACTCTTGGTAAATTTACAACTAATCCCCCATATAGAAAAAAAATTCTTCACTAGCCTCAAGAATTCTCTCAAAGCATTATGACTAAAATATGTAAGAAAAGTAGAAATGATTTAGAGAGATTATGAGGGAAATCAAAAGTGAGATTTTTCACGTTTTCGGGAAGATTTAAAATATAGAGAATATCTCTATTTATAGGTCAAGAAATGGTGTAAATTTGAAAAAAAATCCATAATTCATTGACCTAATCAATTAGCTAATCTATTAGGCCGTACAAATAATCAATTATTGTTGCCCAAATTGAAAGGTTTGAATAGAGAGTCGTTACCAATCATTAAAAGACTATTATAATCCATTATAAAATTAATTATGCATCATCTAATCAATTAGGATATAAATATAATCGATTAGACAACTTAAAAAACCTTTCATAATCAAGTCGACATTCTCCTAATTGTAAGACCCCAATTTTGTCCCTGAGATCCCTCATGGCATCATATCATATCATTTCATTGCCTCAAGGATCATTAGACACCTTGCTTCCTTCCCTGTGGGTGGGTTATCTTTTTAAGTGGTTCTTGATCACCAAGCATTCTTTGCATTTATATGTCATTGCTTTTCTTTTAATCACTAACCAAAAGTACAAAAATATGTCATCTAACCTTTGTCTTGCAGCTGAAGCATTTATAGGTCATCTGAAGACCCAGAAAGTCAATTGCAAAGTCAACTGTGGATTTGGAGGTGGGAGATGATTAGAAATACTTCATTCATGTTCAAAAAAGTCTCATTTTGACATCTCAAACACTCACATTGAAGAATTTGAAGTCAAGTCAAAAATTTCCCAAAATGGAAAGTGACCTAATATTTTCAAAAATGGAAGGGTTTTGGACCAACTTCAACTCAATCTTACATCATCAAAAAAGCTTCAAATGAAATTTTATTGAGCATGAAAGTTGTAGATATTTCTCTCCCATTTCCAAAAAGTCCAAGATCATGAGAATCTTATGAATGGTTGAGGAGATATGATCAAATCATCATCAAGTGTGCAAGGCCAAAATGTGCCATGTATTGATACATACGTGCTATGTATCGATCCATGCAGGGCAAAAAGTGCTACGTATCGATCCATACGAGTTATGTATCGATCCATGCAAGGAAAAATGTGCTATGTATTGATACATACGAATTTCGTATCGATCCATAATTCTGTTTTGATCATGTATTGGCTACTGTTCACGTGTGCATGCTTCACACACCCTCCAATTTGTCATTTTTTTGCCATGCACCTTGTTTTCACTTAATTTCAACTTAACTAAGCATGATTAATTTGGATTAAGGGTGGATTAGTATAGCATATAAATACCATAATCATAACAAAATTGAAGATCTTAATCACTTTTCACATTTTCTAGATCAAAATTCTCTCTCACTTCAAATTTTTTCTCTCATTCATAATTCCATTTTCTTCCAAATAACAGTGTATTTTAACTTCACATTCTTGTTCCTGAGCTTGAATATAGTGTAGATCAATTGCTGTTTTGTTGAATTCGTGCAAGAATAGTGCAGTTCAAGTTCATAAAGATGACAATGGAGTTTCTGTTTTGAGCGAGATCTAGAGCCATTCAAGCTTCAATTGCTTCATCAAACTTCATTTCAAGTATTGTGGAGTAGATTTGAACACTTCAAAGCTGTGGATCGTGGCATTTCAACGGTTCTGCTCTTCAAGAGGTCATAATTCGCATCTCTTAATTTTGAAATCCATTGCTATATTATTGTAGATCTTGTTGTCCTGATGAATCTGGTGAAAGAATCATGAAATTTGATGCACTATTGACTGAGTTAGGATAGATTCAAGTTTCATGCATGAAATTTCCATTGCTCGATTCTCCTTGATTTTGTTGATTCATGCTTAGCTATTGTTCGATCTATCATCTACATGAAAAATGCAACATAATGATGTATGAGTTTTGATTTTCTGGAGAAATTTTTTCTGGACGTGTATGAACTCTGTTACTGTTCATCTTCTTCCTCATGAAGAAGATGAAGTTCATGATACAGCCATGGTTTCTGGCTTTTGGCAACGTTTTCCTGGTTCTGCTATGCGTGTCCTAGGGTTTCAATACTACTGGTCCATGTGTTTGCATTGTTGGCATTTCCTTTGGCTTAGATTGTGTTGACCGTGCCAATTGTGCGCTTGACTGATGACTGTACAGTCCAGTCATTAATAAAACGTTGCGTTTCATTGTGTATGGCGCGCCACATTTCAAATTCACACTGACTTCGATTCCTGGCTGGCTCAATTATTTCAAATGCTTCATGATTTTTGCCTTTCCCTCCTTATTTTCACATGCCATGCTTATTTTCCTTTTTTTATTTTTTCTTCAACTTAGAAAAATCATAATAAATTGAAAAATCATCCAATTTCATCCCAATTTTTTGCACAATGCTCCTCTGTTTGTCTACTATTTTATCATCATAATTTCCAAAGTTGTGCTTGGCTGGATATTATTTTGTGCTAGGATGTTTGAGTACATATGCTTGTTTGACCTTGCCTTGCTTATCCTATCATGAAATGCTTGTTTCTTATCCAATGAATGTGATATTTTGCATGATGAAACTAGACACATTGCTGGACATTTTGGTTTTGGTTTGGTATTTTTCCTATGCATCATCTCTGTTTTATGCTTGTGCTAAGTTGGTGTGACAATTTGTGTCACACCTTTGCTTGTCTAATTTGTACCATGTGATTTCCATGCCAAATGATATCCAATGCTTCTGATTTTTTGTATGTTGATCATGTTAGATGTCTTGAATGTGCATGAATGTTTCCAGAATTATTTGAATCATTTCTGTTTTGATTTGAATTTTTCATTCATGTTGATCACATATGAGCTTTAAAATTTCCTTGAACTTCACTTGATCATGAAATGCATTTGGTGATTGATTTTGATATGAGACCTTTTGGAATGTGTCAAGATGTGGTTTAAGTTGATTCATGTTAAATTTCAGCTCCTGTTTTGAATTTTTTCTCCATATTTGACCCTAGGCTTTGACCTAGTGGTTTGTTGCTTATGTTTGAGCTTTGATTTCAGGTTGAACATCCAAGTTGCATAATTGATGATGCTCCATAATTTGAGTATTGTTGTTTGCTTTTGATTACTAACATTGTGTGTTTTGTAGGTTGATGCTCACTCATTTGTGTTTGCCTTTGGCTTGCACCTTTTGTACATTGAGATCATCTGTTGCTTATTGACTGTGGTCTGATTGTCTGAGTTTTATACTGATTTGCTTAGTTGTTTCCACAGGTACCTAAGTTGCTTTAAGTTCATTTGAACTTTGCTTTTGCTTGGTTGCTTAACCACTTAGGTATGATCTCTCATCTTCATGTAGTCTGGAAGACCTACTGTTACTGGTAGGCACCTGTCTGAAGTCCTCCTTAAGAGGCAATGCTTGTGATTGTTTAATTTTTGTGCCAAGCAGGAAAAGTCCTCTTATGAGGCAATTGGCAGATAAAAGAGATGTGTAATCCATCTCCTGCTACTCAGTGTGTCATTCACCTTGCTCACACCATGTGTTGATGCATAGTGAATAATGACCCAAGATCTTATAGAGTCCATTTGTGGAGAAGAGTTCCAACTTTCTGAACTCCCACACTTTCCATTAATCAAAGCTCTCCTTGACCAGGGATAAGAGCTATGAGGCACACCCCTCATCTCCTTTTCATCTGCTTCACCCTAACTCTCAATGTTAGGGTTAAGAGCTCAAAATACCCCATTCCAGTTGGCTGTAAAGCTTAACCTTGCTTGAGCCTAATTGATTGTATATAGTGTGTGCTAATTGACTTGTGTGTTTGCTTACTTGATTCATCTGTGCATATTTGCTTGAGTGTGCCTCTGTGCATGTATCTTTATCCGGTATCCATTTTGTTTTGTGAGACTAGTATAAGTCCATTTATTGGCATCTGGTATCATTGTTTTCTTTGCTTTAGGAGATTGGTATAAGTCCATTGATTGGCATCCGGTATCCATTTTGTTTTGTGAGACTAGTATAAGTCCATCGATTGGCCTCTGGTATCATTGTTTCTTTTTGTTTTGGGAGATTGGTATAAGTCCATTGATTGGCATCCGGTATCCACTTTTGTTTTGTGAGATTGGAATAAGTCCATTGATTGGCATCCGGTATCCATTTGCTTTGTTCATCTGTTATTTGCATTGTTGTCTATTCCAAAGGAATCACTTGAATCATCTACATATGATCTCAAGAGGTGAACATCTAAGAAGTTTTAAATCCCTTAACCTTCACCCTTTTTGTTTCTAAACCTCCATTTGCATGTTAACCCAAAATTTGAAAATTTGTGCAAACATTTTCATCTGTTTTCAAATTAGAAACCTAGGCCTTAGGCCTTTGATTTTTCAAACTTCATTTTCATAATACTTCTTTTGAATCGAATTCTAATCATGCTTTGACCATCTTTTGTGAATAATTCTAATTGATTAATTTCACTCATTCAATTGCTTTTGTGGCCCAAATCCACTTCTTAATCAAGTTTTCATACATTAGCCATAGATCTCAATTATCTTAGTGGTTGATGTTAATCTCGCCTTTTGTCCTTAGTGATCGAACTGTAAGACTTCCATACTGAAAACAGGGTTAACCCCTCTAGTATGTCGAAGCTATTCTCACATGGTGGACTTGTTGTTGATATAGGTTGAGTTTTCTCCCGTGGATAACGAAAGACCTTAGGGCTTTTGTTTTAAAATCAATTCACTTACTTTTGGAAATCTTTTAGCCGAACTACGGCGTTTTGATCCTTACCTTCCATGGAAAGGTACGTAGGCAACGGGTTCATCCGTTCAAACACAAAAATAATAAAAATTGTATATTCTTTTCTCATCCCTTCCATCCATGTTTGCACAATAAATATTTCATAAACAAATAACATTTCGTACAACAAGTTGTGAAAAGGGCTCCCTAGGAGTACCTAGGACGTTTTGGGTGCCTAACGCCTTCCCATTGCGTAATTAACCCCTTACCCAGATCTCTGATCTTTTCATTAGTTTTCTATGTGTAAAACTTCTTAGACTTTTGTTCGCTTTTTAGCCATTCCTTTGGATAAATAAAAGTGCGGTGGCGACTCTATCTTTGTATGCTTTGCTTTTGATTTAGTCAATAAATCATAAAGTGACGAATACAACGCTACACTAATCAACTAGATAAACTCCAAAAACATTTTTTGGTTGTTTTAATTAAAAAGTGAGAGGCTTCTCAATGCTTTAAGTGTGTGTGTGTGTGTGCGTGCGTGCGTGCACACATGCGTATGTGTGTATGTCTCTGTGTGTGTGTGTGTGTCTATGTGTATGTGTGTGTGTGTGTGATTTAGCCATAACACTTCAAGAAATCCCCTTGTATCTTTATAATACACTGATCACTTAGACCAACATAATAAGTCCTCTCTTTCACACTCTGAAGCTTCAATTCTTGGCATCATCTTTATCAGACAAGAATATTGAGTCTTCTTGATGAGGCTTGATATGATTATATATTAGTTTCCATCATCTGAGATGTTGAAAGTTTAAATCACCAGTGACTTTAAACAAACGCCTTTGGCTTGATTCAGAAGGATAGCTTGATCTTGATCAACTACCATGTTCATCTTTGATCGCTCGAGCTAATTTTGATTGATTTCAATTACACTTTGAGTATTTGTTGTACAAGTGTCTTCAAGCACAAGAGTCGTGTATGTGTGTGTGTGTGTGTGGGGGGGGGGGGGGGGGGGGGGGGGATGAATTGTGGTATTTAAAATTCATGATTAATTTTAGAGTTTTATTACTTAACGCAAAATGTTGTTAGTGTTTTTAAGATTAGAGTAAATTTAGCACGTAATGTAAAGTAGTAAAATAAGTAGAAGAAATTAAAGAGGATAAAGGCTAGAGATAATTCATAACTGATTTATCCAGGTTTGGCCAAACGTCGACCTACTTCTACCCCTAAGAGACCTTATTGATATTTTCACTATAAACTTTGAGTTTTTACAGGTTATGGCCACGAATCTTACTACAATCCGATCTTGAGATTTTACAGACTTATCCCCAACCAAAATGAAAGCTTTTACCCATGATAAGCTAACAAACCGTTAAGATATTTTCTAGGCTTATCTCAATAAACAAACAAAACTTTTCCAGCAAAGTTCACGAAACCAAAACATAGATTTTATGACTGGTTTGTCTCACAAACAAAGATTAAGTTCCCAAGAGTATCGCACTATCGAGAATTATAACAACAATACGACTAATATAATTTCTTCTCACAAGTAGGATTTTACACACACACACACACACACACACACACACACACACACACACACGTATAATACTTTCTTGCTCAAACATACAAGTTTGAGACTTCCTTGCTCAAGAACACAAGCTCAAGACTTTCTTTCTCTAACACACAAGCTAAAGACTTCAAATGTTCAAGCACTAAAGCAAGAGACTTTTGACTCTATAGAAAACTGTTAAGAGATCTGGGTAATAACTACACTTGATATACAATCAGAGGTGTAGATAGAATACAACTTAGAAAGACACTAAGACTTTAAGAACTTATAAGTCTAACAATATTGAAAAAGTAACTTATCTTTGATTTCCAAGTTTCAAAGTCTTATTCTACGGTGTAATATTGTGTATTGGTCTTCTTCTTTAGGTCCGCAACTCCTTATATAGAGAAAAGAGAAAAGAGACGTTGAATACTTTCACCAAAAGGTTGACTAACCTTTGTACTTTATTAGACACATCAAGAAAACACCTTTCTGCAAGAGGAATGATCCGTTGAAGCTTATACAACCAAGAGAAAGATATTTCCTTAAGTTCTCACGTGTTCAAAAAGGTTATGAGTCTGTCAGGGTTGCCTTGGTAGAAGAGCTTATGCTTTAGAGGCTGACTTTCCTTCATACTTCACTCTTCATTGGCTAATCACACCAGAGTCCTCTTCTTGACTTCTAAAGCTTCAGAGTCTGGGTCACCAGAGGCTGACTTTCTTCAGAGCTAACTTCTTTATAGTCTGGATCTCCATCAGAGGCAGAGTCTTCATAAGTGATCTTTAGAGCCAGAGTCTAATCTTCAGATTCAGATTCCTCAAGCATTTCTTCATTTGTTCTTAAAAATATAATCATGCATACTTGAACAAATGTTAGAATACCCAGTTGTTCTTTAATTACTTTTTTATCATCAAAACCCAATGGATGTAGCATTAACCAATTTTATTCTAACACAAGTACCTTCTGGTTAGCTAGCCTAGGTGGTATTCTAGAAGCGTTTGGTGTCATGATAGGGTGTGACACCCTATAGAACCATGTCATATAGCTGTCTACATAGACCCACTATACATGAGCTAGTACCTGTCACTCCACGAAAATTATCTGAGCGCATCGCACGTTCGAAATATAACAGAGTCACCACTAGATTTTATTTATTCTAAGAGAAATGGAAAATATCAATAAAATCCAAAGGAAAGAGAAAAGAGTAAGGAAGTCGGTTATGCAAGGGGAAGGTATGAACAACCCTCATATCCGTTGTACTCAACGAGAACCATTTTGATTGTTCTTTACGTAGATGGGTGTTATTATATAAAGGTTACTTGCGACTGGTTCTAATTAATGGAAAAATAAGTTTTTAATTAATATGCTCGCCAAGATTTTGAAATCACGTGCCTACATATTCTCATGTTGAAATGAGAAAAATAAAGCTTTGTAATTCATGAAGTAGAAAATAAGTATTTGTTGGTTGATTTTAGGGAACAATGTTATAATCGTATCCTAGAAGTGTTGTGATGTTAGTTGGTTTGATCCTAGTTCAGATGCTCTAAGCTTTTAGTCTGACTGCTAAGGAATGGATTATAACAGTTATTTTTTGAAGGAGATTTTTGTTTGGTTAATGACATGAAAAGGTTTGTGAGTGTGGTGAAGATGTTGTTTGGACCAAGAGTGTTGTATTTGAAACTATACAAGTGTGTCTGGATCAAGAATGAGGTGTGTTAACCAAGAAATTATGATTAACCATGAATGATGCATGTTTTAACCAATGACTGGTGATTAACCATCCATGAGGTGTCTAAACTAAGAATGAGGTATTTTAACCATGAAATGATGATTAACCATGAATGAAGTGTCTGAACTAAGTTGTGGTGTCTAAACCAATGCAGTGTTGTAGGGGTTTGCCTAGACTCAGGGCTTAAGGCTACAGGGGGGGGGGTGCCTAAACAGGGGATTAACAAGGCAAATAAGGATTTGTCTAAACCAGAGGATTAACAAGACAAACATGCAAGAGTATAGGCGTTTTAACTAAGAGTTGGTGATTAACCCAAATATAGATATTTTAACCAAGAATTGGTGATTAACCTAAGGAGAGGTATTTTAACCAATAATTGATGATTAACCTGAAAGAGAGTATGGTCTAGAGATGAGTATTTTAACCAAAGAATGGCGATTAACCCAAAGAGAGGTGATTTAACCAAGAGATGATGATTAATCTCAAATAAAGTATGGGTGTCAAAATCAAGAGGTGTTGTGTTAGGGCTTGTCACACCCCAATTTTGACCATGAATCGCTGATTCAATACATTCATCATAGCAATTGCATCTCTACATAGCATATCATGCATTCCATACCGCATAGTGCCTAGAATATCAGTCGAAATAATTTTTTCGGATCTACAGGAAAACCAGTTGAATTAGTCGACAGATGTGCGTCAAATCAGTGGATGAATTTTTTTAAAATCAAGCTTCCAGACATCAGCTTTATTAATCTACGTTTCGCGTAGTTTAATCTGGTAGGCTCGATTTATTTTTCAGCCAATGTTTCAGACACTTTTTGATCAACTCGAGCCTGTTTAACCGGTCAAAATTAAAAGAAACGCTGTATTTTTCCAATAAGTTTATTTCGCACTGATCATTTTGGTGCATTCATTTTAATTTTTCGAGCACTTTTGTGCCCAACCTTTATTCATTTTGATACATTTTATTTTTATCTCTTTGTCAAAATGTCCGAAATAAATAAATAGATTTTTCTATGCTTTTATTTCAAATTTATTTTGATTATATAAATTAGTATAATTTTATTCTATTTTATTTGTTTTGACTCATTTTCTACACATCAAAAATCATAAAAGGGCATTTATGGAAATGTAAGCATATTAACCCTAAGTTCACACTATAAATAACTTCATTAGCCGTGACATTAAAAAATTCAGTACACATCAAACGGCGCCTTCCCATTTCTCTTTGGATCTCATTTCAAAACGATCAAAAAGAAAAAAGGGTTTTCTTCCACATTAACATGTTAATGCTCCCCTCATCCATTTTTTCTTGCTCTTTTCTACTGAAAACCATTTTATCTTCACCTCATCTCCTCGCCTCTTTCACTGTATTTTCTTTAACCTCCTTTTTTCACTTATCCAAACCAAAACCATAAGACAACCACTTCATCATCTTAATAATTACTATCATCATCACATAAGATATATCAATAACCTTTCACCACCTCAAAAACTTCTTCTGTTAACTATCACTACTTCCTCCAACTAACACTACAACAACCTTTGCAATCATACCAACTTTCATCATATTTCCACATAAACAAATCTTAAAGCATAAACATCAACAACATGAATATAAGAAGCTTCCAACGGCCATGGCCATGGATCTCAAATATGTAAAATCTGAGAAAAAAGAGTCAGTAGAAAAAGGAGAACAAAAACGGTGAATTTGCATTTTCAGATTTCCGGAAAATCACCCTCCGTCGCCGATCACACCGCTGAGTGCCTTTGACATCCATAGTCGTCGAAGACACCTTCACCGCCTGTAGATTTCTTATTTTTTTTCTTTGTTTTTTTCTTCATTTTTAATTCTCTTGTGAGTTCATTATATGATTTTGTATGTTTGGTTGTTCTCATTTGAGAGAGAAAATACATTTTACTTTGTGATTTAACTGTTGTTGTTCATTGAGTTTAGGATGGAGATGAATACAAATAGAAGAAAAAGAGATGATAATGTTTTTCTGTATCTATAACAAAACCATGAGAGAGAGAGAGAGAGAGAGAGTTAATTGTGGAGGTGTTTTCCTCAGTTTTATTGAAACGAAAGAAATAGAGAGATGTGTGCTTTGTTTTTTTTATGTTTCATTAATTATGACTTGTGTCGCCATGCTATCATTCATTTTTTAATTTTAAAAGAAACATGGGATTTCAATTTTTTTTAAGGAGTGTGGCGCTGCCTTTGGTCCCATTTATTCTGATATGTTTCTTTTCTTACTAGCATTTTGTAGTTTTATATTAATATATAAGTTAATTAGACATTTCTTTTTTTAAAATGAAATATATATATATATATATATATATATATATATATATATATATATATATATATATATATATATATATATATATATAAATTTAATTAGTGGACCAAATCATTTTTCTCCTTTTATTTATTTCATTTTTTTACATTTCTTTTGATTTAGTTGAATTGTTTAAATATTAATTTAATTAATTAATTCTATCTTATTTAATTAATTTCTTTATTTTAATTACTAATTATTTTATTAGATTATGTTTTGTCAATTAATTAGATAATTTCTTTATCCATGTCCGTATTATCACATGTAAATAATCGTACTCATGTTTCACTAACTTCATTAGCATTTCAATTTTAATTTCCAATCACCATTCTCATTCGTAAATCAAACATTGATCACATCGAGTGACTTTTCAAATCAAACGTAATTTCAAACTTCGTATATTGATAATTTTAATTTAATTTCAAACCATTTTCTTAAGTAAGTTGGAAGAAAAAGATTACCCTGGATGGAATATCCAGTCGTAATCCCGAATATTATGCCCAAGTTGTAAGAGCTTGCAAGCCATAAGTATTTTACTTCTCTTCAAAACACTCCAATAAGTGAGTCAAGCCTAGTTAGGTCGTTTGTGTGCCTTTGTTTGTGTATTAATGTGGCTTTTCTTTATTGCTTTTGCTATCTTTATTGTAATATTTATATAATCTGTTGTATTGGTTCCATTATGCTTTGGTACTTGGATACTGTGATTGCAAACCTTGTGGAAAAGACTTTTTGCCCGAGTCTCGAATAAAAACATAAGATATGATGAGGTTGAGTAGTGCGGGTCCGCGAGATGAATTTCTCGTTGGGTCAGTATGAGAACCTTACTTAGAGTAGATCCTTGGGAGTATGTTGTCGCCCGGAAAGTAAGTTGTCGTAAGCTTCAATATTTTTATTTGGACCCATGACTCTAAGGACCATTTCTAGAACCCTAATCCTTTGGCCAACTAGGAAAGATGGTTGCGTAGTGTGGGTCTGCGAGATGAATTTCTTATTAGATCGATGTGAGAACCTCACTTAAAGTAGATTCTTTAGATGGAGTTGACGCCCGACAAGTAAGTTGGCGCAGGTAGCAAACCGTCTGATGGATCCATAACTCTTGGAACCTTTATAACCCTAGATCATACCCGGTGAGAACCTATTCTTGGAAAGTAATCAGATTCACCAATACCTCAGACTTTTGAACCTGTGTATTAAGGAAAAAACAAATATGCATGGCTTGCATTGCATTCATTCACATTCCATTACATCTTCATTTCATCATAATGCATGTCATTTTCCAAACAAAATACAAAAAAAACTCATCCATCATTTGTCATGATCAGCAAAGTGATTCCTGACATGTGTTTAGAACAAAGAACCATGTCTCAGGAGATGATGGACGAGCTAAGGAAAAGTCAAGAAGCATTGAAGAAGGAACTCAATCTTTTGAATAGCCAAATGGGATGGGTTGTGGAAAGCTTGTAAGCCTTATTGAGAAAAGAGGGTTATCCCATACCCATTGCTGCAACGGAGGGAGCTACTACTCCACATCCATCAGGTGTTACCCCAAGTCAAGGGAAATTCTATGTGGCAACTCCTCATCTACCGGCATATGGCCCTCCCTCAGGATGTTAGGATGTTATATCAACATCCTTTGGCTATTCCTCCTCAAAATCACCGAAGTCAGGTTCAGAGCAAAAATTAGAATCATAGCAAGGGGAACAAAGATCACAATAACCCAATTCCGGTGCCATATAGCAAGCTCTACCCCCAGCTGATCCATAATGCTTTGGTGACCCCTCGAGCTCTCACACCTACGTCACCATACCTGCCATGGTACAATCCAAATGCAACATGTGAATTCCATAAAGGGGCAGTGGGACATGCCCTAGATTCTTGCTTAGCGCTGAAAGCCTTGGTACGAGAGCTGATTAACAAAAAACGCTTGGTCTTTGAAGAAGATCACCCGAAGGTCAAGTGCGGATACCATACTGGAACAATGGGGAACTCCTTCGAGAAATGCAAGAGTTTTAAGTTCAAGCTTCAAAGACTGATTGACATTAAGTCACCAACACTCAAGGAGGAAAGCTCAGGTACATACATCTCGATTTCTGGGCCAAGTAGCGAGAAAGGCAAAGGACCTCAGAAACCCCTCAAGGTTTTGTACCATAAGGAAGAAGTTAGGAAGGTGGATAACGAGATATCATCGTTTCCCGATAAGAGAATTGAGATATCACCTTGAATTTTTAATGTCACGATCCATGCAAATGAAAGCAAAGGAGAAGTGAGTAATGGATCCAAGAAGGTGGCGTCCAATGATGAGATTGAAGATAAAGAATTTGAAGATCGTCGTGCCAATGTCAAAAAGCTTATTGATCCCAACTTTCAAGTGGATGAAAATGAGCAGTTAGCAATGCCCAAAGTGCCATACCAGCAACCACTACCTTTTGGTATTCATTGCCAACAATCCTGGTTTGCTCCTTATCCAAATCAACGAGCCCAAGGCCCGAGATATCAGAATCAGCGTCAAAATCAGCCTAGGCCTCAAAATAACTTGGAAATAAGAAATGTTCCTTGTCATCCAATCCTCATGACATATAGCCAACTTCTACAACCTCTAATTCAAAACTCGTTGGTGTTTCCTAAGTCTCTCAAGTCGGTTCCACAACCTTACCCACCTGGGTATGACCCAAATGTGCAATGTGGATATCATGTTGGATTAGAAGGGCATTCAACTAAAGACTGTAATGCTTTCAAAGCCAAAGTACAACAGTTGATTGATAACATGTACATAGCCTTTCAAGAAGGAAGCTTGGTGGTGAACATTAACATATCGCTCGGATAAGTGCAAAGATCTCAAAGGGTGTCCCCCGAAGTTAATGGATCAAGTTTGAAGAAGTCAATTCCCTATAGCTGGCAATCATTTGGCTGTTTCAACATTTCTTTTGTAATTTCCTTGCATGTTGATTGTTAGTTGCTTTTAAGCATTGTTGTTTTCTTTGAATTGGTAAGACTAATGAAGTGTTTATGCATCTTTTGAATTAATCCATTCGTATTCACTCGTTCTTCATTTATGTTAAAAAATAAAAAAAATACTTCTCTCATTCACTTTTGTTTATCAAACTATTGTGGTAACAAACATTGGAAGGAGGATGATGAGAATGAAACACCTGAAATTGTTGTGGTAGACTTTTGAAGAAAACCTTGTCGATGATGTAAGACATTGTTTCGAATACCCAAACACTGAAGTGATAAGGAGTTAATCCCTAGTTAACCACTTTGAGCCTAGAAGTTGGTATTTCTTTCGAATCTAGAAACCCTTAATCTTAACCTGGGGCAGGGTAGTTGTGTTCAGATAGTTTAACTATGCATTCGATTTTTCAAAAGAATCAGTCCATCTGTACACCCTCCAAATAGGTTCAACCATATGTTATTCTTCGCGCATATGTTGGAGTGTCGAAGAAGCTAAAAAAAGATAAAATTAGTATTGGTTGATCCTCATCCACCAATAATGTGGCAGTCAACACCTTTAAAAAAAAGCCCGCTAAGTCAAACACCGCAACAAAATGACTTAGGCAAAAATCAGGGCATCCCTGTGGACCAAAAGTTTCAAAGAAGCGGTCCAGGCAAAAATTAGGGATATAAAATATCAAAAGAGGTCACGTCATCCTCAGCAAAAACAAAATAAGGTGACTGTCATTTCAAGAAAATCTTATATTGAATCCTCATTTTCACCTTCACACCTTCGAAGTCGAATGCATGTATTGAATTAACTGAACGTAGGAACTGGAGATCATCAAGAAGAAGGGGTGGGTAAAAATTAAATTTTGAGCCTTATATCCTTTTGTTTAAAAAAAACGTGAACCAGACCACGTTACAACCCTTAAAATACCTAATTGAGGCATTGTCTATTTTGAAAGCATATTACAGCAAGGTTGTGTTAACTTGACTCCAAACGATCTTTGTTATTCATTTGATCGCACCATCTTGCACATTGTGAGTGACTAGATCATCATTGTGTTCTTATCAGTGATCCGTTCACTATATAAATTTTGATTTCAAATTTTTTCATAAGCACTGCATTAAAATTACCATTTTTTAAATGAACAATCTTATATGCAAGTCAGCACTTAACATCAAAGAAATTCCAATAATATACAATTGAGGAACTTGATAAAGTGAAAGAAGGTCAGTCAAGGGAAATCACTTTGAGTATCAGTAAATCTGAGCCAATCACCCCAAGGGCCAGTTAGCCAAGAGTAATATTCTTCAAGACTCGGATTGGGGCAAGCCACCTCAGAAGCTCATTGAGTCCAACTATCCAAGGACAGTCAATCAGAAGTTTACCATTCCAAGTTTTGGTTAATCAAGGTCAAATCACTACAGTATTCAAACATTGGGGTAGGCCATCTCGAGACCGTCTCATGTCAAGATGTTTCAAACTCACTTTCAAGGTGAACATTTTCAAAGACCCAACAGACTGGGGCAAAATGAGCCACAGAGGGGCATACCCCCTTCATGCTTTCAAACTACTCAAACAAATTCTGCCATACGCCAACAACTATTGAGTTTAAGACGAGTGCCCGAAAATCATGCTATCACGATTCATTAATCCTCCAAAAGAATCCTTTTGGCTAGTTATAACTATCAAGCTTGATAGAATTCTCCTCTGACAACATCTATCACAAAAGATTTGGTTGAGTTCTCGGTGTTGAAGAATCATGATCTCCATAAAAAGCCTTTACAAACTCCCATTCCACTCAAGTGTCAACATTCTCATATCATGATCATTCATATATCATGCATAAAAAAATAATCTAAATCATGCATAGCCGAAATGTACTTCGTGCTGATTTTGCATTGACCCAGGTCTTGTTGTTGATCCTATATCCTTTGACCTCTAATTCCAGTTTGTCTTTGGTGCCCTTAATCCATCATCCGGTTTTCACAGTCATCTTCCAGTCCAACTCAGTTGGCAATTTTGTCCATGAGGTTCAATTCCTTTTAGGATTATCCGATGAATTTCTGGATTACTCCTTTGTTTATTGATGTATTTCCATAACTTGTCTGATGTATTTCTAGATGTTTCCCCACCTATTTGGTGTATTCTCGGATGTGTCTGTATTCTGATGTATTTCCAGAATTTCCTCAATGTACTACCAGATGTGTCTGTATTCTGATACATTTCCAGAATTTATTTCTTTTACTCTCGATGAATTCTCAGACATGTCATTTTTGTTCTGACGCACTTCTAGAACCCCTATGCCATTCCCTGGCATTATTTCTAGACGCATTGGTGTCTCCTAAAATTTAGTTGTCACTAGGCATTATTCCAAGTTTAGTTGTTACTAGAACTCATTTTAAACCCAATTGTCATTGGCATCATTGTCACTCCGTTTGTAAATACAGTCATAATTGATATCTGAAGTTTGGTTGTCACCAACATCATTTCAAGTCCAGTTTTTGCTAGCAAACTCTGTTATAGCCAGTAATTATTTTCCTAATACCCTCGGTCAAGTCCAATTGTTGTTGGCTCTTATTTGTTAAATGTTGGTTGTAATCCATTGCTTACGGTCAAAGTCCAATTGTTATTGGTACCTATCCGTTAAAAGTTGGTTGTGATCCATTGGTTACGGTCAAAGTCCAATTGTTATTGGCACATACAGAGAGTTTGATTACCCTGTCTTTCTTGGTGGTTCCGTGAAAGTCATGTATGACTCATCATCTTGAGGAATTCCCAGAAGCTTGGAGGTTTTCGTGTTAGAAAACTCCAATGATGTTGGTTTGGTTTGATTTCTTTGTAAAGAATCATCATAGCCTTTTGTGTGGATGATCTACTTATAAGAAGACTCCCGTTTATCTTTGTTTTGCATAAATTCCCTGTTAGGAATTTCCAAAATCTTTTATCGAATAAATTTCTTGTGAGAAATCTCCAGAACTATCAGATGTATTCTAAAGTGCCAGGTCATGTATGAACCTGTTGATGAAACTCGCTTGGTATGTTTTCCAATATTGTTAGGTCATGTATGAACCTGTTGCTGAAGTTTTTCTTGGGTTTTCAAGTGCTGTTAGGTCACGTCTGAACCTGTTGTTAAAATCTCTTTGAAATCTCCAAGAATTGGTAGGTCATGCATGAACCTGTGGATATACTTTCTTCGAATTTTCCAGTGTCGTCAGGTCATGTATGAACCTGTTGATAAAACTCCCTTTGATTTTTTCCCAAGTGTTTTCAGGTCATGTTTGAACCTGTGAGTGAAACTTTCTTTGAATATCCTAATGTTGAGGTCATGTATGAACCTATTGATTAAAATTTCCTTGATTTTCTAGTATTGTCAGGTCATGTCTGAATCTGTTGTTGAAACACTTTGAATTTTCCAATGCTGGCAGGTCATGTGAGCCTGTTGATGAAAATTTCTTTGTATATTTTCTAGTATTCCAGGTCTGTTTGGACCTGTTGATGGAACCTTTTGATATCCCTCAGCATTGTCAGGTCATGTTTGAACTTGTTATTGAAACTCTTTGAATATTCTAAATGGCCAGGTCATGTATGAACCTATTGATGGAATTATTTTATTTTTTCCAATGTCGAGGTCATGTATGAACTTGCTGACTAAACTTTCCTTGTATGTTCCCTAATGCTGCCAGGTCATGTTTGAACCTGCTAACTGAGCACTCTTTGAATATTCAAGTGTTGTCAGGTCATGTTTGAACATGTTATTGAAAATTCTTTGAATATTTCATGTTGTCAGGTCATGTGTGAACCTGTTGTTAAAATCTCTTTGAATATTATCCAATTGTCTTTCCTCCAACAGGATTATTATCCCAGTGAATTTCTACCCTCATCATTCCTTGAGCCACCTTTACCATATGTCTCCATCATTTCCCATAAATCTTTGTTTCATTCTGCATCCATCATAAAGCATCTTGCTAGGGTTTATCTTATGTCTGATCATATCCCTAGTAGATCAAAATAAAAAAAGGAGAGAGTCTTGGATCAACGCATATCATATCATATCATGTGATAGGGATTCAGGATCAAAATTTGGATCTTCTTAGTATTTAACTATCTTCCACTATGATCATATGAAGAATGCCCTACTTCATATTCTCTTGTTGAAGATACTTAAATAGGGGCAACTGTCACACCCCAATTTTGATCCTAAATCGCTGATTCAATACATTCATCATAACAATTGCATCTCTACATAACATATCATGCATTCCATACCGCATAGTGCCTAGAATATCAGTCGAAATGATTTTTTCGGATCTACATGCAAATCGGTTGAATTAATCGACGGGTGTGCGTCAAATCAATGGACGGAATTTTTTAAAATCAAGCTTCCAAACATCAGCTTTATTAATCCATGTTTCGCGTAGTTTAATCTGATAGGCTCGATTTATTTTTCAGCCAATGTTTCAGACACTTTTTGATCAACTTGAGCCTGTTTAACCGATCAAAATTAAAAGAAACGCTGTATTTTTCCAATAAGTTTATTTCACACTGATCATTTTGGTGCATTCATTTTAATTTTTCGAGCACTTTTATGCCCGACCTTTATTCATTTTGAGACATTTTATTTTTATCTCTTTGTCAAAATGTCAGAAATAAATAAATAGAGTTTTCTATGCTTTTGTTTCAAATTTATTTTGATTATATAAATTAGTATAATTTTATTCTATTTTATTTGTTTTGACTCATTTTATACACATCAAAAATCATAAAAGGGCATTTATGGAAATGTAAGCATATTAACCCTAAGTTCATACTATAAATAACTTCATTAGCCGTGACATTAAAAAAAAACCAGTACACATCAAACGACGCCTTCCCATTTCTCTTTGGATCTCATTTCAAAACGATCAAAAAGAAAAAAGGGTTTTCTTCCACATTAACATGTTAATGCTCCCCTCATCCATTTTTTCTTGCTCTTTTCTACTGAAAACCGTTTTATCTTCACCTCATCTCCTCGCCTCTTTCACTGTATTTTCTTTAACCTCATTTTTTCACTTATCCAAACCAAAACCATAAGACAACCACTTCATCATCTTAATAATTACTATCATCATCACATAAGATATATCAATAACCTTTCACCACCTCAAAAACTTCTTCTGTTAACTATCACTACTTCCTCCAACTAACACTACAACAACCTTTGCAATCATACCAACTTTCGTCATATTTCCACATAAACAAATCTTAAAGCATAAACATCAAGTTTGACTATAAGAAGCTTCCAGCGGCCATGACCATGGATCTCAAATATGTAAAATCTGAGAAAAAAGAGTCAGTAGAAAAAGGAGAACAAAAACGGTGAATTTGCATTTTCAGATTTATGGAAAATCACCCTCCGTCGCCGATCACACCGCTGAGTGCCTTTGACATCCATAGTCGTCGAAGACACCTTCACCGCCGGTAGATTTCTTATTTTTTTTTGCTTTGTTTTTTTTCTTCATTTTTAATTCTCTTTTGAGTTCATTATATGATTTTGTATGTTTGGTTGTTCTCATTTGAGAGAGAAAATACATTTTACTTTGTGATTTAACTGTTGTTGTTCATTGATTTTAGGATGGAGATGAATACAAATAGAAGAAAAAGAGAGGATAATATTTTTATGTATCTATAACAAAACCATGAGAGAGAGAGTTAATTGTGGAGGTGTTTTCCTCAGTTTTATTGAAACAAAAGAAATAGAGAGATGTGTGCTTTGTTTTTTTTATGTTTCATTAATTATGACATGTGTCGCCATGCTATTATTCATTTTTTAATTTTAAAAGAAACATGGGATTTCAATTTTTTTTAAGGAGTGTGGCGCTGCCTTTGGTCCCATTTATTCTCATATGTTTCTTTTCTTATTAGCATTTTGTAGTTTTATATTAATATATAAATTAATTAGACATTTCATTTTTTAAAATGAAATATATATATATATATATATATATATATATATATATATATATATATATATATATATATATATATATATATATATATATATATATATATATATATATATATATATATATATATATAATTTAATTAGTGGACCAAATCATTTTTCTCCTTTTATTTATTTCATTTTTTTTTACATTTCTTTTGATTTAGTTGAATTGTTTAAGTATTAATTTAATTAATTAATTCTATCTTATTTAATTAATTTCTGTATTTTAATTACTAATTGTTTTATTAGATTATGTTTTGTCAATTAATTAGATAATTGTAGCGGGATATTCGTTACCATTAGAGATATTGACTAAATCCAAGGTAAATCATACAAGTCGAGTCGCCACCGCACTTCTATTTATCCAAAGGAATGGTTAGAAAGCGAACAAAAACCTAAAAGTTTTAACAAAAACTAGTAAAAGAGAAACAAAGATCTGGGTAAGGGGGTTGGTTATGTAATGAGAAGGTGTTAGGCACCTAAAACATCCTAGGTACTCCTAGGGAGCCCTTTTCACACTTGTTGTAAAGGTCGTTGTTTTTGTGAAAAATTTGTTTGTGCAAACATGATTGAAGGGATGAGAAGAGAATATACAAATTATTTACATTTTTGTGTTTGGATGGATAAACCCATTGCCTACGTACCATCTTAAAAAAGATTAGGATCAAAACCTCGTAATTCGGGGTAAAAATCTCAAAATGAGTTGGTGAATTGATTGATCCAAAAGCCTTAAGGTCTTTTGTTATCAAAGAGGGAAAACTCAACCTAAAACCACGAATCCACCAGGTGAGGATAGCTTCAACATGCTAGTGAGGGGTTAACCCTATAATAAGCATGGAAGACTCATTGTCCATCACTAAGGATATAGGTGAGTATTACATCTACCACAAAGATAACTCAAACCTAATAGCTAAAGGTTATGAAAAAGTTTTGATTAGAAAGTGGCCATTGAAACCACAAAAAGACATTTGAATGGGTTATATTTACCAATTAGAAGTATATACAAAATGGTCAAAGTTGACTTAAAGATTCAATTCAAAATAAGTATTATGAAAAACAAGTTTGAAAATCAAAAGCATAAGGCTTAGGTTTCTAATGTTTGAAAACAAGTGTTAAGTGTTTGCACAAAAGTTTTGGCTTGGGTTAGAGTGGAGAGAAGAAGACGAAGGGCTAAAGTCCTAGGCATGCAAGAGGTGAGGGATAAAGAAACAAAACCACAATGGAGTTCCTCTTTTGAGATCATATTGATGATCCAAGTAGCTCCCATCCTTTGGAATGAGCAATCACATAAAGCATAAACTCAAGCAATCATCAATCGAATGAACTCTTGGAAAGACTCCTCGATGCATCTTGGATCTCTCTCTCTTAGAAGCTCATGGTAATGGCTCCTCAATTAAGCTCAAGTTGGAACTCCTAGCACAAGAAAACACACATCAAAAGGTTCTATAAATACAATCAAAGAATGGATAAGAGGGAGTTAGAATGTGGTCCTTTCAATGTTCATCCTCAAGCTTAAGCATTCTAAAGGCTCAATGCCTAGTTGCTCTTTGACTTTTTATAGCACTCTAAAGGCCCAATGCCTAGTTGCTCTTTGACTTTTTATAGCACTCTAAAGGCCCAATGCCTAGTTGCTCTTTGACTCCAAATTTGCATAGGGAAGGCCCTAAAGTCTAAGTCCATTTTGTCCAATTCTTTGCATTTGGTTCACAACAATCAAAACAAAACACAAGCATAATAGTATATACACAATTATGTGCTCAAGTGAGCAAAAGGCAAATGGCATTAACATAAACATATGCTCAAGTGAGCAAAGGGAAGAGCAAATGAATAATATGTACAAGAATAGTAAATTGCATAAAAGTAAAGTGCAAAAGTAAATGTTAATTGTTAATGGTTAGTGTTAGTAGTTAGTGTGCCATAAGGCAAATTTAGCGCTATGTTAAGCAATCGTAATTGGACTTATGTAGAAGTCACAACTATCTGAGGCCGGTCAATAATAATGTAGGCAACAACACAAGTTAGAAGTCTTGATTAGTGAACCAAGTTCCAATAACTTGCCATGCCAAAAAGAAGAAGAGAATTGATCTTGTATTGGTTTAAGTCCTTTGCATGATTTAGGAAGCAACCTATCCTTAATGCAAAGCCATTCATTTGATCAATTGATCAAGATGAATTAAATTTGAATCAAGGAAGATTAAGTCTCCCTAATCAATGCTAACTTATCAACCTTCAACTCATTGATCAAAGAGAAAGAAGAAGAAGAAGAAGGAGATGAAGAATGGATAAGGAAATGGAAAGATAAAAAATGCATAAGATGAAATAAGATGTACCAATCCATATGTATTGACCAAATGACATTGAAAGTCAAAGTCTGTCATACCCCAAAAATTACCCATCATTTTTCCTAAAAAAAAAAAAAAAAAAAAAAAAAAAAAAAAAGAGAATTTTTTTTTTAATTAATTAATTAATTAATTAATTAATTAATTAAATAATTAAAATAAATAAATAAATAAAATATAACAAATTATTTTGGACTTGGGTCTCCCTCATTCCAAGCCCATTACCCACGAAATTAGTCTATAAATACTGAAGTTTCAGTAGGGGGAGTTAGACTTGGAGTTACACTGGGAGATTCACTGGAGAAAGAAGGAAGAGAAGCAAAACACTCTGAGGTTTCCTTGGAACAAAACCTTGAGGAAAAAGAAAGAAAGAGAACAGAGAAGGACGGATAGAAACTTTGGCATAGGAACCCTGCCTACCCGGAGAATTCAGAGTAAAGAAACCCTGAAGGCAGCCCATCTGCACCGAAGCCATCGCCGTCCAATTCCCGCTGCCTAACTTATTCCGATACTACAAGTGGTCAATCCCTTCAACCTTGAATTGGCAAACAGGTTTTGCGTATCTCTATTGTTTATACTTTCAATTGGCCATATCTACATATATAATGCATCATGATTAAATGTTGATATATAATTTGCTTTCGTATGGGAATTTAACTATGCCTGAATACCCTGAATGTTTGATCATGTTATTCCTGTGATAAAATACCATAAAATTCAAAGTTCCTAACGTGGGGCTGTTTTCAAATTCAAAATCCGTGGCCGCTCGCTAGCACCTCGCTAGGTGAGCCTGGGGCGAGTATTCGCCTGGCCTTCGCTAGGCGAGGCAGAGGCGAACGAGACAGTAGCTGACTTTTCTATTCTGTTTTTTTTTTATGTTTTATCATAGCTCTGCATTATTCATCCTATCCTATTTATTGTTGTGATATTTCTCCGGTGTAATCTTCGATTGCACCCTGATTTGGTGTTCTGACATGTTTCTTTTTTTTTTGAGTTTCGTAAAGGTTCGCATATCCCAGGAAAAGGTTATTGGCTAGGTATTCCACTTTAGTTGTGGGATACCCTTGTGGAGTTTCACCCTAAATTAATTTTTAATGTATTAATTTCTAATGTATTAATTTTTTTTAATATATTATTTTTAATAATTTTAATGTGGAGTTTCATCCTAATTATATAATTAATTGTAAAACTTTGCCTTTGAATAAGTGATCTTGGACCTCTCTTTGTTGCCTTACGATTACGATATTACGGTCATGTCCCGCGAACGTGGGGATACCCTTAGCAAAGACCCTTCGGTTAAATCATCATAAAATAAATTATAGTCCCTCGGATGTTGCCTTCGAATATACAACTTTGTCCCTCGATGACCCTCCGATGTTGCCTACGGTTAAAAGATGATAGTCCCTTCGAATGCTAAGGTATCCTCGTAACTGTTGCCTTCAATGACCAATCGATGACCCTACGATGACCCTTTTACATCCAAAGGATAAAACTACTTATTTCTCAATAATAAGGACAGTTTTACCCTCATAAGGATAGGAAATACTCATAAAGACCTTGGGTCGGTATAACTCTTAATTGCTGGCTCACAACCTAAAACATTTTTTCACACCTCACACCTTTCAAAATACCTTCAGAAAATCACCACTTGGTATACATTCATACTAGAATCATTACCGAGTTATATTTTTCTAAACAATTTTCAAAACTAAATGAGATAATCACTTTGTATACATTCATACAAGAATCATTACAAAGTTAAATTCTCTTTTCAAAACAATTTTTCTAAACAATTCACAAACACTTTTTTTTTTAAAAATAATATAAGTGATCGAGCAATTAAGAGCCCATGGATAACCATGGATACAAAGGGTGCTAACACCTTCCCTTTGTATAATGTACCTCCCGAACCCAAAATCTAAATTAAGGTCTTTCCTGTTCTTTTCCACCTTTCCTTATTGGATAAAAGAAAAGTCGGTGGCGACTCTTGCTAACCGCGACATTGCGATTAAAACCACAAAAAAGTCCAGTTCACCGTATGACAGAACTGGCGACTCTGCTTGGGACCTTAAAAAGAGAGGTTACCTTAAAAACAAGATCACTTATTCAATTTGTCTGATTTATTTTTAAGGGATTGCTTGGGTATGTTATGCTTGAGTGAAAGATCCTACACCCGGATCTAGTGTACCTTAGGTAAGTAGCAAGAGATCATCGCGACTGTCCGGCGTATACTGGAATGGTCAAAATGATGGCTACGGTTAATGTGGCACTTTGGATGTCCTGATGTTCCTCATGTTAGTTGAGGAAATATTTGGCATTCGCGTGGTGTCATAAAAGCATTAACCAGACCTTTAGAACCCTAATTGACTCATCCTGGCCATTAGAAAGTAGTGAGATAACTGGCTTCGGTTCCGACTGGAGTTGGTTGAGACTCGATACTACACTCTTTGAGATTGGACTTTAGGGAAGCTTCGGTCAACCACTTGGTGTTGCACTGAAGTGGACTTAAGGAAAGGTCAATGATTTGAGATCCTTCTAGAACCCGGTTACTATTCTAAGACAGGTTGAACCAACCAAACTTCAGTGGGGAGGATATTTACCTATGGAACTCACGCAAGCCTTAAAACCTAGGAATGATTGTTGTGTGACTTGCTTGTGCTTGTTATTTATCTAACAACATGACATCATAACAACATAACATCATAACATCATGGCATTGTACTAACCATTTCAAGGATTTAGGGATTTAACTCTGCTAAAAAAAAAAACAGAAAAAACAAAAACAAAAGCAAAAACAAAAGAGAAAAGAAAAAAAAAGCTCTTTTTGTTAGTTTATGCAAAGTTAAATCCCGAAAGTCCTTGAAAACATTTCATACATTGCATTGCATCGCATAACAGGTATTCTAAAGGATCAGTGTTCTCACGGTTTTCCTATCAAACAGATTCCAGCAGATTCAAACAGATTGAACAATGGCTCTCGAACAAACTGTCAAAGATCTCCAGGCCCAGAATGCTCAATTCCAGGAAATGATGCTGAGCTTATCTAAGGGGCAGGAAGAACTGAAAGCTCTTTTGATGGAGAAGAAGAAGGACCAGAAACCTGTGGGTTACATCAACCCGGGGAGAAGGCTTAAGGGACAGGTTACAGGAGTCAAGATTAGAATTCCGAAGGATTCAGAAGAAGAGACCGAGAATGATTCGGAAGATGAGAATCCTAATCTCGTCAATTCTGAGGACGACGATGAAGATTATGAACATGAACAGTACTCTCCGAAGGATGATAAGTACAAGTTGCTGGAAGAACGTATGCTAGCTATGGAGGGGCAGAAAGTGCCCGGTCTGGATTTCGAAAACTTGGGTCTGGTCTCTGATGTGGTCATTCCCCGCAAATTCAAGGTTCCCATTTTCACTAAGTATGATGGTGCCTCTTGTCCTCAGATGCATCTAAGGGCTTATGTGAGAAAGATTCAGCCGCACACTACTGATAAGAAACTGTGGATCCATTTCTTCCAAGAGAGTCTGTCTGGCACACAGTTAGAGTGGTATTATCAGCTTGAGAGCTCTAACATCCGCACATGGACTGATTTAGCAACAGCTTTCTACAAGCACTACCAGTATAATTCTGAGTTAGCGCCTACTCGGCTACAACTACAAAATATGACTATGGGCTCTAAAGAAAGTTTCAAAGAATATGCTCAAAAGTGGAGAGATTTGGCTGGCAGAGTCAAACCCCCTATGACTGATCGAGAGTTAGTGGACATGTTCATGGGTACACTGACTGGCCCATTCTACAGCCATCTAATGGGAAATTCCTCGTCAGGTTTCACTGAACTTATCTTGACAGGTGAACGGGTTGAAAGCGGCATTCGAAGTGGAAAGATACAGGCAGCTACTTCTGCAAGCACCAAAAAGTCCTATCAGGGAAAGAATGAATCAAATGCTGTGTACAGTGAGAGGAAGCATAACAAGAAGAATCGTGACCATACTATTGGGGCAGTTACAATTGCCGCACCGCCATCTCAGAACTTCCAACACAGACAAGACAGGTCGAGAAGACAGTTTACCAAGATCAATATGACTTTAACCCAAGCACTGCAGAGTATGTTAAAGGCCAATTTGATTACCCTCAGAGGCCCTCCTGCAAATCCCAACACTACTTCTCCTCGTTATAATCCCAACGCCAGGTGTGCCTATCACTCCGATAGCCCCGGGCATGATACGAATGATTGCTGGTTGTTGAAGAACAAGATTCAGGATATGATCGACGCTGGAGAAATTGAATTTGATCCTCCGGCGACCCCCAATGTCATCACAGCACCTATGCCTAATCATGACCAGAATGTTAATGTTGTGGACGACAATTCTCACGTTACTGACGTTGCTGATTTAGCATCTCCTCTCCTGATCGTTAAGAAGAATTTATTGCAAGCTGGTTTATTTCCAGGTTGTGCTGAAGATTGCGATCTCTGTGTACTCCGACCCAATGATTGTTTGAAGTTGAAGAACGGCATTCAACGGCTGATGGATGATCGTACAATTCTATTTGAAAGGGTTCCTAAGGTGGACAACTCTATTGAAGAGGTATCTGTGATTGCTAGGTCCAAAGCTCCAGTGAAGATTACCGCTACTAGAGTGCCTGTGAAGATTACCGCTGAGCCCAAAGTGGCTCCCCTGATTATTACCGCACCTGGCCCCGTGCCATATTCCTCCAGCAAAGCTATTCCGTGGAACTATGGAGGCGACGTTTACATCCATGGCATAAAGCAAGTTGGTAGTTCTGCTAATCCTAATGATATTGTGGGGACTAGTAAAGTTACTCGAAGTGGAAGGATCTACTCCCCAGAAATCTCACCTCCCGCTCCCGAAATTCGAGGAAAAAGACCAGTCAATCCTCCTCAGTCAGAGACATCGGTCGAAGTTACTTCTGAAGATGTTGCCAAACAGGAAATGGAAGAGATGCTGAAAATCATCCGTAAGAGCGATTTTGATGTAGTGGAACAATTGGGGCATACTCCGTCTAAAATCTCAATGTTGTCCTTGTTATTATCCTCTGAATCCCATGCCAATGCATTGATGAAATTCTTGAAGACCGCTCATGTGCCTCAAGAAACATCCGTCGATCAATTCGAACATTATGTTGCTAATTTGACTGTTGACAATGGCCTAGGCTTTTCCGATGCTGACCTGACGCCAGCAGGAAAGAATCACAATAAAGCTCTGCATATCTCCATCGAGTGTGAGGGGATCACCCTGGCTCACGTGTTGATCGACAACGGCTCTTCCTTGAATGTGCTCCCGAAAGCTGTACTCGATAAATTTGACTACAAAGGCATTGAACTGAAACCTAGTGATGTTGTGGTGCGTGCTTACGATGGTGCGAAGAGTGTTGTCTATGGTGAAGTGGTTCTCCCTATCAAGATAGGACCTCAAGTCTTCAACACTACCTTTCACGTGATGGACATTCGTCCCGCCTACTCCTGCTTGTTGGGGCGCCCTTGGATCCATGGGGCAGGTGCGGTAGCTTCGTCGCTTCATCAAAAGCTGAAGTATCCAATAGCAGGCATGGTTGTCACTGTATGTGGAGAAGAAGAGTATATTGTCAGTAGTGTGCAAGCCTTCAAATACGTCGAGATGGATGGTGAATTCTTTGAGACTCCTTCTCAGTCATTTGAAGTGGTTCCTCCACCCAGTCCTGTCCTTAAGCCAACTCCCCTTGTGCCCAAGGTTGTTCGTGCTCCCCCTGTCATGATGTCTCTGAAAGATGCTCAAGCCGCGATTGAAAATGGTGATCGTGCTGGTTGGGGTCAACTGATCAATGTACCGTACAAGTCTGATAAAGCTGGCCTGGGGTTTAACTCTGGAAAGATAGTCAAAAATCAGATTAATGCTATGGAAGATGCTGATAGTGATTGCGACTTGGATAGCTGGATTTTCCCAACAATTGGTGACGGACTCAACAATTGGAAGACTGAAGACATTATCCCGATTTCCTTTAGTCAGGAGTAATTGTTATTGTTTATTCTAGAATTGCAAATTTTAATTTTCTTTTACAATCAAACTTCTTAAAGCATTGTGTCTATGCCCGAGGCACAATGGCTAATTTGTTAGGGGTTTTGTCATTTTCATAAGCATATTTATATTCAATAAATCAATGGACGTTTTGCATTCAAATATTGCGCTCTTTGTCTTTCCTATTATCTTTCAAACAAGCTATGTTTTCTTACACACACGCACGTAACGAATTGCAGATCCCTATCCACTCTGGATCCTGTTGATAATAGTTCTACTACTGTTCATTATGACTTTGAAAATCCGATCTACCGAGCCGAAGATGGAAGTGAGGAAGATTGTGAAGTACCTGAAGAACTTGCCAGACTGTTACTACAAGAAGAAAGGACTATACAGCCGCATGAGGAGTCAGTTGAGACTGTAAATCTGGGTACCGAGGTGGACAAGAGAGAAGTCAAAATAGGAGCAGGCTTGGAAAGCAGTATCAAGGAAAGATTGATTCAGATGCTACATGACTATGTGGAGATTTTTGCTTGGTCTTACGAAGACATGCCAGGGCTGGATACCGATATAGTAGTGCATCGTTTGCCGACGAAGGAAGATTGTCGTCCTGTTAAGCAAAAGGTTCGTCGCATGCGTCCTGAAATGTCCGAGAAAATCAAGGCCGAAGTCATGAAACAATTCGATGCTGGTTTTCTGGCGGTTACTTCTTATCCTCAATGGGTTGCTAATGTGGTACCAGTGCCAAAGAAGGATGGTAAGGTGCGAATGTGTGTGGATTACAGAGATTTGAATAGAGCGAGTCCCAAGGATGATTTCCCACTGCCACACATTGATGTTCTGGTAGACAACACCGCTCAACACAAGGTATTCTCCTTCATGGATGGATTCTCGGGTTATAACCAGATCAAAATGGCACCTGAGGACATGGAGAAGACTACGTTTGTGACGCAATGGGGCACCTTCTGTTATAAAGTAATGCCGTTTGGTTTAAAGAACGCAGGAGCAACGTACCAGCGTGCTATGGTGGTTTTGTTCCATGACATGATCCATCATGAAATAGAAGTATATGTGGACGATATGATAGCCAGGTCTCATAATGAAGAAGAACATCTCGATCATTTATACAAACTGTTTGAGAGGCTGAAGAAATACAAGTTGAGATTGAACCCGAACAAATGCACCTTTGGAGTAAGATCCGGTAAACTCTTGGGCTTTATTGTCAGTGGTAAAGGTATTGAGGTTGACCCGGCCAAGGTGAGAGCTATTCAAGAAATGCCAGTTCCCCGTACGGATAAAGAAGTCAGAGGTTTCTTGGGACGTTTGAATTACATTGCCCGGTTTATTTCCCATTTGACCGCTACTTGCAAACCCATCTTCAAGTTACTGAGAAAAAATCAGGAGATGATATGGAATGATGAATGTCAAGAAGCTTTTGACAAAATCAAGAAGTACCTCCAAGAACCTCCGATTCTGGTACCACCAGTTGAGGGAAGACCTCTAATCATGTATTTGACCGTTTTAGAAAACTCAATGGGGTGCGTGTTGGGGCAACATGACGAGTCTGGTCGAAAAGAGCATGCCATATACTACCTTAGCAAAAAGTTTACCGACTGTGAAACAAGATACTCACTGCTCGAGAAAACTTGCTGTGCTTTGGCCTGGGCTGCTCGCCGACTAAGACAGTATATGTTGAATCACACCACTTTGTTGATTTCTAAGATGGATCCTATCAAATACATATTTGAGAAACCCGCCCTCTCCGGAAGAATAGCAAGATGGCAGATGATTTTAACAGAGTATGATATCCAGTATACCACCCAAAAAGCAATCAAAGGAAGCGTGCTAGCTGATCATTTGGCTCATCAGGCAGTGAATGATTATCAGTCTATGAATTTTGAGTTCCCAGATGAGGATGTCATGCTTGTTACTGATTATGAAGAACCTGGACCAGAGGAAGGACCCGAAGTGGGATCCCGATGGACTATGGTTTTTGATGGATCGTCTAACGCATTGGGCAACGGTATTGGCGTCGTGATCATTTCCCCCAAGGGTGGCCATACGCCTTTCACCGCTAGACTATGTTTTGAATGCACCAACAATATGGCTGAGTATGAAGCGTGTATTTTGGGACTCAGAGCTGCTATAGACCTAAGAATCAAGTTCTTGAAGGTGTACGGAGACTCAGCCTTGGTAATCAGTCAGGTCAAAGGAGAATGGGACACTAAACATCCGAATCTCATCCCTTATCGAGAACGGGTGTTGACATTAATCCCATACTTTGAAGAGATCACATTCGAATATATTCCACGAGAGGAGAACCAGTTGGCAGACGCATTAGCTACCATGTCATCTATGTTCAGAGTCAGATGGGACAATGAAGCTCCCCGGATTACCATTGAACGACTAGACGAACCAGCATATTGTTATGAACTTAACGCTGATGAAGTAGAAGAGAAGCCTTGGTACCACGAGATAAAAAGATATTTAGAAGCTCAAGAATACCCTGAAGGGACATCCATCAATGACAGGAAATTTCTGAGGAAGTTCTCCGCTAAATTCTTTTTGAGTAATGGAATATTGTACAAACGTAACCATGATTCGACTTTGCTTCGCTGTGTGGATAGAAAGGAATCAGAGAAGATTATGGAAGACATGCACGACGGTATCTTTGGGACTCATTCTAGTGGACATACAATGGCCAAGAAGATTCTGAGGTCAGGGTATTATTGGTCTACCATGGAAACTGATTGCCACCATCACTCCAGAACTTGTCATAAGTGCCAGATCTATGCGGATAAAGTACATGTGCCTCCTGCTCCATTAAACGTGTTGACCGCGCCGTGGCCCTTTGCAATGTGGGGCATTGATGTGATTGGCGAAATTAAACCTACCGCCTCTAATGGACATCGTTTCATCCTTGTTGCTATTGATTACTTCACAAAGTGGGTGGAGGCAGCCTCATTTGCTTCTGTTACTAAGAATGTGGTGGCACGATTCATCAAGAACAACCTCATCTGCCGATACGGCGTCCCTGAGAGAATTATCACTGACAATGGCACTAATTTGAACAACAAGATGATTACTGAACTCTGCACGCAGTTCAAAATAAAACACCATAACTCTTCTCCGTACCGGCCAAAGATGAACGGCGCTGTAGAAGCGGCTAATAAGAATATTAAGAAGATTATACAAAAGATGACGGTAACATACAAAGACTGGCATGAGATGTTACCATTTGCTCTTCATGGTTATCGTACTTCCGTGCGAACTTCGACAGGGGCAACTCCTTTCTCTTTAGTCTACGGAATGGAAGCCGTTTTACCAGTGGAAGTTCAGATTCCCTCTCTAAGGATCATGAAAGAGGCGGGCTTAGACGAGGACGAATGGATTCAGACTCGACTCGATCAGATAAATTTGATGGATGAGAAGAGACTTGCGGCTGTATGTCACGGGCAGATATATCAGAAGCGCATGACCAGGGCATTCAACAAAAAGGTCAAGAGACAAGTGTATCAAATTGGCGACTTGGTAATCAAACGCATCATCCTACCACAAACTGACCCTAGAGGCAAATGGACTCCCACATACGAAGGGCCATTTGTAGTTAAGAAGGTATTCTCAGGTGGAGCCATGATACTCGCTACAATGGATGGTGAAGACTTCCCACATCCCGTGAACGCGGACATAGTTAAAAAATACTACGCATAAAAGAGACCCGCTAGATCGACGTATCTAGGCAAAAGTAAGGGCATCCCGGCGAACCAAAAGGGTTCGGGCAAAAATTAGGGATATATAAAAAAAATGTACACCCGGCAAGTCGAAAACCTGAAAAGGCGGCTTGGGCAAAAAAGGGTATCCTGGTGGACTGAAAACCTGAAAAGGCGGTCCAGGCAAAAATTAGGGATTAAAGCGTATGACTATGTCCCGTTCTCAGTCAACTTTCATCCAAGTTCGAGGGACTGACCAAGCCAATCACTTCTATCCGACAGCAAGGGATGAGATGCTCGAAGACATAATGACAGTAGTAGGCTTAAAATCAATAGGACTTCTTCCACATAGCTTTCTCTTTGTTTTCGACAATTTCCTCTTACTAGGATTTCTGTCTCCTTGTACACAAATTGCCTGTTTATAGGCCTTCTTTCAAAATCAATACAACCTTCTTTCAAAAGATGCTTTTGTTTTTTCTTTTTCTGTTTTGTTTGCGTAAACGTCCATTGATTTAATTTGAATTAATATATGCATTTGAATATGACTGATGTTTACCAAAAATACATGCATAGAATAGCAATAGCAATTACTACCCAACTTCAGGATCAAGGAAAAGGTCTAATCATGCTTCCAATGAATCCGCTACCAATTCTCTTCCCCAGCAAGCCTTTTTTTTTTCTCCTCAGAAAATGGCAGTATCCCCAGGCACAACCAGCTACTCCCCAACAGAGGTCGGCGTCACCAGACAGATTGATCATCTCATCCATCCCCAGCCAGGCTCTGTTGAATATTTCCACCATCAGACAGAAATCAAGCATCCCCAGCCGAGAAAGGGTCATCGACACAAATGTCTCAAATCAGTAGATGGGGATTTATTTTCCCCAGTAGAGTCCCCAAGCAGAACTTCTCATACGCATAACTCATTCATTACATCCTTTCACAGCATACGCATGCATACAACATTCACATTTATTTTAGCATAACACGAAACATCTCATGCATCATGACATAGCATGAAGCTAACTTTTTCTTTGCAGGTTAATTATCCTCTTGATATAGTCAAAGTAGAAGGTTCATTCAGACAGACACCTTTATCAATCACATTCAAGATTCAGATACATATTTCAAATACAGTTCATGGGAACATTCATTCTGACAACACTTCGATATCCTCCTAACGATGGCATCTCTAAGCCCATCCCAGACATTTATTGCAAGTACAACATATACAGGTTATCAGATACAGCCTAACGTACGGTTCATTCTGATTCAGCCCAACATATGACTTCTTCAGCAACTCCAATGCGGTCTAACGTACGACCCATTTGGACCTTCAAATCCTCAGATGTTGCCTAGCGTACGGTACATTCAGGGGTGTAGTCTAGCGTACGACTACTTTCTTTTTCAGATGCAGCCTAACGGACGACTCATTCTACAACTCGGATACGATCTAACGTACGATCCATTCTGAACTTCAACAACCCCAACGCAGTCTAACGTACGACCCGTTTGGATCTTACAACCCTCAGATGCTACCTAACGTACGGTACATTTCTGAAGTGTAGTCTGGCGTACGACTACCGCTTTCATCATCAGATGCGGCCTAACAGACGACTCATTCTGCGACGGTCTAACGTACGACCCGTTCGGATGTCCATCCCCTCAGATGCTACCTAACATACGGTACATTTCTGAAGTGTAGTCTAACGTACGACTACCCCTTTCATCATCAGATCCTACCTAACATACGGTACATTTCTGAAGTGTAGTCTAACGTACGACTACCCCTTTCGTCATCAGATTCAGCCTAACGTACGGCTCATTCTGCAACTCAGATACGATCTAGCGTATGGTCCATTCTGATCCTTTATCCCCAACAGCATATGACACACTCCGACTCCCCAGCGAAGTCGGCAGCCTAATGGATGACTCATTATACGGTCTAACGTACGACCCAGTGTGGCACCCATGTCTTCAAATTGGCCTAATATACGGCGCGATCTGAAGCTTTCGTCATCAAACCTCCCGGATGGCATCTTTAAGCCCATCTCCATCAAGACCAACTGTCGATTCTCAAGTGCAAATTTTTGGGGCATTCTAGTGTTCAATAATCTTCCACCTCCAGACCACGAATGGCATACACGCCATCCTAACTCTCTCGGTTCAAGAATATTGAACAGGGGCAGCTCTCATACCCCAAAAATTACCCATCATTTTTCCTAAAAAAAAAAAAAAAAAAAAAAGAAAAAAAGAAAAAAGAGAATTTTTTTTTAAATAATTAATTAATTAATTAATTAAATAATTAAAATAAATAAATAAATAAAATATAACAAATTATTTTGGACTTGGGTCTCCCTCATTCCAAGCCCATTACCCACGAAATTAGTCTATAAATACTGAAGTTTCAGTAGGGGGAGTTAGACTTGGAGTTACACTGGGAGATTCACTGGAGAAATAAGGAAGAGAAGCAAAACACTCTGAGGTTTCCTTGGAACAAAACCTTGAGGAAAAAGAAAGAAAGAGAACAGAGAAGGACGGATAGAAACTTTGGCATAGGAACCCTGCCTACCCGGAGAATTCAGAGTAAAGAAACCCTGAAGGCAGCCCATCTGCACCGAAGCCATCGCCGTCCAATTCCCGCTGCCTAACTTATTCCGATACTACAAGTGGTCAATCCCTTCAACCTTGAATTGGCAAACAGGTTTTGCGTATCTCTATTGTTTATACTTTCAATTGGCCATATCTACATATATAATGCATCATGATTAAATGTTGATATATAATTTGCTTTCGTATGAGAATTTAACTATGCCTGAATACCCTGAATGTTTGATCATGTTATTCCTGTGATAAAATGCCATAAAATTCAAAGTTCCTAACGTGGGGCTGTTTTCAAATTCAAAATCCGTGGCCGCTCGCTAGCACCTCGCTAGGCGAGCCTGGGGCGAGTATTCGCCTGGCCTTCGCTAGGCGAGGCAGAGGCGAACGAGACAGTAGCTGACTTTTCTATTCTGTTTTTTTTTTATGTTTTATCATAGCCCTGCATTATTCATCCTATCCTATTTATTGTTGTGATATTTCTCCGGTGTAATCTTCGATTGCACCCTGATTTGGTGTTCTGACATGTTTCTTTTTTTTTTGAGTTTCGTAAAGGTTCGCATATCCCAGGAAAAGGTTATTGGCTAGGTATTCCACTTTAGTTGTGGGATACCCTTGTGGAGTTTCACCCTAAATTAATTTTTAATGTATTAATTTCTAATGTATTAATTTTTTTTAATATATTATTTTTAATAATTTTAATGTGGAGTTTCATCCTAATTATATAATTAATTGTAAAACTTTGCCTTTGAATAAGTGATCTTGGACCTCTCTTTGTTGCCTTACGATTACGATATTACGGTCATGTCCCGCGAACGTGGGGATACCCTTAGCAAAGACCCTTCGGTTAAATCATCATAAAATAAATTATAGTCCCTCGGGTGTTGCCTTCGAATATACAACTTTGTCCCTCGATGACCCTCCGATGTTGCCTACGGTTAAAAGATGATAGTCCCTTCGAATGCTAAGGTATCCTCGTAACTGTTGCCTTCAATGACCAATCGATGACCCTACGATGACCCTTTTACATCCAAAGGATAAAACTACTTATTTCTCAATAATAAGGACAGTTTTACCCTCATAAGGATAGGAAATACTCATAAAGACCTTGGGTCGGTATAACTCTTAATTGCTGGCTCACAACCTAAAACATTTTTTCACACCTCACACCTTTCAAAATACCTTCAGAAAATCACCACTTGGTATACATTCATACTAGAATCATTACCGAGTTATATTTTTCTAAACAATTTTCAAAACTAAACGAGATAATCACTTTGTATACATTCATACAAGAATCATTACAAAGTTAAATTCTCTTTTCAAAACAATTTTTCTAAACAATTCACAAACACTTTTTTTTAAAAAATAATATAAGTGATCGAGCAATTAAGAGCCCATGGATAACCATGGATACAAAGGGTGCTAACACCTTCCCTTTGTATAATGTACCTCCCGAACCCAAAATCTAAATTAAGGTCTTTCCTGTTCTTTTCCACCTTTCCTTATTGGATAAAAGAAAAGTCGGTGGCGACTCTTACTAACCGCGACATTGCGATTAAAACCACAAAAAAGTCCAGTTCACCGTATGACAAAGTCAAACAATAGAAAATCAGAAATGAGATGAAGATTGGAGATTAAACAATAAGCAAAATATTTTTGGCATTTTTTAATATTAAAATAAACTTGAATTAAAAATAAAAGAAAGGTCAAACTTCAAAATCACTTCAAATCAACCTTGAAAGGTCCAAGTGATTTATCCCAAATTCAACAAGGTCAAACTAAGTTTGACAATTTTTTTTAGCATTTTTAAAAGTCAGAAACTATTTTTAATCAATTAAAAATGAATAAAAATAACCTAATTGAACTAAAATCTCAAATAAATCTCAAATCAATTAAAAAATTGATGAGAATATTTTTCATAGATCCATCATCAATCAAATAGGTTAGGAAAATATTTTTGTATTTTTTGAATATCAAAGACTATTTAAAATGAATTAAAAATAACCAGAAAAGAGAAAATTTACAAAAAATATCAAATGATGAAATAAAAAATATTAAAAATCAAAATCAGAAACTAGAATTTATTTGGAGAAAAATGCAATTGGTCCCATATTTTTTGGATTTAAAATGAAGAAGATATTGATTTTTGAAAATAATGGAAATAAAAGAAATTAAATCAGAAAATAGAAAATAAGAAAAAACAAGGAGCGTTGGATTGGATCTCATTAATTGACGTGGCCAATCCTGAGGTTCAGAAGCGTGCGTTCATGGTAAGTCCAAGTCAATGAGAAACATCCAACATTAAAATAAGTCATAACAATGGAAGGCCACGATTAGACCTGGAAAATGAATCCAACGATCAAGATTCAAACTGGCAATGGGACGGCCACCGGAGCCACCTTCTTCTCCGATGAGCTTGTGTTTTCCGGCCAAAATTGCAGGCAACCAAAACTTAACCAAAATACACGATCTATACACCGTTGGAAAGCTGGGATGATGTAGATCATCCCTGTATCACTCAATTCCACTCTAGATCTCTATATTGAGAGAAATCAGAGATGGAAATTCTGTGATGTTCATGAGAACTTGATGGATTTCAAAAATTAAATGCACAGTAATGATGCCTCCATTAAGAGGACTTCAGCCAACACAAAATCCAAGCAAATATGTCAATAGATGATGAGTTTCGAAGAAAAAACCAGTTGAAGAACAACCTTGGATTCTGGAGATTTGAGCTTGATTCCTTGATTCCTTTATCAAAACAGAAGATCAATGAGCTGAAGGATGAAGGTTTAGAAGCTTTAGATCCAAAGATTCAACTAGATGTAGTTGAATTTTAGATCTGAAAAATTTGAAGAAAAGTGAAATAGCTTCTTTGGTGAGAGGTTGGGTTTTGATTTCTGCAGCAATTTAGGTTGATTCCAGGGTCATTTTTGAATGGAATAGAGCTTCTATTTATAGAGGAAATGGCAAGGAGAGGGTGATTCAATCCGTGTGCATGAATTTGGACATTCATTGCATGGGTTTGCATGATCATGCACAAGGCCCAAAACCAAAGCCAAATGCAATCTGAAATCATACCAAAGTGAAATGGACGTGTAATCTGAATGGTAATTGCTTGTGCATGGAATATTGAGGTGTTATGCATAATTGAACCAAAAGCTTCTCCTTTTCGAAAATACCATTTGCCAAATCCAAACATGATCATGTGAGTAATGGTTGGAAAGGTTTTGATGTAAGGAACAATTGTTATGTTGGGAAAAAATCCATTTGAAGTGTGGAAATTGGTGAAATTGGAGTTTAAAGTGCAAGGTGCAAAACATGAAAAGGCAAAGTTTCTAAATTTGGCCAATGTTCAAGTCCTTCTGTTTTGATGATGCAAGCCTCAAATGAAAAAACCTCCAACATAAAAGTTGTATATATTTTCAATACAATAAAAATTGACTTAAATTTTGCATCATTTGGATTTTTGGTGAAAGAGTTATGGGCACTTGAAGTTGGACTTTTTTGCCTTTTAATGCATTTGGCCCAAAAGGACCTATAACGTCTTGCATTATCACATGTATTTCCTTTGATATTTTGAAATTTTGTTCAACATAACATTTGAAGTATACATCTTAAGATTTCCAATTCATTTGATCCTACCTCAAAATCATAAAAAATGAATTAGTTATGTCCTTGGGAAGTTGACCCAAAATTAGGGTTTCAGTCAAAATGACCTATAATGTATTGGAATGGGAGATGACCTTCCAAGCTTCAAATAAATTTTTTATGAACATGAAAGTTGTTCATGTTGTCCTTAAGAACAATGTTTCTTTTGGAACCATATCCATTTGACCAACACATAAAAAGTTAGGTCTCAGTGCATTTCAAAATAGTCAGATGAATTGACTGATCAACTTCTCAAGTCCATGACTCATATCTTGATGAATTGATAATTGAGGACACTAAAATAAGTTCAAATATGCATGAAATGATGAATTAAAGAACTTCCCTTGATTGCATTTGATCATGGGCTGAGGTTGCTTCAAGAGCAAGGCATTGTGGTGCACAGATGAATTAGGGTTCCTTTGGGGGACAAACCTCAAACCCTTTGACTTGCTTTGATCAAAATGATGAATTGAGATGATAGGGAGGCATATTTGATGGATGAGATCTTTGGGAACCATTACCATGCTTGCTATCATCTTCTCTTGGCCATATCTCTGCACAAAGGATCTCCTTGAAGCTCTTGACCTTGTGATTGCTCAAGCTACAAACACAAGATGTTAGTGACATATTTTTGTGCTTTTGGTTAATAAACAAAAATGAGAAAAACAATGATATACAATTCAAGCATTCTTGGTGATCTCAAACCACTCACAAGAGGTCCCACCCAAAGGCAAAGGGAACCAAGATGCTAATGATCCTTGAGGCAATGCAAATGCAATGTTATGATGCCATGAGGGATCTTAGGGACAAAATTGGGGTCTTACAATAATTTCTTTATCCATGTCCGTATTATCACATATGTAAATAATCATACTCATGTTTCACTAACTTCATTAGCATTTCAATTTTAATTTCCAATCACCATTCTCATTCGTAAATCAAACATCGATCACATCAAGTGACTCTTCAAATCAAATGCAATTTCAAAATTCGTATATTGATAATTTTAATTTAATTTCAAACCATTTTCTTAAGTAAGTTGGAAGAAAAAGATTACCATGGATGGAATATCCTGTCGTAATCTCGAATATTATGCCCAAGTTGTAAGAGCTTGCAAGCCATAAGTATTCGTCTTCTCTTCAAGACACTCCAATATTCAAATATTTTTCGTAATAAAATGTGAAGAAAAAGATTATCTGGATGAAATATCCAGTCGTAATCCCGAATATTAGACCCAAGTTGTAAGAGCTTGTAAGCCCTATGTATTCGTCTTCTCTTCAAAATATTTATAAATATTCAAATGTCTTTTTCTCAATAAAATATGAAGAAAAAGATTACCCTGGATGGAATATCAAGTCGTAACCCAGAATATTAGGCCCAAGTTATAAGAACTTGTAAGCCCTAAGTATTCGTCTTCTCTTCAAAATATTTGTAAATATTCAAACGTCTTTTCTCAATAAAGTTGAAAGAAAAAGATTATTTGGATGGAATATACAGTCGTAATCTCGAGTATTAGACCCAAGTCGTAAGAGCTTGCAAGTCATAAATACTCGTCTTTCAAGCCCAGAAATACATCCAACCAATCAAACTCCTTTTTTCGCCGCCGTGCGATTGATCAGAAAAACCTTTTCATAAACGAAAGACATCGTGTCTTAAGGTGATTTAAAGCAATGCTTCATCCATAATTATTGAGTTGAGATAAGTGACCTTTTCCGAATGTTGATTTGTAAATCCATTTGATGTGTGGTATACGTCGACTCCTCATCTGTTTTGGGTAAAACAATGTTTTTCATCGATTAATACAATATAGCTTTCGATAAAATCGACCAACAAAGAAACATTTTTCTACCTAGAACTACGTAAGCCTTGAGTTCTCTATTGAGACACGTAGGAGTAGGATTGCAAAATCTTGTCAGGCCCATTAATAAAAAACTTAGGTTTAGTCCCATTTGTTGCAAAAAATCCAAAAACATCTTCTCTTTTCTTTTGATCCTATTATTCTTTCCCTCATAATATCTTGAGAAGCCTAATATTTCAAACTAACACTAAAGCGCACAACTAACCTAATGGTTCCCGTTGAGTACAACGGACGTGAGGGGTGCTAATACCTTCCCCTTGTGTAATCGACTCCCGAACCTTGATATTGGTTGCGACGACCATAATCATTGTCGTTCTTTCTTGGGTTTTATCGATATTTCCCCTTTCCTTTTTAGGAATAAATAAAGTTCGGTGGCGACTCTGTTTAGTCCATCATGCGAGCGTGCGATTGCGCTTCGCTAAGTCGTGTTCTCATTTTTCGAGGTGCGACAGGGCCAAAGAGTATGGGTGTCAAAACCAAGCTATGAATTAACAAAAGAATTAATTAAAGTTTTAATTAATTAATTGCATGAACCAAAAGAAGGTAAAATTTATCTATTAATCGAAAAACAATTAACTAATATATTAATTCTATTTCTAGCATTTTAAATAATCACTAAAATTGATTAAAAAATGAATTAATTCTAGCATCGATTAATTAAAATAAAAAGAAGTAGAAGAATTACCAAAATTAGGAATTATATGCACAACTATTTTCGACCAGGAAGTAGTATTCGACCAGCTAGAGGTGAGTCGACTTGGCTAGGTGAATAAATATCAAGCATACAATTGAGACTCCAGAGGGGATCTTCAGAGAAACGATTGAAAATGATTTTCGATCAAAGATTCAAAATTCAAATAAGGGAGGGAACTTTGCCTTCGTCAGAAACCGTGAGAGCACACGTGGAGCGTAGTGGATGAATGTGCGCATGCAAGGCGCCAAGTATATCGACATGATTGAAGAACCATCAAAGCGGTTATCTCGATCCAGTATAAATATAGGGTCTTAGTGTTAGAAAAAGTGTGTGTCAAATTGTGTACAAAAATCTGTAAATTTACTAAGTATTCGTGTGAAGAAGAACCGTAAAACACATAATGTACGTTGCCTACACCATTGTTAGTTATTTCAAAGCAATATAAATTTTTCTTTACTTTTCTTTCCAGAAATATACTTTCTTACTTCTTCATTTCAAACACCCTCTTTTTACTTTGTCATTTGCAGTTTTAAGATTTCTCTGTTTTTCCCCGCTTTCAATACTTACTTTACAGTTTTAAGATTCCTGCACTTTTGACATTTACTTTGTCATTTATAAATCCTTTTAAGGTTTCTTTCATTCAACTTACCCTTTTCTATTTGTTTTCAAACTCTGATTTGATGCTTATTATTGAGTATTCGTCACTACCACATTTCAAAAACAATTAGCACATGTCCTAGGATCAATCTGATCGATCCTGCATGTAACCAAATTTAGAAATTTAGAAGATCAGCGGTTGTATACCGATTTTCAAGGTAAACAAATTGGCACGTCCAGTGGGACCAGTACTAACATTACATATTGTGTGTAGTTCTGGCTGTTAAGTTTTTTTTTTGGGAAAGATTCGTTGTATGTTGTTAATAAGTGGTAAAATATCCATAAACGACGAACAACGAACATGGAGAGAATCCCATATGAGGATGGCGAATGCGAATCCGCCAGACACCCAAAACTCTCAAAATCCATCAACTAGTAACATAACGCCCCCTTCTTCCTCGATAGGGGAAAACACGGCCACAACGCATGTGTCTGAAGTAGTTCCGTCTATGGTGAGTTCGATGCCTCCGCATTCGATCTCCCATAATGAACCAATTTTAACTTATAATTGGCCTAGGGGGCCTCCTCATACTCCCTCACCAATTAGAGATATTCCAAATAGGTCATTGGTACCCCCTGGTTTCTTAATACCATTTGGTAGTTGAGAGCAACCGTATGGAATGCCAACTCCAGTGATGACCAATTTACAGAATGCTGGTTCTACTTTTTCGGAACCGGTGGTCAACATAAATTCTCCAGTGCAAGGGACTGGGATTAACATGGGTTGAACCAACCAATCTTTAGGTTTGAGACACCCGACACAACTACCTACTCTTATTAATAACTTTGCGGAAACATGGAGGCAATAAATGGACGAAAGCAATCATGAAATGGTTCAAATGTTGACTCATACTTTGACCACTGTGCTGAATCCTCTGATTCAGAATACGACTCAGTCGAATCAACAAATGACAACACAAGTGGCTCGAATGTCTGTGTTCTTGGTATACCTCAACACCAACATCCTCCTCATAGGGATTGGATAAGAGAGAATCAAGAGGCCACGTTTGAGGAAGACCTCGTCATTAACCATATCCCACAAAACCAAGGGGGAGTAGCAGTACCCCCTAGGATCAAACCACAAGTACCCAGGGAACCAAGGATGTTAATGGTGAATAGAAACCAAAATGCTGATGATATCATACGTCAGGTTCGACATGACGATGTGGCAGCAGATAATAACCTAGGAGCTATAGTCGAAAGAATCATGGTTCCAAACGGGGTAAATTTTGGTCTCAGAAGGCCAAATTATACGTCGCCTTTAGCAGAGTATATCTTACAAGCAGAAGCACCCCTCAGGACCAAAATCCCCAAATTCACCAAGTCTGCTGGGGACACTACTGAGTGTACTGTTGAGCACGTGGCGAGATATTTAATCGATGCTAGAGATATGTCAAATAACGAGAGCCTTAGGATGAATTTTTTTCCAAGTTCTCTCACAAATAATGCTTTCACATGGTTCACAACCTTGCCCCAAAATTCGATCCACACTTGGAACCAACTGGAAAGAATGTTCCATGAGCAGTTTTACATGGGGCAAACGAAGATAAGTTTGAAGGAGTTGGCTAGTGTCAAACGAACGTTCACTGAGCCAATTGATGACTATCTGAATAGATTTCGACTACTCAAAGTTAGGTGTTTTACGCAAATACCAAAGCATGAATTGGTTGAAATGGCCGTTGGGGGCCTTGACTATTTGATTAGAAAGAAATTAGATACTCAGTACCTAAGGGATATGGCCCAATTGGCTGGCAGAGTTCGATAGTTAGAACGTTTAAAGGAAGAAAAGGCTAGGGCGAATAAAGGTAAAAGGGTAGACTATGTCAATTTCAGGAATGATGACGAAGGTTCATGTCATGAAATTTCAGACTTCAACGACAATGAGATCGACCTTGTTGAATTGACACAAGAGCCACCATATGCGTGCAAAGTTTTAGCCCCTTCGAACGGGAAAAATCCTGTCGAACCTGAAAAGAGTGACAAATTTCCTAAGAAAACATATATGTTCGACGTTACAAAATGTGACGAAATTTTTGACTTACTAGTCAAAGATGGTCAGATGATAATACCTCCGGGTGCTAAAGTACCCCCTTCAGAGCAAAGAAATAAAAGAGGGTTTTGCAAATACCATGGTTTTTTGGGTCATAAAACGTCTCAATGTTTTCTTTTCAGGGATCTTGTGCAGAATGCCATCCAGGAAGGAAGACTCAAGTTCGGAGACAAAACACGAAGCCAGATGAAGATCGACTCCGATCCTCTACAGGTAGCTAAGGCCCATTATACTGAGCCAGAGGAAGTGAACCTTATTGATGTCGCTGATGATTTCAACATGGCTGAAGTCACTGAAGACTTCGTCAATGGACCTATTATGGCTAGGGTTCATGAGTACTTCGAGCAAGCGTCTTTTGATGATTTCGCTCAAAAGGCTGCAGGAGATGTCAACAAGAAAAATGTTGAAGCCCCTGATGCTAAGGACGCTGAGAGTTTAAAGTTAATGATGATTACTAAAGAAACTGCTGATAATTTCGTTCAGATGGACAAGGCCAATGAGGGCCTTCAAAAACCATTTGAAAGGTTGAATATTATTGAGGATATCCACATGGAGGTCAATATGGTGGAGTTATCTTAAGAAACCTCTATGGAGGTCGATGATGAATGTCGACAAGAGGAGTATAACAAGGTAGACTTCCCTCAAGAGGAAGAAACACTGTAGGACTTCCTCCGAAGGTGTCAGAAAAAGAAGTCGGAAGTTATGTTATGCCCTAGGTGTAGTGTGGTCTTCGACAAAAAGGCAACTCGGAATCTTGAAGGGATTAGGAGAGTAAATCACCAAGATGGTCATAAAGCCGTCCAAAATCATCAAGTGGGTAAGCCAGGAAGGGCTTTCGATCCCAGGAGATATCCTGATCCAAGACGCCCCATGGTGAAGCTGAGTGAAACCAAGCAAGCAAGGCGAAATTTCAAACCCATGTCCTTTAATCCTAGTATCGAGGGGTCAAATGGAAAGTGGGTCAAGCAAACTGATGACAGGAAATGCGGTCATGGAAAGTGGCAGAACTTCGAGGTTGAAAGGGGTTCGTCGCTGGCTTACTACAAGGAATTTCGGACCGACAAAAGGACCTCACATGTGTCCGAGAACTATAAGTGAAAAAACCCTATGACGAGATCTTAGTGGAGAAGAGAACAAAGAAGAAGAAAGGCCTAAAGAGAAGTCGGTGAGAGGGATCAAGCTGAGTCGAGTACCAATGTGATTGTGAAGAAAAGGGAGAACCCAAACTTCACCAAAAGACATCCCAATATCTCAAGTAAGACGGCTAGTGAAAAATACAATCAAGTGGCCGCCGAAGATGAATTGTTGACTGAAAACTTCGATTCTGGTTCGGAAGCTTCCTTAGACATCTTAGTCGGGGTGGTATCCGTAATGCCCAGGGAATTCGATAGGATTCCTGAAGTCGAAGACAATGACAGTATCACAGAAAGGGAGATGGTCGCTCACAAGCCAGTGTGTTACTATGTAATGAACAACGACTGTGTTGAAGAGCAAAATGCCTTTTTTGAAAGGCCTAGCGAAGCCATGAAGAGCCACTTGAAACTCCTCTCCATCACTGGAAAAGTCGAAGACGTCCCCGTTAATAAAATATTGGTGGATTGTGGAACGACTGTGAACTTGATGCCTCACCGCATGCTGAGGAAAATTGGAAAATATGATACTGATGCCAAACCTCATAATATGGTGTTAACTAACTATGAAGGTAAAGTAGGTTCCACCAAGGGCGCTATCCAAGTCGAATTAACTGTGGGGACAGTCACTAGGTCCACAATGTTTATGATTGCGGAAACAAAGGCTAACTACAATCTGTTTCTTGGGAGAGAATGGATCCATGGGGTCGGAGTTGTCCCATCTTCAATGCACCAGAGGATAATAATTTGGCGCCCAGATGGCATCTTCGAAAACATAGAGGCGGATCAGGGGTACTTTAAAACCCCCATCAATGATGTTGACATGCGCCAGTTTGACAAGGATTTAGCTACTATAACCCCTTGTGATTCGGCTGAGTTTACGTTTACCCCTGACGACAACGCCTATTGTTCCTTGTCACTACACCCTCGCTATGGTTTTCGATGGGATGGAGAGATGGTAGGTGAAGACAACTTCGGATATTTGGGAGTATTTAGAATCGACCCTACAGGATGGGGAAGTGAATTCAGTAATGATGATTGAGTTTACAGCGCTAAAGAGGATTTTGGCTTACGTAGCCGAAAACAAACAACAATTGGCCTTAGAGGCTGAAGTAAAAAATATGGCTGTCGAAGCCAGTGAAATTTCTCAATCAATAGGTCCCGGGAAGGACTTTGACCCAATGCCACCTGATAAAGATCAAAATGAAGAGCAAGACCAGAGGCTCGATGCGATTTATGACAATGAGCCTTTGTGTTTCGAGAAGGATCCGCTAGTAACAAACATTAAGATGTTGGCTCAGGATCCCCTTGAAGAAGTAGACTTGGGAGAGGGGGCAATAAAAAGGCCAACTTACATCAGCGCCAAAATTCATCCTCAACTCAAGGTCGAAGTGGTCCAATTGCTGAGAGAGTTTAAAGACTGTTTCGCTTGGAACTATGATGAAATGCCTGGTTTAAGTAGAGAGATGGTCAAATTGAAACTGCCGATTAAGCCTGGAAATAAGCCTGTGGAGCATAACCCAAGACAATTTGCTCTAGAAATACTGTCGAAGATCAAGGAGCTAGTTAAAAGGCTTCTCCGTTGTAATTTCATTGGCACGACCAGATATGTTGAATGGTTAGCTAACATTGTGCCAATTGTAAAGAAGAATGGTACTTTAAGGGTTTGCATAGATTTTAGAGATTTAAATACTGTAACCCCAAAAGATGAATATTCGATGCTAGTGGCGAAAATGTTAGTCGATTCTTCTGCAGGCTATGAATATTTAAGCATGCTTGACGGGTATTCTGGGTATAATCAAATATTTATTGGTGAAGAGGATGTTCCGAAAATAGCACTTCGTTGCCCCGGAGCCTTAGGCACCTACGAATGGGTAGTGATGCCTTTTAATTTGAAAAATGTCGGGGAGACCTACCAAAGAGCGATGAATTCGATCTTCCATGATTTCATAGAAACTTTTATGCAAATCTATATAGACGATATTGTTGTTAAGTCTGTTTCAGGGAAGCGTCACATAGACCATCTTCGGATATCTTTCGAGAGAATGAGAAAATATGGTCTCAAAATGAATCCTTTAAAATGTGCTTTTTGTGTGCAGGTTGGGGATTTCCTAGGTTTTATGGTCCACAAAATGGGGATCGAAATAAACCAGAATAAGACCAAGGCCATCATGGAAGCGAAAGCGCCATCGAAGAAGAAAGGTTTGCAGTCGCTGTTGGGCAAGATCAATTTCCTAAGGAGATTCATCTCAAACCTTAGTGGAAAGACGCAAGCATTCTCGCATTTGCTTCGACTCAACAAGGAAGTGTTCGAATGGGGCAGGCTCAACAAGAAGCATTCAATAAGATTAAAGCATACTTGAGTCATCCATCAATCTTAACACCACATTGCAGAAATAAAAGTATGAGATTGTATATATCTGCATCTGACAAAACCTTAGGGAGCATGTTAGCTCAAGAGGATGATAACGGTGTCGAAAGAGCCATTTACTACCTCAGTAGAGTTTTAAATGATGCAGAAACTAGGTATAGCATGATCGAAAATTGAAACATTATATTTCTCGTGTACAAAATTGAAACATTATATCAAGCCTATTAACGTTTATGATTCATCTCATTGTGAAGTTATTAAACATATGTTATCCAAACCAATTTTGCATAGTTGAATTGGGAAACGGGCATTAGCATTAACTGAATTTTATTTAACATACATGCCATTAAGAGTTGTTAAAGGGAAACTGGTGGCAGACTTCATAGTCGATCACTCCATTGACGCAAATGTATTGAACTATGTCGAATTGGGACCGTGGAAGTTGTACTTCAATGGGTCTAGTCATATAGATGACACGGGCGTCGGGGTCGTAATTATTTCTCTTAATAAAATTCCAACAAAATTCCAGTATAAAGTATAAGGTACTTGCTCAAACAATAAGGCTGAATACGAAGCCCTCATAGCAGGACTTGAAATGTTGTTGGAATTGGGGGCTACTCGAGTTGAGATAATGGGAGACTCAGAGTTCGTCATAAAACAAATCACAAATAAATATAGATATGTCAAGGAGAATTTGATCATGTATTTCATAATCTATAGTCGAGTGTTAAAAAGGTTCGAAACGGTTTATATTCGACACATACCTCGACTAGAAAACCAAGTGGCTAACGATTTAGCTCAGATTGCATCCGGGTACAAAATTTCAAAGGAAAAGTTGCACAAAGTCATTGAAGTTAGGGGAAAGGTCGTGGCAACCAAATTAATGCCCCTAGATTTAGAAAAGATGAAGCTAGGATATGCTGGGGAAGAAAATTTCGAAATATTGACGATAGACAATTTGACGGATGAAGACTGGAGGAAGCCAATAATGGTGTATCTGCAGAATCCAATAGTGTCTACTGATCAAAAAACCAGGTATCGAGCATTGAGTTATGTTCTTTTGGGTATAGAGTTGTTTAAGAAATCTCCTGAGGGAATTTTTCTTAAGTGCTTCAGTGAGTCAGAGGCGTACTTTTCCCTTTCGACTGTGCATAGTGGAACGTGTGGGGCACACCAAGTCGGTCATAAGATGAAATGTCTCATATTTCGCCAAGGGATGTATTGGCCTACCATGTTGAAAGACTGTATTGAATTCGCAACGGATTGCCAAGAATGTCAGGTACATGCAGGCATACAGCACTTCCCTGCAAGTGAATTACATTCCATCATCAAGCCTTGGCCATTTAGGGGTTGGGCTTTATATTTGATTGAGGAAGTTCGACCTCCATCATCTAAAAGTCAAAGATGTATATTGGTGGGAGTTGATTATTTTAGAAAGTGGATTGAAGATATACCCTTACCAAATGTGAACCAAGAGGATGTGATCAAATTTATCCAAAAGCATATTATTTATAGATTTGGAATCCTAGAGACGGTTACAACGGATCAAGGGTCGGCATTTACTGGTAGGAAAATGCAAGAATTTTCCAAAGAAATGGGCTTCAAATTGTTAACGTCAACGCCCTATTATGCTCAGGCCAATGGACAAGTCGAAGCTTCCAATAAAGTGATCATTGGTTTGATTAAAAAGAATGTAGGGAAGAAGCCTAGGAATTGGCACAAAACTCTGGACCAGATTTTATGGGCATGTCGTACCTCCCCTAAAGAGGCTACTAAGTCGACCCCCTTTCGTCTAACTTTTGGCCATGATGTTGTTATACCAGTAGAAATTCACCTACAATCCATAAGGATTCAAAGGCACCATGAAATTCCAAAAGAGTCATACTGGAACATGATGTTGGATGAATTGGTTGACTTAGATGAGGAAAGGTTAAATGCCTTAGAATTGTTAAAGTGACAAAAGAAGAGAATAGAAATCTCTTATAATAAGAAAGTTAAAGTCAAAAGTTTTGAACCCGAAGACTTGGTCTGGAAAGTGATCCTTCCAATGGATCGAAAAGATAGAGCCTTGGGGAAGTGGTCCCCAAAGTGGGAAGGCCCTTTCCAGATTTTACAGATATTCTCTAATGGTGCCTATGAAATCGAAGAGCTTAGTGAAGATAAAAGGATTCTAAGAGTAAACGGGAAATATTTGAAAAAATATAAACCGATAATCCAAGAAGTAAAAATAAGAGACAAATAGTCATATAAATAAAACAAATCCAATATGGTAAGAATGCAAAAATGGTTATATTAAAGTCACGGGCCCAAAGGACCAATATTCGTTACAAAGAAAATTTCACTACATTGCCTAATAGGTAAAGAAGCACTAAAAAGGGAGGTTGGCTTTGATCTGAAGATATTTGGCCTTAAGGAGCTCTAGCAGTTTTTCGCATAAAGATCGCTTCAATCTCAGGAGTTTAATGTCAGACTCAAGTTGCCGAGCCTTTTCGAAAAATTCCATGCCAAATGATAGCTCTTGAGCCATTAAAGCTTCGTCAAACTCCAAGAGTGGATTTTTTCTTTTTTCGACATCAGAGATCTTCGCCTGGAGTTCTTCTATTTATTTCCTCCAGGAAGCAATGTCACGGTTGTGAGCTTCAACTTTTTCCTTGTTATTATGTTTGGTCTGTTCCAATCCCATCATCCTATTGGTAGATTCAGTGGCAGTTGCCTCAGAACCAGACTTCTTCTCTATTTCCCCTATGACCTGAGGTAGCAACTTATGATCTGCAACAGCTTGGTCGATAATAGTTCCTATCTCCAAAATAACATTTTCCACTTCAGGAGAAGCTTCTAGTAGGTCGAATTGGCTGAGAAGAGCCTTTAGAGTCAAAGGGGCAGAAGGATCCGCCAACAGCAACAGAAACAAGTCACCTTTGAAAACTTTATCTTTGATCTTAGAAAGAACCTCGCCTGCAGGAGTGCTCGAAGGTTGATCTTCAGACACTGAAGTGCTAAGACTTTTGTCAGAAGAACTTTCCATGTAGTTTAGCATTGCTTTCAAATACTCAAGGGGCTGGTTTTGTTTCAGGGTAGCCAATTTTTCTGCAGAAAGGCCTCCGATACTACTCGACGAAACTTTGGCCGTTGGAACGTCAGCCATAATAGGAGTAATAGGAGTTTGAGTTTGAGTTTGCTCTTCGCCCGCATTAGCCTCTCCTCCTTTAAAGCCTTCGACATCATCAGGGTTGGTGATGGGGTGACCTTCATTCACATCCTCCATAACCATATCTTCGACACCCCAACCTTCTCCCTAGGGATCATTCGCTCCTTCAGCTGTATGGAATCATCCCCAGGTGTTTCCTCATCTTCAACTAACTCATCCTCAACCATGGGGTCTGGATTACCTCTAGCCCCATCTTCTTCGCTCGTATCGGTTTCGTGACCAGAGTCCCTGGTTTGAGAATGTTAAGTAGCAGTCTTTGGTGGTGAAGCGTCAAGGTTACCAGATGAAGGTTGGTTAATCTCACTTATAGACCCCTTTTTAGAAGATGGTCGATAAGTAGGTTCGCCAGCACTATTTAAAACATCGGGCGCAGAGACAGGCATGAATGAGGTTGCCTTATTGGTTCGAACGAAAGTGCTTACACCACCCTAAAGTCAATACGATCAAAAATTATAAATGGCTAAAAGAGGTAAACAAGTTAAGTGAGGTAAGGAGAAATGTGTTATACCTTATCACCTTCGACCCCAGGGATGGAGTTATCACTCTCACTTTGGGCCGCCGCTACCTTCGCAATCTCCTTAGGAGTAGGCTCTTGGATAATAAGTGCAACAGGCCTTTTCCTTGGAAGTTTGACCGGAGGTTGGTATGAAGTATCAATGGACTTTGGCTGTGACTTCCTCTTCCTAGGTCGAGAACCGGTGACAAATCATCTTCGTCAGATTCTACAATGATGGGGATGTCAATAGGCTTTTGGAATTTTAAGGAACTCACTAGAGGTTTTCGAGCATCCTGAATCAAGAATGGAATATTAGTATCATCAATACACAACAAAGATAAAAGAAACAAGGAAAAAGGGGTACCTTTACAGGCTTGCTGCCTCCTTCGGTCTTCAACTCGATTGGTCTTTTGCTGGTGGATTTCTTAGGTGCAATCTTGATAACTAAACAAGAACAACATAAAACAATTAGTGTTAGCTACGAGCAAATGGCTTTCAAAGGGAATGTACTTCGAGGGAAGCCTCCTGTGTCACACCTTCATATATGTCCGATTCGATTCAGACATCTTCGATCCCTTTATGAAGATGCCCTTTGAAACTGCCTAAAGTATGCTTAGTCGCAACCACCCGCTGAGCTTTTTTCTGAGATTGTTGTTGAAGTATTTTAATAGAATCTCCACAAATAAACCAATATGGAAATGAAGGGGCAAAGGCCACTCCGAAGTCAACATTAGGCAGTGGAGGAAACTTTGGGGGAAACAGTTCAAGAGCCATTTCATAGCATTTCTCATGAGGAACGTATGAGGGAATCTTTAAGCTTTCCATTTTATTTGAAAATTTCTCTTTAAGTGTAACAGCTGCTTCGCGGATGGTTCGACTAAGATCATCAGGCCGATAGGCAGTTTCAAAATAGCTTTGAAAAGCTTGAATTTCTCTTATAAGTGTATAAGTACCTTTCCTGGTCTTTTCTTGCACAAGAAGAAAAGCTTTGTCAAATAGTTGAATAACGGAGGTGACATCACATAATTCTTCAATGTAGTACTTAGCCCACCACTTCCCAAACTCTCGACTGCAGAGGAAGTCGGGATCGAAGTTGAATGGAGTAAGCTGGGTTCTGCCAGTATATCTGGCTATTTGTTTGAGAGCAGTGGGTTCGGTATGGACTGCATTATGGAGAAGGAAACTACTTTTTCTTGTCATACAAGCACTTTGGGACGACCTGAACTAACCCAAATTGTAGAGCAACAAGGTTGGGTTGGTAGGTTATCAAAGTAACCTGAACCTTCGAAGGGTTGAATCAAAGGGTTAGAATCCTGGGAGTCAAAAAGGCTTCCCAAATCAGCAAGGATTCTGTCTCCTGTTTCTTAGATGGAGAGAGGAAGGTCCTAGTAAACCACTTGGGGCCAATTTTCCTAAAGGCGAATGGGGCCATGCTCGAAGTGAAGATATGACACTTAGCAAACGTCATGATATAACTCATGAAAGTAGGTTGGAGATCTTGTCCTTCGTCCCTGGGGGTTAGCTGAGCTAACCTTAGGCCTTCGACCCTTCTGTTCCAGATTCCCTCAGCATCCTCGTCGACGAGGCCTTTCTTCGGCAGGCTAACCTCGAAAGTGGCATTGAGCCAAAGTTGTAGTAACCAAAAAGCCCAAGACAAAATAAGGTTCCCTTTATCCCCCAAATTCTTCAGTTGAGCCACTCCATCGCTCAAGGATTCATAAAGGCTTTCCAGGATCATCTAACTTAGGCAGATATCGTGCCCCGCGTGTAGTTTGTTGGCCAGAGTAAGATATTTTTTGGCAACTGGTAGGAATTTCGAACAAAAGACGGAATGTGACAACCATAAAGCCAAAAAAGCTATGTGTTCCACGTCGGAGACATCGTCAGTATCTTTATCATGGTAATGTGCAACGTGTGTTGAGTACGCTGCTCTAGTGGTTGAAAAGGCAAAATTATCCATATAATCGATGTCAGGATCATAAGTATGTCCAATGGGCTTCAGCCATGTGATGGAGGCCATGTCGATGAGGGTTGGTGCGACCATACCGCAAGGAAGGTGAAAGGTATAATATGTCTATCCCAGAAGTACAACGAGGAAATCAACATGGGAGTGCTATAATCTAAATTTAGTTTCGACAGCATAATCAGGTCAGATATTCCTATGTCTTTCCAAGCCTGGGCTTTTTGTTTCTCTACTTTGGTTAACCAGTTTAGGTAATCAGTAGGATCTTTAAAAGTTGGAGTAGCACGAAAGGCTCTAAAACCATTATTCATAAACCTCAGATCTATAGTATCCCCAGCCTGAGGGTTTTCAATTGAGGTAGTTTCAGTTCTAGGGTTTCTAGCCTGCCCTATGGGTTTACATTTGTGGTAAGAAGGAAAAAAATTCTCTCAGCTTACTAACATCAACATCTAAATCAGCCAAGGGATCATATAGTGCATAAGTTTTTTTAGAAACAGAAATAGGAATCATTACCTGAGAAGCGTAAATTCTGCGTTGTTCTTCTGTCTGAGGCTCTGGTATGTATTGTCGGTTGCCAACCGCGAGTGAAGAAGACATCGTAGCGAATGGATGAAGTTCAGAGATCTTTTTTGGAGCTTTGGTCCTGTTGGTGGTGCTTTTGACGGAAACCCCCGTTCCCTTAAGAGCTTTGCTGGAGGTTGCCATTGTTACGGTTTAAAGGAAATTCGGGTTTAGTTAAAGAATATTTGAAGAAAGGAGAGCTAGAATGCTTGGAGATTCAGAAAGCGTAAGAAAAAAAAGAAGTGAAATGAGTAAGTAAATGAGTTTTATAGGCATGCTTGGAAGGGAGAGCATTTCAAATCAGTATTAATGGTGGACTAGTTAGTGGGATACGTGTCTCCCTTGGGCAGTGTGATGGAAATGACAATTAATGTTGTAGCCCATGATTTTCTAGAAGCTAGGAAACATGATGAGTAAAAAAGATTCGGTTGTGGGCTGAAAAGACGTGGGTAGGAAAAAGACAATGATGACTCTGACGTCACCAGACAAGTTGAAGAAACTGAAAAGTTCTACTAACATAGAGACACTTGGCACAATGTCAGAGTTATCAAGGCGTCGAAGTAGGGTCTCAAAAAAATGTCTTTTTCTCACGCGTGTCGAAAATAACATTTTTTGGGGGGCAACTTGTTGGCTCATATTTTCGACGCCCATTAAGAATTACCAAAATCAGAAATTATATGAACAACTGTTTTCAACCAAGAAGTAGTATTCGACCAGCTAGAGGTTGTAAGAACAAAAATAGTTCTACAATAGATTCCATGATTTTGATGATAACAAAGGATGAAACCAAAAGTGGTACCCTAACGAAAAGTTTCTAAGTGTGCAGGGTTCTAAAGAAAGAAGAAATAAATCTGATGATGTCATCAGATGCAAAACAAGATCAGATGCAAAATCTCAAGTATCAGAAGCATCTAAAGAGGAATCTCGTTTCAAGAAGCTCTGACTCTGGACAAAACTACAAAGTATCAGAAGCATCTGAACATGAAGTAAAGTCTAGAAGCTCTGATTCTGAACAAATGTCTTCTGTAAACTCTGGAAGTTATCAGCGACATCAGAAGCAAGAATTCTCCAGATACACAAAGACTCTAATCAGAATTGTTAATCATGATGAAGTAACGTTTAAGCCAAGTTAAAGTTCTGCAAATGGTTTTCCTCAATTAGAAAGAGACGTTAATCTCCTCTTCCAAGAGAAAAGATACTAATTGTGGTAAGTAGTCACTTCCAAGTGAAAAAGTCCACTGCAGAAGCTATTAATGGAATGGCGTAATTACATCTCAATATCCAACAGACTCAATGCTACTTCAACTCTACTTCAACTCCTATAAATAGAGAAGAAATCTCATTCAGTAAATACAACGAAATCACTAGCCAAAACTATACTGAAATCATATCACGCTCAAGAAAAAACATCTTTGTTCTTCAAAGATTTTCACTAAGCTTTTGCTTATCAAGTGAAAATTTGTTCTTAAGTTTGTAATATTTGCTTTCTTAGAAGCACTCTAGATTACACATCTTGTATCTTATTTTTATTTGATTTCCTCAAGTGACTCTTTGTAGTCTGTAGACTTGAGAGGACTAAGAGATTTTCTTTTCTCTTAGGGGTTGTTTGTAATCTTTCAAGATTAGTGGATTAAGTCCTTGTTGAAGGCGAAATCACCTTGGCCGGGTGGACTGGAGTAGCTTTGTGTTATAAGCGAACCAGTATAAAATCATTGTGTCATTTCATTTTGCAAAAGTGCTTATTTTTAAAACAATTCAAACCCCCCTTTCTTGTTTTTCTCACCTTCAATTGGTATCAGAGCTCCGGCTCTGTTATTGATTTTCAAATCAAACACTTAACCGTGTAGAGAGATCCAGTGCGAGAAAAACAAATGGCCCACTCAAATGAGAAAGATTCTTACAATGCCAAGCCTCCTGTTTTTGATGGAGAAAAGTTTGATTACTGGAAAGATAGAATCGAAAGTTTCTTTCTGGGTTATGATGCTGACCTCTGGGACATTGTCACAGATGGATACAAACCTCCAACCTTAAATGGAGCTGAAGTTCCCAGAAGCAAAATGTCAGAAGATCAGAAACGTGAGTTCAAAAATCATCACAAGGCCAGAACAATACTTCTAAATGCTATATCATACAACGAATACGAAAAGATCACCAACAGAGAGACGGCTAAAGATATACTTGACTCTCTGAGGATGACCCATGAAGGAAACTCCCAAGTCAAGGAGACGAAGGCTCTGGCGTTGATCCAGAAATATGAAGCCTTCAAGATGGAAGATGACGAAGCTATAGAAGCTATGTTTTCCAGATTCCAAACTCTTATTGCAGGTCTTAAAGTGCTAGACAAGGGATACACAACTGCAGATCATGTTAAGAAGATTGTCAGAAGTCTGCCAAAGAAATGGAGACCTATGGTTACTGCTCTGAAGTTATCAAAGGATCTGAACAGTATCAGCCTTGAAGAACTTGTTAGTTCTCTCAGAAGCCATGAGATAGAACTAGAGGAGGATGAGCCTCAGAAAAGGAACAAGTCAGTGGCGCTGAAGTCCAGACCTGAAAGACGGAAGTCAGACAGAACCAAAGCTCTCCAGGCAGAAACTGCAGATACTGACGACTCTGAACCTGAAGACTCTGATGATGAAGAAGAACTGTCCTTACTAACCAGAAGAGTTAAGCAACTCTGGAAAAGAAGGAACAACAACAACTTCAGAAGATCAAGACCCAGAGGGGATAGATCAGAGTCAACTTCAAAAGGTAAACCTAATAAAGATATTACCTGTTTTGAATGTAAAGAAACAGGTCATTATAGAAATGAATGCCCCAAGCTGAAGAAAGATAACTCTAAGAAGGAAAGCTTCAAGAAAAATGCCTTCAGAACAAAGAAAGGATTAATGGCCACCTGGGACGATAGTGATTCAGGATCATCAGAATCTGACTCTGATGAACAAGCCAACGTAGCATTTATGGCTACCACATCCAGCAGCTCAGATGAAGAATCTGAAGAGGTATTTTCTGAACTTTCTAGATCTGACTTAGAATCATGTTTATCAGAAACTCTTACCTCTCTTCAGAAATTAAAACAAAAAGTTAAAAGCATTAAAGGTCTTCTTAAAGCAAAATCTGAAGAATGTAGTGAACTTGAGACAACCATTCTAGCACATGAAGATACAATCAAATCTTTAACGTTAGAAAGAGATGGAGCTAAAACAAAAAGCTTAAAATTAGAAGAAGTGTTGTCTCAAGCACCACAAACTTCAAATGAAATTATTTATAAGTATGAAGAAGCCTTTCAACAATTTCTGAAGAATGGGATAAATAGGAGTATTATGGCATCCATGATTTATGGAGTAGGTCAGAATAATAAAAGGGGAATTGGGTATGATTCTGATTCTGATAAAACTTCTACCAGTAACCAAATTAAATCGCCTTTCTCATACCACTACACACACACACAAGAACACAAATTTAAAAATGCTAGAAGACCCAAAGTTGTAAGAAACTCTGGGAAAACTAATCTGAAAGGACCCAAGAGATTCTGGGTACCGAAAGATAAGATTATCTATGTTGCAGATATCCTATGCAGCAAAGTTCAGACACCAGTCATGGTACCTGGACTCTGGATGCTCGCGACATATGACGGGAAGAAAGTCTATGTTCCAAAGCCTGGAACTTAAAGACGCTGGCTTTGTAGGCTTCGGAGGAGATCAGAAAGGAAGGATCAGAGGCTCCGGAACTATTGGTAATGGTACTCTTCCCTCTATATCTGATGTTCTTTATGTAGAAGGTTTAATGCATAACTTGTTATCCATAAGTCAATTAAGTGATAACGGTTATGATGTAATCTTTAATCAAAAAACGTGTAAAGCCATTAATCAGAACGATGGCTCTGTCCTTTTCACAGGCAAGAGGAAAAACAACATTTATAAAATAAATCTTTCTGATTTAAAAGATCAAAATGTTAAATGTTTAATGTCAGTTCACGAAGAGCAATGGGTATGGCATAGACGCTTAGGCCACATTAGCATGAGGAAACTTTCTCAGCTAACTAAACTTGAGTTAGTCAGAGGCTTACCTAAACTGAAGTTTTCTTCAGATGCTCTGTGTGAAGCTTGTCAGAAAGGAAAGTTTTCAAAAACATCTTTTAAAAAGAAAAATGTTGTTTCTACCTCCAAGCCTCTGGAGCTTCTTCACATTGACTTATTTGGTCCTGTGAAAACAGCATCAGTCAATGGAAAGAAGTATGGACTTGTAATCGTTGATGATTACAGCCGCTGGACATGGGTAAAATTCCTAAAGCACAAGAGTGAGTCTCACTCTGTATTCACCAGTTTCTGTTCTAAAGTGCAAAAAGAATTTGACTCTAAAATTATTAGAGTCAGAAGTGATCATGGTGGAGAATTTGAAAATAAAGATTTTGAAGAACTATTTGATTCTAATGGAATATCCCATGATTTCTCCTGCCCTAGAACTCCACAACAAAATGGAGTTGTAGAGAGGAAGAATAGGACACTCCAAGAAATGGCCAGAACCATGATCAATGAAACAAATGTAGCAAAGCACTTTTGGGCAGAAGCTGTAAATACAGCGTGTTACATTCAGAATAGAATCTCTATTAGACCTATTCTGGATAAGACTCCCTATGAACTGTGTAAGGGAAGAAAACCCAACATTTCATATTTTCATCCTTTTGGATGCCTTTGCTTTATATTAAATACTAAAGAACATCTGAACAAGTTTGATTCCAAAGCACAGAAAGGTATTATGTTAGGATACTCAGAACGCTCTAAAGGCTACAGAGTATACAACACAGAAACCAAAATTGTGGAGGAATCAATTCATGTTAGATTTGATGATAAGCTTGACCCTGAAAAGTCAAAGCTAGTTGAAAAGTTTGCAGATTTAGAGATCACTCTGGTAGAATCTGAGAAAACTCCAGAAGCACCTGTCACTCCAGACTCTGAAGAAATTAAATCTCCAGAAATTCCAAGGAAAGTCAAGAGTCGTAGCAACGTATCTGAAGATTTGATTCTGGGAAACAAAGATGAACCTGTTAGAACCAGATCTACCTTCAGAACTTCTGAAGATATTCCTCTGGGACTAGTGTCTCTGATTGAGCCTACGTCCTGTGATGAAGCTCTTCAAGATAATGATTGGGTGGCAGCTATGCAAGAAGAGTTAGATCAATTCTCCAAGAATGATGTCTGGGATCTTGTTCCTAAACCCAGAGGCACTCATGTCATTGGAACCAGATGGGTTTTCAGAAACAAACTGAACGAGAAAGGAGAAGTTGTCAGAAACAAAGCACGACTGGTAGCTCAAGGTTATAGTCAACAAGAAGGTATTGATTATAATGAAACTTTTGCTCCAGTCGCAAGGTTAGAATCTATTCGTCTTCTTGTATCTTTTGCTATTAATCATTCTATCAAATTATACCAAATGGATGTCAAGAGTGCATTTCTAAATGGTTACATTTCAGAAGAAGTGTATGTAAATCAACCTCCTGGTTTTGAAAACTCAAATTTTCCAGAACATGTTTTCAAACTTAAGAAATCCTTATATGGACTTAAACAAGCTCCCAGAGCTTGGTATGAACGCTTAAGTAATTTTCTTCTGGAACAAAATTTTATCAGAGGGAAAGTTGATTCTACACTCTTCTGTAAAAATCATAAAAATGATCTCATGATATGCCAAATTTATGTTGATGACATTATTTTTGGTTCTGCTAATATCTCTGTTTGCCAAGAATTTTCTAAGTTAATGCAGGCAGAATTTGAAATGAGTCTAATGCAAGAACTAAAGTTCTTTCTGGGAATTCAAATCAATCAAACTCCAGAAGTCACGTACATTCATCAAAGCAAGTACATTAAAGACGTTCTAAAGAAGTTTGATATGTCTGAATGCAATTCTGCAAAGACTCCCATGCATCCAACTTGCATTCTGGAGAAGGAAGAGGTAAGCAACAAGGTCTGTCAGAAGCTCTATCGAGGTATGATAGGCTCTCTTCTCTATCTGACTGCTACTCGTCCTGATATTCTCTTCAGCGTCTGTCTTTGTGCCAGATTCCAATCAGATCCTAGAGAATCTCATTTAACAGCTGTTAAGAGAATTCTTAAGTATCTGAAAGGAACTCCTAACCTGGGCCTGATGTATGAGAAAACATCAGAGTATAGGCTTTCTGGTTATTGTGATGCAGATTATGCAGGAGATAGAATAGAACGTAAAAGCACATCTGGAAATTGCCAGCTTCTGGGAAACAACTTAATCTCCTGGGCTAGCAAAAGACAGTCAACAATTGCTCTATCAACTGCAGAAGCAGAATACATCTCAGCATCACTGTGCACAACTCAGATGCTCTGGATGAAGCATCAGCTTGAAGATCTCCAGATATTTGAGAGTAACATTCCTATCTTTTGTGATAATACTGCTGCTATTTGTTTAAGTAAGAATCCTATTCTACATTCCAGAGCCAAACACATAGAAATAAAACATCATTTTATTAGAGACTATGTTCAGAAAGGGATAGTAACGCTGAAGTTCATTGATACAGAACATCAATGGGCAGATATCTTTACTAAGCCTCTAGCTGAAGATAGATTTCGTTTCATCTTAGAAAATCTGAACATTAAAAATTGTCCTGAGTAAAATTTGGCTCTGAACATGTAAAATGAGACTCTGATAAAAACAAATATACTTCTGCCTCTGACTCTGATACTTCTACCAAGTTAAGAAGATATCTGAGTTAGAAATCTTCAGAAATCCTTTGGTATTCCTGAAGATCAGATACATCAACACGTGGGGAACATGCGTCGAAACCTTAGAACTTCTAGACAGCTGTCAAGAGAAATCAAAGGTCAGAACGCTTGAAATCTCCTCGAGCAGTGTGCTTACTGTTGGGATTAGACATTCATTTATTAGCTATAATCATTTTTCCTCCCCTAGCGTGCAAATCTTGTGTTCTGTTCCAACGCAATTAAATGTGTCGTTTTGCATGTGTTTTTACCCTTAGTATATAAACATTTTTCTCACATTTCACACACTTATCACTCTCACTCACTCTTAAACCCTAAACCCTCTCTCAAAGTTTTCTCTGCAACCTTCTCAGTTCTTCATCATCTTCATCATGAATCCTCAAGAACAAGCTGTTTTTAACTTCTCCCAACAAATGGAAGCTGCTTCTAACCCCCAAACTTCAAACACTCAAACACCCATGGTTGTAGATGTTACCACGACCCCAGTTTACAAAGAACCTCACATTTTGGAACGTGAACAACACATTCATCTTTCAACTCCCTTTGAAGGTTTGGATGTACTGTGTGAATCGCTGGTGGACTTTGAGAATTTGAAAAGAAATGGCGTTGATTTAACTGAAGATCTTCGCAAGCAAGGTTGGGAAACCTACTTCAACAGATTGTATGGTCCAATCTATCCTCTTCTGGTGAAAGAATTCTGGAGATGTGCAGATGCTGATGATGAGTTCATCGTTTCTTTTGTTCTGGGAGTGAAGATCATCATCACAGAAGCTTCTATTGCTTCTTTGCTGAATATGGAAAAAGCTGGAGGTAAAAGGATTTACAACATTCCTCCAAGGTCCAAGCGCATCACAGAAGTCATTAACCCTACAATCTTCAAAGCAAATGTTGAAGGAAACCCCTCTAAGAACAAGGAGCTTCATCAGAACCTCCGAGTTTGGCTGAAGATTATTCTGGGAACAATCCATCATCGTCCAGCCTCCAACTCTTCAGATTATATAAATGCTGATCAGAAGTGCATCCTCTACTGTATTCAGAAGGGTATTCCAATCAACCTCCCTGTTCTTCTCTTCAGATATCTGAGGGATTCAGTCAGAGAAACAAGGAACAATATGAAGCCCAGATCCTACATTCCTCTGGGAAGATTGCTCTCTGACATCTTCATTGAGCATGGGCTGGTAGATGCTCTGGAGAAGACCAGATGCATGGATGATCTGGCAATTGACGTTGGAAAGCCTCTGAATGCCAGAAATCTGAGGAGTATGGGAATCATCAAGGACATCAGAGTCAAGCCCACTATGAATGTGACCTGGGAAGCTCTGAAGGATCAGAGGAAGATGCCTCATGGCCTTGAAAGGTTCTTCAAGAACGAACCCAGAGATGCCATTGCTATCTATCTTCAGGATCGTCTGGATGAAGGCATTGATATCTCTGATTTTCGCCTAGAAGACTGTCTGGACTCTGTAGAAGATCTGGTCAGATACAAAAGAGGCCTTTCTGAAAAGAAGATAGCTGAGGAAGCAAGGAAGGCAAAGAAAGCCAGAATTGGAGAAACCTCTGGCACCAAAGCTTCAGCACCTCTGAATGTCTCCTCTGGTAAGTCCATTCCTCCTGTCTCTTCTGAATCTGTAATGGCTTCCTCTAACCCTCTCTCCTCTCAACCAATATATACCACCGCTGAAATACCACCATCTACCATCAGAACCTCTCAACCTCCACCTGTTCTAAAAATTGCCCGTACTTTTACAACAACCTCTGACCCTAATCAACTATATCACCACAGCACCTCCTCATCCTCTGATTATGAATCACCCCCTTACCTTTCCCCTTCTTCTGACCAAGAGTTCTCTGATCATGAGTCCTCTGATCAAGAACACTCTGACCCAAACTCCCCAACAATAGCTGAAATTTATGCTAAAAATTTCGCCCCACAAACTCAAACACAAACTGAAGTAACCTCTCCCCTCCGAACTTCTATTCCACAACAAACAACCACCATTACCTCTGAAAATCAAACTTCCCTTCCACCACAAACAACCACCACACCCTCTGAAACTCAACCATCTGTAATTCGCCCATCTGAACCTTATATCACTCCACCATTAATTCCCGCTGTACCTAGCCCAGACTCTGACCCATTAGATGTAAACCCACTCTATGCTTCATCCCCCAGTCTTCAACCAGACCCAGATTCTGAACTTCAACCAGAAGCAGAATCTGAACCCCAGCCAGAACCAGAAACTGAACCTCAACCTCTAAATCTCAGCCCTCAAAACTCTCCACCTCATTCACCTGAACCTGAACCTAAAATTATCATACCTACCCTTGAGGAGGCCATTATACAGGTTGCAGAATCCTCAGTCCAGAAGATCAAGTCTCTGGCTAAAAATTCTGAAATCAGTGATGATCCTAAATCTGTTAGGACACACTGGAACAGAGTTATTAGTTGGATGACCTCTGAGTCTTATAGGCTGAAGAGTATCTCTGAACAAGTCAGAAATGGCTACATCAGAGATTCTGAGGAAAGACTCCAAGAGAGATTGGCTAGAGAAGCTGAGGCCAGGAGGTTAGAGGAAGAGAGACTGGCTAGAGAAGCTGAGGCCAAGAGATTAGAAGAAGAAAGATTGGCTAAGGAAGCTGAAGAAGAAGCTACGAGATTGGAAGAAGAACGCCTGGCAAAGGAAGCAGAACTTCTGAGAATTCAGGAAGCTGAAGCCAAGGCTAAGGCAGATGCAGAAGCCCAAGCTGCTGCTGAAGCTGAAACTCAGCAGGCTCTGATTCAGGGGGAGTCTTCCTCTGCGATCCCTCTGATTCTTAACACTCTGAAGGAGATCAAGCAAGATCAGAAAGAGATCAAGCAAGATCAGAGTGAGCTCCGGGCAAGGATGGACAAGCAAGACGCTCTGAATGAAAACCTCCAGAATATGTTTGCTATGCTACTACAGAGACTTCCTCCTCCTCCAAACCCTTAGGCACTTAGGATTTATTTTGTTTGCCTAGTGTTTTTGCTTCTGTTCTTTTTTTTTTTTTTTTTTTTTAGCTCTGATTTTCTTTGAATCTGTTGATTTTGACTGCTGTTTGCCTTTGTGCTTTTTAATGAAGTGTTTTTCTCTCTATTATTCTTTTTATTTTTTATGCCTTTTTGATTATGCCAAAAAGGGGGAGAAATTATTAAATAGCTCTGATGAAAACTATGTCTAAAAACCTTAAGCATTCTGCAACAATTTTAGAATTAGTTCTGATATAAATAGCTCTGATTAAATAATAGCTCTGATTAAATAATTCTAACATTAAATTAAGAAATTGCAGAAAGTTTTCAGAAATCTTATTGCTTGGAAAGCTCTGGTAAGAACTTCTGAACTCCCTAGTACTAACTCAGGGGGAGCTTTTGTTTATCTGATCTAATATTTCTCATGTTTCATCTGATAATTTTATTTGTTTTGTCATCATCAAAAAGGGGGAGATTGTAAGAACAAAAATAGTTCTACAATAGATTCCATGATTTTGATGATAACAAAGGATGAAACCAAAAGTGGTACCCTAACGAAAAGTTTCTAAGTGTGCAGGGTTCTAAAGAAAGAAGAAATAAATCTGATGATGTCATCAGATGCAAAACAAGATCAGATGCAAAATCTCAAGTATCAGAAGCATCTAAAGAGGAATCTCGTTTCAAGAAGCTCTGACTCTGGACAAAACTACAAAGTATCAGAAGCATCTGAACATGAAGTAAAGTCTAGAAGCTCTGATTCTGAACAAATGTCTTCTGTAAACTCTGGAAGTTATCAGCGACATCAGAAGCAAGAATTCTCCAGATACACAAAGACTCTAATCAGAATTGTTAATCATGATGAAGTAACGTTTAAGCCAAGTTAAAGTTCTGCAAATGGTTTTCCTCAATTAGAAAGAGACGTTAATCTCCTCTTCCAAGAGAAAAGATACTAATTGTGGTAAGTAGTCACTTCCAAGTGAAAAAGTCCACTGCAGAAGCTATTAATGGAATGGCGTAATTACATCTCAATATCCAACAGACTCAATGCTACTTCAACTCTACTTCAACTCCTATAAATAGAGAAGAAATCTCATTCAGTAAATACAACGAAATCACTAGCCAAAACTATACTGAAATCATATCACGCTCAAGAAAAAACATCTTTGTTCTTCAAAGATTTTCACTAAGCTTTTGCTTATCAAGTGAAAATTTGTTCTTAAGTTTGTAATATTTGCTTTCTTAGAAGCACTCTAGATTACACATCTTGTATCTTATTTTTATTTGATTTCCTCAAGTGACTCTTTGTAGTCTGTAGACTTGAGAGGACTAAGAGATTTTCTTTTCTCTTAGGGGTTGTTTGTAATCTTTCAAGATTAGTGGATTAAGTCCTTGTTGAAGGCGAAATCACCTTGGCCGGGTGGACTGGAGTAGCTTTGTGTTATAAGCGAACCAGTATAAAATCATTGTGTCATTTCATTTTGCAAAAGTGCTTATTTTTAAAACAATTCAAACCCCCCTTTCTTGTTTTTCTCACCTTCAGAGGTGAGTCAACTTGGCCAGGTGAATAAAGATCAAGCATACACCCGAGACTCCAGAGGGGATCTTCAGAGAAACGGTTGAAAACGGTTTTTGATCAAAGATTCAAAATTCAAATAATGGAGGGAACTTTGCCTTCGTCAGAAACCGTGAGAGCACACGTGGCGCGTAGTGGATGAATGCGCGCATGCAAGGCGCCAAGTGTCTCGACATTATTGAAGAACCATCAAAGCGGTTATCTCGATCCAGTATAAATATAGGGTCTTGGTGTTAGAAAAAGTGTGTGTCAAATTGTGTATAAAAATATGTAAATTTACTAAGTATTCGTGTGAAGAAGTACCGTAAAACATAGAATGTATGTTGCCTACACCATTGTTAGTTATTTCAAAGCAATATAAATTTGTCTTTACTTTTATTTCCAGAAATATACTTCCTTACTTCTTCATTTCAAACATCCTCTTTTTACTTTGTCATTTGCAGTTTTAAGATTTCTCTGTTTTTTCCCGCTTTCAATACTTACTTTACAATTTTAAGATTCCTGCACTTTCGACATTTACTTTGTCATTTATAAATCTTTTTAAGGTTTCTTTCATTCAACTTACCATTTTCTATTAGTTTTCAAACTCTGATTTGACGCTTATTGTTGAGTATTCGTCACTACCACATTTCAAAAACAATTAGCACATGTCCTAGGATCAATCGGATCGATCCTGCAAGTAACCAAATTTAGAAATTTGGAAGATCAACGGTTGTTTACCGATTTTCAAGGTAAACAGGGTGCATACTGGGTGAAAGTATGTACAAGTAAATTGTAGTCAGTTGGGCCATAAGCTTTTAAGCCCAAAAGAAAATAAGAAAAGTGGGATCTGTAGTGATAAGCAAAAGAGGGGGTATGCGTGAAGTAAATAGTGATTGACTAGATTGAAGCCTAGGAGATTTATCCAAGCAATGACAAGTAAAAAAAATGCGAAGCACAAAGACATAATCATAATCAGATTGTTCATCATCTTTTTCATGGCAAAAGCAAGGCTCAAGGTCACAGCTAAAGGAATAACAACAACAACGATTGTAACATCAATAACGAAGAACTAAACAATTTCCATAGTGTAAGACCCTAATTTTGACCCTAAGATCCCTCATGCATTCTATCATAAGCATTAGCATTGGGATCATACCTTGGCATCCTCCTTACCCCTATTTCATTGGGTTTGTTTTGGGAGAGATCACCAAGCACTTTGTGATTATATCATACTTGTATATTATTATTTTACTAACTAAAATACCAAAAATATATCTTTGTATCTATCTAACTCTTTCGTAGGTAGGGGCATAATCTCATTGATTCATTGATCACATCTAGGGTTTGAGACCCTCATGATCAAAAAACACAACCAAGAATTAACTCAAGAATGGTTATAAACATCATATATGAGTCCCAATTGCTTCTACATGTTATATTAATCAAGTTTTCTTCAAGAGTTTAAGGGTGATTTGCCTTGGAAACCCTAGTTTGACTGGGTATCTTGAGTAACTTCTCCAACAAGCTATCTCACCAATTGATCAAATTTCTCAAGGGGAAATTTCAAAATTCATTATCTTATGAATATATGATCTACCATGAACCAATAAAGTCAAGAGAATTGGAAGTTAGCAAGTTGGTTGATGGTGGTTGGACAAATGAATTCATCTGATCAAAACTGGGTCTCCCTAGACCCTATCTCCTACAATTTTCACCATATGAAAATGATTCCAAGAGAAAACTTACTCTAAATGAAATTATAAACAACTTTCATGTTGAGACCTAGAGATATTTTTTCTTGTAAAATCATTTTCTATGTTGAAACATTATAGGTCACTTTGTCTAAACCCTATTTTGAAAGTAAACTTCCCAAGGCCATAACTTGCTCAATTTTTATGAGATGAAAGATTTCCAAGTTGCAAAATCTAATTAAATTTGTCTATTTCAACTTTGATGTTTGGAGTGGGAGCTAATTCAACTTATTTGAACATGTGATATGAGGATACATTATAGGTCACTTTTGACCTATACCATTGATCAAGTGATTTTCCCAAACTTCAAAAATGCATAAATCTATCATTTCAAATCCAAATGACATGAAATTAGTGACCATTTTGAAGGTATTTGAGAGAGCTGAAACTTTTATGAAGACACGTTTCTCATTCGGATCTCCTATAAAAAGTTAAGCAAGGTGGAATATTGAGACATATGGCTTGACAATTAGAAAAAAATTGATATGTCAAATTTTTCCAAACTTCCACCTCAAATATCTCCAAGTTCCAAGCTCCAAATGAAAAAGTGTTAAACATCAAACTCGTTCCTCTTGATCCCACCTTTCCAAAGAGCTCAAATTCATGCATTTTGGATGAGAAATGCATAGGTTGCGCTTGGCTTAAATAGGCTTATATCATTTGGCATGGATCAATCTTCAAGTGACAATGCACATGTACCTTGCAATCCAATCCATCTCCAAGGCATCTGATCATTCATTTGGACTTTCAAGCTATCATCTCATGGGCCTATGCGCGTCCATGCACCATGCTTTCATCATTTTGCCAAAATTGGAAAGTGAAAAGAGTGTTCAAATATCACATGGATTCCTCTATAAATTGAACAACATTTGCTCAGAATTGACACACGCCTTGCGCCAGCTTTGAATCCCCATTGAAAACCCTTCACATTAAGAGGATAACCCTGATAAATTCACTTGAATTTGAGCTTGAATCTCCACTGTTTTAGAATTCAATTCTCCAAGAATCCATTGCTTCTAAGCATTTCCATTCCTCTTATGCAAGTAATTGAAGTGAAGCCAAGCACGATTCAGATCAAGATCTAGCACGCTCAGACCTCTATTAAAGGTAATTTGCAGAAAAATTTAAACTCTTCGATTCTCCTTGATTCTTGCTCAATTCCATTGATTCTTGTGTTGGCTGAAGTCTTACCAATGTAGGCAAGAAGTTTGAGTTGCTTTGAGATCAAATCGAAGCAACTCAGGTCATGAACCTCATTTTTCAATTCCACATATCTCTCAATATAGTTGGAATTGGAAGAATTGGAGGTGATATTCGTGCCCAGTGATGTTTTCTCTTTAAAATCATGTCCCTGTTTGGAATTTTGGTGATGGTTGATGTTGACCAGTCCGGTGAAGCTCACCGGAGAAGACAACCGGAGCTCTGACTCCGGTGATGAGGTGTCTTTGGTCTAAACCGTGTGATCCAACTTCCACGTTTTAATCTTAGTCGTGCATTGTGATTACTCAGGTTACAACGCTGTTGACTAGGACATTGGTGGAACGCGCAGTGTGGATAATCAGATCTGCCACCGCAATTAATGAGGGAGATCTGATGGTCCACGTATTTTAGCATTTTCTGAATTTCCATTTAATTTCATTTTCTTCAATAATTCATATTAAATTTAATATTGATCCAAAAAATATGGGACTTTCACACAAAAAATTCAAATATTTTTCTCTTTCATATTCTGAATTAAATTTATTTTTTGGATCATTATTAATATTTTTCATGAATTAATTGATTTTTCATTTGTTTTTAATTGTTTAAAAATGTTTTTAAGTGTCCAAAAATTATGAAATTTTTTCTCCAAGGTCCTTTGACCTTGTTTGACCTATGATAAATCTCATGGCCATTTATTTGGTGTTTTGATGAGATTTTAGGATTTGTACAAAACATATTTGAATTTAATGCATTATTTTAGTATTTTTAATTGAATAAATGCCATTTTAATTGTGTTGATCATTTGGATTGATTTATTTGAGTTTCTCATTTGTTGTTGGGCCTTGGTCAAGGTTGATTTGACTTTGTCAAGTTAATATTATTGGATTTAGGGAATTGATGGAATGTACACTCCATCTCCCAAAATGAATGAGTAATATTAATTTGGTAAGAGTCCTCCTTTGACCAATTTGTGATCTCATTCATCCATTTCCCTCTTCATCTAATTCCCCTTCTTCATCCATTCATTTTCAATTGGTCAATGACATCTCAAAATCCTAATGCTAGTTGATTGAAAGATTAACATGAGTATGTATGAGATTAGGCCGCACCTTTGCATATTTTCGTGTGTGGTATGTTTAATGAGCATAGTTCATAATACTATGTCTCCAACATGCATTAACACCAAAAGTCTATTGCCCGACCTCAGATAGTTGTGACTTTTATATAAGTCCAATTACGATTGCTTAACATAGCACTAAATTTGTGACATAAAATGCATAAGCATTCTTGTTAGTGAGATTGTAAGTCTCCCCTCTTCCATGGTATTGTGTAGAAACTTGACCTTCTTTCCTTCCTTTGGAAGATGTTTTGGTTCAAGGATCTATGCTTGTGGCAAGTGGGTTGAGTGTTCTCCAAAGAATGTCTTGAAATCAAAAAGCAAAACATAACTAACTACTAACTTACTAACCATTAACCTTTACTTTCAAGCTTTTACTTTTAATGAAATTTACTTTTAGTATTCTATTACCATTTGCCATTATGCATATCATTCTAATTGTTTATGTTAGTGTAATTTTTCCTTTGTCCACTTGGACCATACTGTGTGATATTATTTTGCTTTGTGTATATTTTGTTTGCTTGTTTGGTCTTTGACCATGAATACACATAATAATAACAAAAACCCTAAAAGACTTTTGAGTGGACTGTTGGTTTGATCTTGCTCAATTGGACTTAGAACTTAGGCAATATTCCTTTGTTAATGGACTTGGCCAATGCCAATTAGTTGAAGAACCAGGAACTTACAATTTGAATTCATCTGATACATCATTCAAGATCTCTCAAGATTCATCTGCTACACAGGCTATTTTGAAGAAGATCATTGAAGTGGATAAGCTTGGATGAGGCCATCTTTATTTGATGCCTTTGCTCTTCAAGACGGATATAATTGTGCATTTGTATGTTGCTTAATTCAAAAAGTCCAAGGGAATTCTGGGTTTCTATTGACATACTTGTCTTTTGGATTGCTCCCATTTGGTCAGATCTTTTCAACTTTAAACTTTTAAATTTTTGTGCATATGGTAGTCTCTTCATCTTCTCCCCATTTCTTTAATTTCAAAATCCCTCCCTCCATTTTCAAAACTTTCTTTGTGTGAACTACTTTTGTTCTAAACTTAGACCACTTTTACAAAAAGATAGAAACTTTGACCTTATGCCATTGCATTTTCAAACTCATTTTCTTAAATCAAACTTGTAAATAAACTTAATCATACTTGACTTTAACTTTCAAAAAGCCAAAAAGAACTAACCCATTCAAATTATTTTAGGCCTTTGTGCCTTTCAAACTTAAATTTTGTTAAAAAACAACACACTCATTTTGAAATTTATAGCACAAACTACGAGGTTTTGATCCCTCATCGATATGTTGGTACGTAGGCACAAGACCGAAGGTCTTGTTAAACACAAAAATATAATTAATGAATTCTTTTCTCATCCCCCCACTCTATTTGTTTGTAAACGTCACTTTGTACAAAATACATATGCACACAAAAAGGACTCCCTAGGACACTTTGGGTGCTAACACTTTCCCTTTGTGTAACCAACCCCCTTATCTGTTATCTCTGACTTTTATTAGTTTTTATTTCAAAACTTCTTAGTAAGTATGTTTTGTTCGTACTTTTTCCCTTTTCCCTTAAAAACAATAAAAGCGCGGTGACGACTCTTGTTAATTGATCTCTAGCTTGTCAATAGCTTGATGATCATGAATTTCCCGCTACAGAAATTAAGTGGCGAATCTGCTGGGGAGTAGTCTCCAGTGGGTTTATCCTACTTTTTGTGTGAATATATTTGTATATATGTGATGTTTGTATATATGTATGTGTGATATAATCTGCTTGTTGTGCTTGGTGATCTCTGAGTGGTGAGATAAGTTCTAACCCAAACTTGAGTGAAATTAAGATAGGAGGATAGTATAGTCATGTTCGACTTGTGTGGAGTAGTCCTTAACAAGTTGGCTTGAGATCCATCTGCTCAGTGGAGACTCCTTTGGATTTGGAAATGTCACACAAGTATTTATGGTTAGGCATTGTTATTTCTAATTGAGTCTGAGAAGCTGAGGACCTTAGAACACCTAATCCATCTTGGCCTATTTAGGACGTAGTGCGGAAACTGTTCAGGTGTAGACTTGATAACAGTTGTTACGCGATACTACACTTAGACGAGTTTCTCTTGAGAATATTATGGGTCGATGAGTCAGTCATCTTAACCTATAATACTCGATAGATGGAATTAAGACTCTGGGAACTTTTTAGAACATGATCTACAGGTTTTTATCCTTAGTTCACTCCTTTGGGATGGTTCTTACCCAGACTCCATGCTCGTGACTCACAACAAACCCTTAATTCTTGGTTGATCCAATCAACTCTTGTTAATATCAATGGAACTTAGATGTTGATAAGGTGAAAACCATAATCCACCAAAATGGATGATTGATCTTGACAATGACTTGATTTATCCCTTGACCTTTGTTTGCCTTGTGTGTGATCCCTTACTTGTGATTGCATTCATGCATTCATGCGCATCATAACATTCATCACACGAAAATTTCAAGGAACTAAGGTATCATTTGCAAATATTTTCAGACCATGGATTGTGACGAAGGAACACTAAGAAGTACAATTTTAGATGTCCCGACTTGAAAGAGTTAAGGAAGATAGCATCTTTTGTATTAGATCCCTTTGACTTCAAACAACGTCATGGGAAGCTTCTGTCCATCTTGACTGCTGATGTGGTTGAAGGACTCTTGAGTGTATTTGTGCATTTCTATGATCCTCTCTACCATTGTTTCACTTTCCCAGATTTTCAGCTTGTGCCTACCTTGGAGGAGTATTCTCATCTTTTGGGGATACCTATTTCTATTAGAGTGCCTTTTAGTGGATTGGAGGAGATTCCCCGATCTGGTATTATTGCTGAAGCTCTTCACTTGAAGAAGTCTGAGATAGAGTCTCATTGGGTGAAGAAAGGAGGATTATTTGGGTTGCCATTTGTTTTCCTTATCAAGGAAGCTACCACTTTTGCTCAAGCTGGTAGTGTGGATGCCTTTGAAGCTATCTTTGTTTTGCTCATCTATGGATTGGCTTTGTTCCCTAACATTGACAGTTTTGTTGATGTTAACGCCATTAGACTTTTCTTGATTGGGAATCTTGTGCCTACTTTGTTGGGTGATATGTATTTCTCTTTACATCTAAGGAATTCTAAGGGTGGTGGAACGATTATTTGTTGTATTTCTCTTATGTACAAGTGGTTTATTTCACACTTGCTTCATACATCTGCTTTTGTGGAGAACAAACAATGTCTAAGGTGGTCTCAGAGACTTATGTCTCTCACTAATGATGATATAGTTTGGTATGACCCATCTATAAGCATTTTGGAGATTATTGATAGTCGTGGTGAATTCTCTAATGTGCCTCTCATTGGTACACAAGGAGGAATTAGCTACAAACCCTGCTTTGGCTCGTCGTTAACTTGGGTTCCCCTTAAGAGACAAACCTAATAACATGTTGTTAGAAGGTCTTTTCTATCAAGAGGGTAAAGATCCCTAACATTTGAAGCGGAAGATTGTGCATGCTTGGCATAATGTGCATAGGAAAGGAAGATCCGAGCTTGGTCTGTGCAATTGTGTAGCTTTGAAAGCCTACACTCTTTGGGTGAAGAAGAGAGCTATAGAGTTGAAGATTCCTTATCCTTGTGAAAGACCTATGTCTATGGTTGTGGTTGAGCCATTAACTCTCCCTAACCAGAATGTAGAGGAGTTGAAAGACGCGCTTATCAAGATGAAGTAAGAGAAGGATGTGTGTGTTGCACCCTAAAATTTGCCCTCTATTTTTAACTCTAACCAATTTTTTGTTTCACATTCATTTGCATCATCTTCATAGCATAACATTTTTTTCTGTCTTAATATTAGCCGGAATAATTTCTCGGAATTTACAAACAGACTGGTCAAATTAACTTTTTAACTGTGCCTAAAAATTAGTCAACGAAAAAATGTCAAGTTTAAGTTTGCAAATGTCGGTAACATTAATCTGCGGTTCACGTGGTTTAATTTGACATGCTAAACATATTTTTACGACTATTTTTGGTCATATGTTGATCAGTCTGAGCAGTTTAAACGGTCATAATTTTTATTTCAAAATCCGACCAAACGCTGTATTTTTCCGAGTCATTTATTTCGCGCTGATTATTTTGACGTGTTCATTTTATTTTTTCGAGCATTTTGGTGCCCGACTTTTATTTTTTTGAGTCTATTTATTTTTATATTGGGTCTAGAATAAATAAATAGGTTAATTAGTTTTTATTTTAATTTTAACTATTTTAATTATTTAACTTTATTCAGTTTTTAATTTAATATTGGGTTTCAAAATAAACTTAGGCCCATTATCCTTAACCTAATTTGTTCCTATATATATTTACTAGCATGACTGATAGAGAGAGGCCGAAAGACAAAACAAAAAAGAGAAACTGAGAGTGACTGATCTATACTATCGTACACACAGTTTGGTAATAGTTTATATATGATATATACTTTATCTATTTTGTTGATATATTTGTTACTGTGTTTCAAATACATGTTCATATGTGTGACTGTGTTATGTATTCCAGATACATGCGGTTTGGTTAAATATATATATATTTCTATTTTATGTTATAATTTGATTATGTTTTCAGATCGGATCGTGTCAATACGCCGTTTTCACATATACGTGTATGAGGCGTGACATTTGTGTTATCCGATCCAGTTGCGATGATCGCAATTTTGCGCTAGCAACGCCGTTTTTTTTTAATTCATATTTTTTTTATATATACATATATTTAGATCTGCACATTTTTTTCATAACTAACTACCCTGATTTTTCCTAAACCCTGACAATTTCGCCACAAACTCTAAATTTCAAACCTAAAACTTTAACCGTGTTGTTTCCTCTAAACCATAAACCTTTTCTTAAACCTTAACAAACCTTATTATTATTTCCTATTTTCACTCATATTTATGTTATTCATACACTGTAACTGCTTCGCCCTTGTAATATTTTAAGTTTTAACTTGTAATATTTTCAGTTTTACTTTTCGCCATCTTTATTATGTAACTGCACCAAAGCGTTGTAATAATTAGGATTTTATTTTCTGCCATTTATTTTCTGTCATTTTATTTTTCTGCCATTTATTTTTCTGCCATTTAAATTCCTGCCATTGATCCTATATTAACTGCGTGGTTTAGTAATGTAGGGCGTGAAAATCTACTAAATTAATTATTTAATATTTTTCTATAACCTTTATATTTTTTGTAAATAAATAATAAATACTAACTATTTTAATAACTTTTTTTTATTACTTACTTATAATAATAAATCCTTATATATTTTGTAAATAAAATCTAATTGACCATTTTTCTAATTGAATAATAATAATAAACCTATTAATCTAATAATTTGATATTTTCTATAATCTTTATTTATTTTGTAAATAACTAACTTAATATTTTTCATATAACTCTTTTATTTTATAATTTGTACATTAATGTATTTTAAATTCTTTTATTATTACTAATTTATTTTAAACTCATATTTTTCTAATAACTTCTAAAAAAATCTAACTTGTTTAACCTAAAATAATTTCTTTTAAAATTCTAACCTTTTTATTATCACTTTATTATTATTGTTATTTTATTATTGTTTTATTACCATTGTTTATTTATTATTTTATTATTATTTGCTTTTATCTATTCTATTTTTGCTTCATTATTTTCCTTATTTTAATTTTGTTTTATTTATAATATTAGGAACAAATGTATATGTTGTAAATTTATTCTTTCTCGCCTGATTATTATGTATCTGTCCCATAGCCATGTAATAGTTTAGGAATTTATTTTTCTTGCTTTTATTTTTGTAAATATTTATTGCGTGGTTAGTAATTTAGGGAGTGCACAAAACTAACTGTAAATAATTGAACTTAGAAAATTAAATTCAAGACAAATATCTGAAAAATAACACTCACACACGTAGGTCGATCTTTGATCGCCATCTGTACTTCCTAGGGTATTCCTCTAGGTTGCCTTCTTTAAATGGTCAAGTCCCTCGAAAATAGGGGTGTCTTAAGCAAAGTCCCTTCAAACAGAAAAATCATCAAGTCCCTATAAACTTAAAAGATCAAGTCCCTACGAGGTTGCCTACGATATAATGATCTTGTCCCTTCGGTAAATATGATGATAGTCCCTACGAGTTGCTAAAGACACCCCTTATGTTGCCTTCATTGACCATACGATGACCCTACGCCCGTCCCTTAAACACGTCCAAGGTAATGACTACCTATTCCTTAATAATAGGGACAGTCTTACCATTGAAAGAATATACGAGAACACGAAAGACTTAATCTAGGGTAGGTATCTCATAGTTACTTGCTCACACTTTTCGAAATTACTTTTACACCTCACAATTTCTAAACTAGGCTTTGTATACACCCATACGAGGGTCATTACAACGTACTTAAAGAAATTTTTCTAATCACACACTACACTCTTGCAAACAAACAAAGTGAGCTAAGTAACTAAGAGCCCATGGATAACCATGGATATAAAGGGTGATAATACCTTCCCTTTGTATAACCTACCCCCCGAACTCAAAATCTTTTTAAGGTCTTTCCTGTTCTTTTATGTCCTTTC